>NC_134461.1:83986744-84586744 GCF_047948215.1 Lycorma delicatula
AAATGGTAGAAGGTTAGACTTCTAGAAAAGCGGCTAAAATGAGATTTAAAATATCCTTCGAGAAAAAACTGAATTTATCAATTTTTAAAAACGCATCGAAAAGTTTAGAAATCAGTGGTCAGAATATTGAAAAAATAAAACATTTTAAATACGTAGAAGAATGGATGAATTGGAACGCACTGGAAATATACAGAAAATTGAACTCGCTTTCCAATTTATTAAAGACAAATGCAATAAAAAAAAAATTTTCTTGGAACGCTAAAATTAAATATTATAAGGGAGTAGTAAAAAACTGGAAGTCTTTAATACAGCGGAAATGTCACCAATGAAACATAGAAATAATGACTAATTTAAAAAAGAAATAAATAAAAATCAACAGGAAAATATTAGATCCCAAATAAAACAAAACATAAACTTTAACTAATAATAAATATCTATACAAAAAATATAAAAAATTTCAGACACGTGAGGAAAGGAAGAATTAATTTCTGTAGTCCCTTCGCGAAAGAGTTAATCTCATCTCTTCGCGAAAAAGACCGAGCCCGGTGTGAGTGCCCTGCACAGGGTGCTTTCACTAGAGGTATTGGCGTCAAGACCGAGTCCCGGCTTCCGGGGTGGGGTCCAGGAACGTCATAGTCAGGCTTGGATACCACACCCTAGGGTTTAGAGGCAGGCGGTGAAAAGATCTAACCGGCGGGCTAACCTGTCAGACTGGATGGGAAGGCCCGTTTGAGTAGACAACCCCCTGGGCTGTACTTTGCTTTGTTGTAGATCCGGCTCGGGGGTAGGGTGAAAAAAAATCTCTGTAGTCCCTCCCTGGCGCGAGTGGTAGCCTTTCATCCGGAGGTCCCGGGTTTGAATACCGGTCACACATGGCATTTTCATACGCTACAAAAATTGTCATTCTTCTCATCCTCTGAAGTAATACCTAACGGTGGTTCTGGAGGTTAAAAAAAATTTCTGTAGTCATTTCTCCAGAATAAATAACAACAGATGTACAAAACATAAGCTATAAGGGTAATAAACAGCGGTTTGCCGTAGCATTGTTGTTACCTTTTATTGTAGGGATTACGGCGGCCCAGCAATGCTACAGCAAACCGCTGTTTATTACCCTTATAGCTTATCGTTAACACTTGTTTGAAGGTATTTCCCGATTTCACCTTTTCTCGATTTATTTATTTATTTATATTTCAGACATCAATATTCTTCTTGTTTTCTTTTTTTTTTATATAATTTTCAGAAATTCATGTTCTGTATAACATTTCCAATACATATCAAAAAATCATATGGTTGACAGTCAAAAAACTTTTAACTTTAATCGTTAATAATTAATTAACGCTATCCGATAAAATCTTTTTTCAAACGGGTTTTTTCTCTTCGCGATTTACTCTATACAACCGTTGTCATCTCAGTTTTAGGAGAAAATCTATGTATCACTGTGTTATAAGTATTTTTCACTAAAAAATTACCATTCCTTAATCAGGATGCCATCAAAAACTGTTAACATGAACTAAATAAAATGACAATCATTTGTGTTTTAAAATTGTTAGTGATGTATAGTTTCATCTTTTTTTTATATTTTCTTATGTTGATATTTTACGATCTTCGTGGAGGAATGGTAGCGTCTCTGCCTTTCTTCCGAAGATTTAGTGTTCCAATCCCGGTCAGAAATGACATCTTATCACACGTTAAAAAAAAATTATTTCATTATCATCCATCGGCAGATGTTGCAGGGTTCTAGCTTGAATAAAACAGAATATAGTTTTAATTACTACTGAGCTTTTTCTCTTTGAAGTCAGTTATAGATGTTAAGCACTATTCATTGTTCCGAGGAAGGAGAATTTAGATATTGAATTTTCAGAAAAAAAAAACTAACGCAAAGTTGTAATACTTTCTTGGGGCTGGTTATTTATTCATATATAATGGAAAAATAATGATACATGAAAAAAGTTACCTATGATTTAATTTTTTGGAGTGGGGATAATATACGATGAAGGCTTATTGTAAAATTATCATTATATACTAAAAAACATCTTTATAAATTCTAAAAATCGGTATTTTTTTATTTTGTTCTGATCCTTCACTTTCAAAATCGCTTTTTATGATTTTTACCGATTTTTAAATGTATACTACATTAACTAGAAGAAACCACAAAAATCCTCTAAAAAATATACAACTAATAAAAAGTTACCTAAGATTTATTTTTTCGGGGTGGGTGGAATATGTTGAATTTTTATTGTAATATTATTAAAAGTTTAAATAAACTAAAAAAAAGTTTAAAAAAATTCAAAAGATCGATATTGCTAAACTTTGATCTGCTCCCCCACCTCAATATTGCTCCCAAAGTTTTATTTTTGGGTCATTTATATTACTACTATGTCTTTTTTTTATCTTTAATTTTTTAGTTTATATTTATTTAAAAAAGGATCCTGTAAAAATATGGATAATTATAGATAAATTACCAGATGAACTACTTAGAGATTTATCTGTATTTTCATGTGTAATTATAATTATTATCTTCAATTAAAAACAATTAAACGAAAATTATTTAATTGTGAGGAAATCTACGTATCAATACGGACGTGAAGAGCAGTTAAGAAATTTTAATTTTGTTAAAATGAAATCGGACCGAATTTTTGCGATACTAATCTTTTGTGTTTTATTATAATATACTCAAAAATTACTAGATACAGTTCCAAAATCTGTTTTATAAATTTTTTCATACCGAAAAACCATATGTAACCACAGGTCTCCGGTTCAAATCCGGCCCGGGGACCAACAAATGTTTGCACACCCTATAGCGGACGCAAAACCACTAGATTCTGTATCACGAGTGATATTAACCATTATTCAAAAATATAATTTTAATTATTATTCATTGCTTAGCAACAAAACCAAATAGCTGTTTCAACTGATTTAACAGAGTTTTCATTTTGATGTTTGAATACGTAGTTTAAAAAATATAAATCAATAAACAAAACTATTAAATTTATCCTTTTAATCTAAATACCATTTCAGGTTCCATGTTTATATGATTTCTGCTTTATTTTCAAATTAAGAACATACCCTGAATCTATTTCATATAATTAATTATTTTTCATCGGTTTTCCTGGTAGCGTAATTTCAATATTTCATAACCGGAGAAAACAATTATTCTTATAATTTTTAGAATATCTCATTTTTGGTTCTTATTTTTTTCAGTCATTTGACTGGTTTGATCCAGCTTTCCAAGATTCCCTGCCTAGTACCACTAGTTTCATTTCGGTATACACCCGACATCCCTAACAATTTGTTTTACATATTCCAAACCTTGCCTGCCTGCGCAATTTTTCTCATCTACCTGTCCCTCCAATATCAAAGCGACTATTCCAGGATATCTTAAGATTTGGCCTATAAGTCTGTTTCTTCTTTTAACTATATTTTTCTGAATGTTTCTTTCTTCATCAATTTGCCGCAACACCTCTTCATTTGTTATTTTATCTACCCATCTGATTTTTAACATACGTCTATAACACCACATTTCAAAAGCTTCTAATCTTTTCTTCTCAGGTACTCCGATCGTCCAGGTTTCACTTACATCAAAGCTACGCTCCAAACATATACTTTTGAAAATGTTTTCCTGACCTTTAAATTAATTTTTCATGTAAGAAAATTATATTTCTGTCTGAAAGCTCTTTTCTTTTTCTTTTTTTAATTGTAAAATAAACATGCAATCGTGTACTGAGATTAATGTAAAATGGTGGTCTTATGTTTGCCAAATTTTTAGAAAATTGACCACCAATTTTTACCGATAAATTGCCCAATATATACGAGACTGTATAGAATTTAATCAAGTCAGTATAACCAGTCAAAAGTAATTAAGCTTCGAACACGTCAACACAAGTCCATAAGTACATACGAACATTACCCTCACATTTTTTTGGGGAAGTCTGTATGTCATGAAGCATCGAGAAATGCAAAAGAAAACTCATGCATATTTGTGCGCAAAACCGACTTTTTATTTCTGACGCCCTCACAGATATATTTTGCAGCCAGAAACGCAGTGATTTTCAGAGTATTACGGACTACACACGTTCGATTAAACACTAGACTTTACATACAAGCGTCAAGTTTAAATTCGTTCACTACTGTGACACACTGCATAAGCACGTTTGAAAAGTACACCAGCATACAGTCAACATAACCTCAAATATTTTTTCTTCCTTAAATTGAGCATAACTCAAGAATAACTCGACCATCTTCATCAAATTTTCATATGCACAACTTCAGATACAACTACTACAACATATCTAAATTTTCATTAAAATTGATCAAGTATTTGGGAGCTTTTCGAGTCACAAAGGTTTATACATAGGCGTGTATATCGTATGTATAAAGAAACCCCATTTTAAGTGAATGGCATTATCGTACTCCTCATACCTCAAAATTAATTTTTTCTACTTCCACCATGCAACCGAAAGTAATACCCAACCTTTCTTGAAAAGTCGGTAAAAAAAGTCCCTACCCCATTTTTTGACTGATTATCATACTTTCCTTCTCGCAGCAGAGCTCTAGAACTGTGATGGTAGAAAAAGTGTTAGTTTTTTAACGCGAAAAAGAAAAATTATTGCTCAACTTTGATGTGGCTTTGCTTTTTAGTGATCTTTAAAATATTGGCTGAATTCCGTTAAGAGCAGGAGATATTTTTATTTTATTTTTATAAAGCAGATTTCCGTTACAAAAGTTATAATAAATTAGTATTTAATATTGCTATCAAGACAAAACATTTTTATTGTTAAAAAAATACGGTTAAGTAGAAAATATATACTGATAATATTATGAATCATTTCATTGTATTAGTTAAATTCTTTATTTATTTATCTACTTGAATTGTCTACGATAGACCGAAGTTCAATCGCAGTTGACATTATTTAATATATTTATTGACATAATTTTACAAATTTACAATAGAATCTGCAGTTACAAGTTTTTCGTGTAAAATATGATTTTCATCTCAGATCATGGTTTTGTAATTTTCTCTTTCTTATGTATGAATTATTACTTAAAATTTCTGTTATTGATGTTAATTTATTTAAAACGAAAAAGGTAAATGATAGAATACCTAATTAGGTTAAAAAAAAGTAAATCAAAACAAAGAATTTATATAGTTAAAAAAATCTTCCTTGTACGCCTATTAAATTACATATACACATTTAAAAAAAAAATAAAAGTACATAACATTTTATTTCATTAATAACTCTTAATATTTTTTTTATTTTATTGTTATTATTGAATTATTTATTGTAATTTTTTTTTACAATCAGAGGTTAATTATTAATAAATTAATATATTTAAATTTAAAAAAAGAGATGAAGTCTGATTCGAACCGATGTGCCTTCCCCTTGTAAGATTAAACATTTCATTGATTAAAATTTAATTTACCTATAACTCTGGAACCAATGAAAATAAGTACCACTTATGATAAATCGTTGAAACGTTCTCAATGAGGGCTTATTACTGCACTTAAGAAAAAGTCCAAAATCCAAAAAATATCGATTCGGGCTCTTTTTGGACACTTTTGGTATAGTTGCAATCAAATGGGGAGGTGCACAACTAGATGTTACAACAGTCCTAAATCCAAAATTTCAATATCCTACGGCTAATCGTTCTTGAGTTATGCATTATATACACGTACATACGTACGTACAGACGTCACACCGAAATTAGCCAAAATTAATTCAGGGATGGTCAAAATGGATATTTCCGTCGAAATATGAAAACAGAAATTTTTCACGATCACAATACTTCCTTTACTTCGTACATGGAAGTAAAAGCTAGTCGTTTATACGGTATATTCCATTATTATAAACTATTGTAGAATAATTTTTTTTTTAATGAAAGAGCGGTAATCAACAGTTATGGTCAATAGCTCGGTGGAATATGATAGCGTATGAAAAGATGCCATGCCTGACCGGGATTCGAACTCGGGACCTCCCCTCAAAATGTCGAGATGCTACCTACTGCAGATCCTTAAAATTAATTAATTTTAATTAATAAAAATTACATTTTTGTTAAATTACCAAAAATCATAATAAAAGTAATTGAAACGTTTAATTAGAAATAAATTTATTGCTGCAGTTATTACAAAAACGACATGTAATATTTATATATAAATTCGTGTTGGCTTTAATAATGGGAAATATTAGTCTTTTTACTTCCTTGTTCGAAGTAAAGGAAGCATTGTAAATGAAGCATGGCGAAAAATGGAAATATCCATTTTGACCATCCCTGAATCCATTTTGACCAGTTTCGGCGTGACGCCTGTACGTACGTATATGCGTATGTATATCACATAATTCAAAAACGATTAGCCGTAGAATGTTGAAATTTTGGATTTAGGACTTTTGTGACGTCTAGTTGTGCACCTTCCCTTTTGGTTGCAATCGACTGAACCAAAAGTGTCTAAAAAAGCCCAAAATCCAAACACTTTGAATTTTGGACTTTTTCTTAACTGCAGTAGTAAGCCCTCATTGATAGCTTTTCAACGTTATATCATAAGTGGTACTTTCATCGGTTCTAAAGTTATAGCCGAATAAAATTTTAATTAATGAAATATTTGGATCTTACAATGGGAAGGCACATCGGTTCGAATCAGACTTCGTCTCATTTTTTTAATTTTTTTTTTTAAATTTAAATATATTAATTCATTATTAATTATTAATCTCCGTTTGTAAAAAGGTTTTACGATAAATAATAACAAAAAAAGAAATATGAAAAAATATCAGAAGTTATTAATGAAATAAAATTGTATGTATTTTTCATTTAAAAAATAATGCGTATATGTAATTTAATCGGCGTACAAGGAAGTCGTGTGGTGTCCACATCAGATTTTTTTTTAAATGTCATTTGTAAATTTTAGTAAAGCAGTAAAAATTTCGTATCTAATGATGATCCTCTTCAAAATTAAAAAAAAATTAAAAATCTACAATTACTAAATCGCGGTGTTTTACGTTGTTGAAAAACATGGAATCATTATGTATTGCATAATGTATTAACATCAGTTGTATAATGTAATGAATAATATTAAAATAAAACCGCTTCAAATAAAAGGAAAATACAACTTAGTAGTTTTCCTTATAACAGTTTAATCTCGTAGTGGATAACAAGGATAATCAGGTTGATGTAAACTTTTAAAATTTAAATGCCTTAATAAGTACTTTCATCATATTAAAACTCAAATTTCTACTACCTTTATAAAAAAGTGAAAAATCCCTACTTTTTCAGTTTTTCCCGAAATTTAAAACCATCAATTCCCCTTATATTATATAGACGATTTTTAAGTCATTCTGGAAGAATTTATATTTGAGCCAATCCGGTGATAATTAAAATACAGACCAACACACCTAAGTTCGTACACATATCTTCCGGGAAATTCCTTTTTTTTGTATTAAGTTGGTATTGATAAATTAATATTACAAAGATTACGATACCTAAAATTTTCGCTATTTCCCTTTATACCTATGCTACAGCAGTCAGTAGCTGAGAAAGTAAAGATAATTATAATAGATTTATAATCTTTACTTAATCGAATAATCTCTCTATTTGATTCCAGAAATTTATACTCTTCATGAAAATAATAGAGCTAAAGCAACTCATTTAATGGAGTAATTACCTATAATTACGCGTTTATTCATTATAATTATAAATAATACACAGGCTTACAAAGAAAAAAAAAACATGGGCTTCGACAGTTTCTGTTATTGTGGTTAAGGAATTTTTAATTTGTTTTTTTTTTTTGTTTGTTTAATTCGTTACTAGTTTAGACAAAGAGATGTGATATTTATTATTTTACTTTGTAATTGGATTCTACCCATCCCAGGCTTATGCAACATTGCAATTTACTCTTACAAAAAAATATGTTTATGGTCTTTCACCTGTGCTTTTTAACTTAGTTTTAGATAAAGTCATGAAAACCTTCTTTTGCCGACGACTAAACAGTCTTTGTAGAATCAGAACAACAAGCATTCAACCAGACTAACCAATTGAAAGAATTAGCTGAAAACACAGGGTTGCTGATGGTCTACTTTTCAAAGACAGAAATGATGACTGCCAAAAAAAGTAAAAAGTAAAAAGTATGGCAAAATTAAGATCACGGATCATTTTAGGTATCTTGGAGAAAGAAAGAACACCGGTGTACTAGATCGTGGATACCGGTGTTCTTTGGTGGTTGGGTTTCAATTAACCACACATCTCAGGAATGGTCGAACTGAGAATGTACAAGACTACACTTCATTTACACTCATACATATCACCCTCATTCATCCTCTGAAGAATTATCTAAACGGTAGTTACCGGAGGCTAAACAGGAAAAAGAAAAGGTATCTTGGAGAAATAATTTGTAGAAACGGAACCGATAATCTTCTGATTTTGACCAAAAAAACACACATTTGATTGAACGACTAAACGTTTACACAAAAAATATTTACAATAACAAGAACCTTTCTATAAGGCATTATAGCACAATTGTAAGACCAGTCATCTTTTACGGCATGAAAATTACAAATACAGTGAGGTAATTTTATCGTGTACACTATAATTTCATTATGGACTATAATACAGAGAGACTCACATTTCATTTGATTCGTAGAATGTAGTTACGCACAACTGGTAATGTCTTAACAGCAAATATTAGAAATGTCCATCATTTTCCTGAAGGTTAGTCCGAACCCTTTTCACCATATTTTTTGAGATGAATTCCATTAGTCCTGATGTCCTACGAAGGGTGTAAAAAAATATTTTTCTAAGGATTCGGACATGCCTTCAGGAAAATAGTGGACATTTCCAACACTTGCTGTAAGACATTACCGGTTGTGCCTAACTATATTCCATGAATCAAATCATACGTGAGTATCTCTGTTTTATAGTTCATAATAGAATTATAATTAGTATTATGATGTACACGATGAAATGATCGCACTATATAACCGGGATAGAAAATTCATTCAAGATAGAAAAAAGGATTTACGGTCAAAGAAGGCTGAAATCATATACGATAAAATTGAAGATCTGGAAGTAACAATAAGAAAATGACGACTAATTCTATGAGACAAATGTTCTGAATGAACCAGTCAAGGCTAAACAAACAAATTTTCAATAAACTTGGGAGGCTGTGTTAAACAGATGAAAGAAGAGCTCAAAAAGTTCAAAATTACAAAAAAAATGTGTAGATCGAAAAGAGTACAGAAAGAAAATTCTTGAGTTAAATGTTCCTGTAGGTAAAAAGAAAAAAAATTGAGGAAATTGGACTGAAAAAAGAAGAGCTGAACAATCCGAAAAAATGAAGTACTTCTGGAGGAAAAAGAAGGAAACTATATGAAATGATATTTGGGTGCTCTTGGCCTATCCGTGGAGAAAAAATGTACATACATAATAAATCTTTTCAGTTATCATTTTTTTGCCTTTGTGTTATGTACTATTTTGTATCGTAATTTTAAATTTAATTATTATAAAATTAAATTTTAGTAAGCTTTTTTACAAATAAAATACATCCATTATGTATTTGTATCACGATGCTTAACTTATGTGGGTCAGAACTACTGTATGATTTACCCACACGTGTGCTTCAACCATATAATCATTAAAACGGAATAAACATCAGGTGTTCCTTATATACGCACAATATTTTTTACGAGATTAAAACAGTTTTACCGAATTTTATATGTATAATCTAAATTTAACCTCAAAATTAGTAATATAAAATTACATTTTGCGACCTACTTAAATGTATGCGGGTCAAAAAAAAAACAAAACAATAAAAACGATTACTTACGTAATGACGTTTACTTTAAACTACGCTGTGGTTTAGGGATAAATTAAGGAATCCCCAACGTTGTATTACATCTTTGACTATGAGTTTAAAGTTTAATATCTCGCTCCTTAATGACGGATAATAATCGGAATCATTTTATTGTTCATCATATTTCATTTAAGTAATGTTAATTATTCATTATTTTTTTTAATTTAAGAAAAGCTTAAGTATCCTTTTTGATTATTTTAGAACACAGTTCGATTTTATATTGGTGTAGAATGCTTAAAATAAAATATAAAAATAATATTACAATTGTTATTTTTCATTTTCTTATAAATTTGGGTAATTTGGATCAGTTACTTATTTTCTATCGTTTTCATTGTAATAGTAATTCAGTCAGTGATTGTTATTTTTTTTAAATTATAAATAAAAATAAACGGTATCTTTATTTTGGCTTTTAAATAATTAAGAGAACGTTGATAAAGTTGATTAACTTCAAGGATAAATTGATATTTATAAATATAAATGTGATTAAATATTTCGCGCTTTTGTGATTGATGTAATCTTACAGAAACTATCGCAAAAAATTAATATCTGTTGCCTTATATTACGAGATTAAATCAATAATACAGTTAAAAATTTATATACGATAAAATTGAAGATCTGGAAGTAACAATAAGAAAATGACGACTAATTCTATGAGGTACATGTTCTGAATGAACCAGTCAAGGCTAAACAAAAAATTTTCAATAAACTTTGGAATTATAAAGGTCAGGGAGGCTGTCTTAAACAGATGAAAGAAGACCTCAAAAAGTTCAAAATTACAAAAAAAAACAGATGTGTAGATACAGCAGTTACTGTAATAGTTACGAGTATCTTAAAATAAGTTGTTATGCTGCAAAAAGGAAATTTTGGTAAAATCAGTTTAAAAAAAGGGGTATGGTTTTGTTTGCACTTTTCGACGTTTCATTAACCAGGGACCTCAAAATATATATTTTTTCTTATTTTTCTTATTTTTTCTTATTATTTTTTCTTTTTAACCTCCAGGTAGACCTGGAGGTTAAAAAGAAACCTGGTTAGGTACCTAACGCTACCGTTAGGTATTACTTCAGAGGATGAGATGAGTGATTTTAGCGTGTGTGAAAAAATGCCATGCCTGACCGGGATTCGAACCCGGGACTTCCGGATAAAGGCCGAGACGCTACCACTCGCGCCATGAAGGCCGGCAGAGAAAAAAGTGATGGGTAATGTTTGGACTGGATAAATTGATTTTGATGAAATTTTGTACGGAGACTCGTGTATATGGGGCAATTTGTTGGCAAACGTTTGAGGCTCAGTATCTCCAGGGGGTGTGGTAGATCACTGTGGCAGGGGGTCTTTTGGATCACTTTCCTCAAAATTTTGCAAACGTAACACCACCTTATATTAGGCTAAGTACGTGTGAACGCACTTAAATTACCATTTAAGAAAAAAAAATTGCTTCCAAATTATCTCCTTCCCCAAAACACGTTAATTTATTGCATTTTCTAACCGATTTTTTTTTTGTCTTTCTAAGCACAGTACTAGTACAAGTGGCCCACAAAAATACTTTGGGAGCAATATTGGAGGTGGGGGAGCCGATTAAAGTTTACAAATATATATTTTTTGAATATTTTTAACTTTTTTATGTATCCTTATTTTTCTGCTATATAAGAATAAATAACAAATACCAGAAAATTATAACAACTTTGTTATAATTTAAAAAATATATTTGGCAATTTTTAAACATTCCTGATTAAAATTAAATTGAAAATAGCCGATAACTGGAAAACCATTGCTTGAAAAGAAGATCCAAATTGAACGAGGACTAATGAAACAGTAGTACTTCTTTCGTAATAATTATTATTTGATAATTTATATATATTTTTTTTTTTTGTTTTTATATGGGTGTCAAGTCGAACTTATTTTAAAAATAATGAAAACCGGTATATTTCTTTAAGTTTTCATTAAAATTTTTGAAAAAAAAACTAGTGATTTTATGAAATTGTTTACGTTAATGAAAAAATGATTATAGATAAGAAAAATTTTTATTTATCAGAATCCAGTCGCTAGATAGTGTTCTTTATACCGTTTTTCATCGTAATATTATTATTATTATATAATAATCAAGAATATTCAGTAGCTAGCCGGTCAGGGGGGGGCTCCACCCCGCTAGATGGCTATCTGGATGCTCGCTTTGTTCGTTACCCTCATGGTTGTGAGAATAATACTGATAACAATTGAAGCCTGAAAAGCATTCTTGCCTCCCAGCGATTCCTTCGTTCTTGACGTAGAAGCTCTGATACGCTCCTGCTATAGACAAACATATTATTTTTGGTTCCCCTTTCCATTTCCGAGCATAACAATACGATACACTTCTACCATGGCGCCAGTATGTCCACGATTTTAATCTGAACATTATATCTAAAGGCTCTTTTATCCTTATGTGACCAGCTCTACAATGACATCAGTATGAACTAGTAAGGAATTTAATTGCAACTTGCGTTTCAAATTTATTGCAGCTCGAATCTGGGCGTAGCGCTCTCGATCAACAGCTAATCGAGAATCACGCAGCTTATTCAGCTATTTCACAGGACCGAATTTTTTCATTTTTTTACCACACTGAATAATAAGAAAATTTGAATCCTCTTTCTTGAAGGCTTGTTTTTTACTTTTTACAATCCAATATCGAGAGCCAAAATAAACAATCGAAACCCATAAAAGTTCGCTAAATATGCTAATAATTTAAGCTAATTACGGTAATAATAATAATTTTAAAATAATCATATAATAAAATATTTAAAAGTATATAGATCTAAACTCAGAAATCTTTTTCTTTTACCGTGGTAACAGAAATATAATGAAATAAAAGGATATATATATATTTTGTTAATGAATATCTTTAATCTTAACCCTCATTAAGAAAATCGTAATAATTCTAATAGGAGATATTGAACAAGACTGTTAAGGTATAAATCTGCAAATTAAAATCTGTCCAGTAGTTTTTGCGTGATGCGCGTACAGGAGTGACACTAGTTATAATTTTATTAAAAATGTATTTAAAAATAATAAATGAAATGACTCTTTTTTTAGTTCTTTTTTTAAGTATTAATTTCGAATTGTTTTTACTTTCTTGTACGAAGTAAAGGAAGCATGTGATCGCAAAAAAATTCGGTTTTCAGATTTCAAAGGAAATATCCATTTTGACCAACCCTGAGTCCATTTTGACTAGTTTTGGCGTGACGTCTGTATAACTGAGAAACGACTAGCAGTAGGATATTGAAATTTTGGATTTAGGACTGTTGTACTATCTAGTTGTGCACCTCCCCTTTTGATTGCATTCGACTTCACCATATACTCCGAAAAAGCCGAAAGTCCCCCAAACAAATTGGATTTTGGACCTTCTCTTAACTGCTGTAGTAAGCCCTCATTGAGAGCTTTTCAATGAAATATCATAAGTGATACTTATTTTCATTGGTTCCAGAGTTATAACTAAATAAAATTTTAATTACTGAAATATTTGGATTTTACAAGGAGAAGGCACATCGGTTCGAATCAGACTTCATCTCCTTTTTTTTTATTTAAATATATTGATTTATTAATTATTAACCTCAGATTGTAAAAAAAATTACAATAAATAATAAAAAAATAAAACAAAAAGTAAAATAAAATAGTTATAATAAGTTAAATAAAATAAAGATAATGAAACAAAATTTTATGTACTTTTCATTTTAAAAAATGTGTGTATGTAATTTAATATGCGTACAATGAAGTGGAGTCACACATCAAGTGGATGTCTACATCAGATTTTTTTTAAACAACTTCCAACGTTTCACTTCAAATATATAATTACTTTACAGTTTATTTTTTTATCTACCTTTACATGTTAACTTCCATATGTACGCTATATTTATTTAATAAATTACCAAATCCAATTTATTTTAATTATTTTCTTAGTATTTTATGATAATTTTTAATAATTATATATATATTTTACTTTACATTCAATCACCTTCAAACATTCAAACTTTCCTTACATTCAATTAGTACAGAAAAGTAAGTTCAGTTAAATGGACACCTCTTTAATAAATATTATAAATTATTCAGGTATATAAATTATTTTTATTTAATTTTAATTCGAATTTTTTATTTTTAATGTGATTTTATGCCTTGACGTCATATTTTTACATCTATGTAAAAATTTTTACATTTTAAGTTTAATTTGTAATGTTAATTTTAATTTATTTTTAAATTTTGTTTTAATTTTTAATTTAACTGAATAAAAGTGTAAAATAAAAAGATTAAAGGTTTTAAATTTTAAAACAAAACAAATAAATGCATGATATGTTATTATATTTAACGAAGTTTTTAATGTAATTTGAGACGAATATATAATGCAGCTGATGAGCGAGAAAATCGCTAAAGCGCTCCTGCATATATAGTGGAATAAGGTAAATCATCCTACTTTGTTTATTCCTTTCTTTGGTTGATTTAATAAAACAAATATAATAAATATATTTATACATAGTACAGATAGGAGTACGAGGTGCGACAATAAAGTAATGAGACTGATGTGAAAAAAAATGTTGTTTACCGTTTTAGTCATGTTTAGTGTTTTCTCCTTCAAAGTAGTTCCACTCTGATTGCACACATTTATTCCAGCGCTTCTGCCATTGATGGTAACATTTCTGGAACTCATCTTCTGTAATATCCTCCAAGACCCTCGTCACAGCTTTATCGGGATGGCGCATTATCGTGATGCAGAATCCAATTATCAGCAATGTTGGCACGGACACGAAGAACTAGTTCACGAAGTCTTTCTAAAATTTCTTTGTATTGGTTAACTGTTTGTCCAGGAGGCACCCACTCTTTATGAACAATTCCCTTGGAATCGAAGAAGCACACAAGCATGCATTTCACTTTTGACTTTGACATGCGAGCTTTTTTTGGTCCGGGTGATCCCTTTGAGCACCATTGCGAACTTTGGCGTTTTGTCTCTGGATCGTATTGAAAAAACCAACCTTCATCACTAGCGATAGATAACATGGCTTAACAAATCTGGATTGATTTCCGTTTGCTCTAACAGATCGGCTGCCACATTTTTCCGTGTTTCTCGCTGTTGTTGTGTGAGATTTTTGGGGACCATTTTTGCACAAATCTTTCTCATACCAAGATCTTCAGTTAATATTAGACGAACCGTTTGAGCTCTTGACATAACCTCCTCTCTAAAAGCTTTCTGAAGCTTACCATAAGTTATCGTCGCGTTTTCACCCAATTTAACGCAAAAAGAAATGGCATACCGTTGCGCAATATTTTGCGGTTTCATTTCTGTGACGAGAGACACAAACACGTGTTCACTTATTACTGCACAACTCACGACTGAGAAGTTGCGTCAATGTGTCGCTTGGACTAGAAGTAGCTTATAGACCAAGGTCAAATATGGTGTGCCTAAGCAAGCTGCAGGGTTGCCACATCTTGCAAAGAAAAATCAGTCTCATTACTTTATTTATTGTCGCACCTCGTATGATTCTTAAAAGAATTGATTTTTCATTTACACACACACATATATATATATATACCTATATGTGTAGTTTTTTTAAACTTCCCTAGGAAGGGAAACCCCCAAAAAAATTTAAATGGAAAGAATAGGGTTATGACAAATCATTTAAAAGGACATAGAAACAAAACGGCAGTCATTTAATTTTTTCTTAAAAACTATTTTCAAAAGTGTTACCGTACATCTTTAATGTAATGATCCCATACAAAAAAAGTTCATTTTAAAATAAGGTAATTTGTAAATGTTATTTTTTGTTAGTGTTCACTGTTGAACAGTTATTTAAAATTTACTGTAGACAACTTTTGAAAACCACTGTGAAAACATTAAATAACCACTATTTTGGTTAGGTTTGTCGTAAGGAAAAGATTTTATTTACATCGAAATTTTTATTTTTTAATGCCTTTTAAAACTAGTCTAATACCCCTTTTCATTTAATATTATTGAGTAGCCATCATGAGATCCCTGGTGAGTGATTTAAGTTCGGTGGTCTTGTACCGGAAAAAAAATAGACCGTATCCAGGTTTCAAAAGGTCTTCTGCTAATTTTATTTTTAACTGTTGAAAGAATATTTAAAAGGTTGGGTACTCTTTCAGAATTTCTAGCCCAAAATTTCTTCTTTTTTTTCTAACGATATATTTCGAATCGTACGTGTATCAAAATTACTTTTTTCCTGTTTAGACTCCGAGAATTACCGTTCAGGTATTACTTCAGAAGATGAATGAGGATGAATATGTATGAGTGAGTGTAAGTGAAGTGTAGTCTTGTACAGTCTCAGTACCACCATCCCTTAGATGTTTGGTTAATTAAAATCCAACCAAGAAAGAACACCGGTATTCACGATCTAGTTTTCAAATCCGTCTAAAAGTAACTGCCTTTAGTAGGACTAGGAACTTCGAAATCAGCTGATTTGGGAAGACGTGTTCATCACTAGACCAACCCGGTGGGTGAATATCAAAATAACCTTATCAAACATAATCTACGCTCGCTTCGCTCGTTAATCTCATCTTTTCTTTTCTGTTTAGCCTCCGGACCACCGCAAAATATAATTTAAGAGGATGATATGTATGAAAGTAAATGAAGTGTAGTCTTGTACAGTCTCAGGTCAACTATTCCTGAGATGTGTGATTAATTGAAACCCAACCGCAAAAGAACACCGCTATACAAGTTCTAGAATTCAAATCCGTATAAAAGTAACTAACCTCGTCTAATTAACGTTAAATATTCAAATTATATACTACAACAATGATGCGATCTTTAATGATGGCTAATAGAGTTTGTTGATTTTTATTTATGTGAATTTCTATTTTGTCACTGATATAAGAATGAGGAAAATAGGATATAGGATAGGAAAATTCAGTTTGATATTTTTAGTTAGTTTTATCCTGCAGTATAATAATAATTATCGTATAATAAGATAAGTATTGTATTGTGTTTATAAAAGTTATTGTAATTTTGATTATTGTAAATGTTATATTTAAAGATATATTATATAAATTTTTAATTGTATTCGTGTTTCTCCAAGATAATTTTATCTAATGATTAAAATATGTGCATTTTTAATGAATTATGATATTACACAATATTACAAGTATACATCGTAAAAAAAAAAAATAGAACAATTTTGGGGGGAAATTCCAAAAGAGTGCAAAAGGTTACAACATCAATCATTATATATAATATTAATTGATTTTCCCATCTATAATATTTTTAAGAAACCGTATAAAATATATTACTTAAAAGCCTAATTAAAAAAAAAAAAAAAATCCTGTAGTTCTACGAAGGAAGACCGACTTTTCGTTATTTTATTTTGTGTAATTATTTACGCAAGAAATATACAAAACATTAAATTAAATGAGAAAACGAAAAGATTTAATTTTTTTTTATTTGATAATAAAATATATATTTTTGTTTATAAGAAAATTAAATTGTACAACCGTAATTTGATGAAATAAAAATAACGAGTTGACCCTACACACAAGCATCAAGTTTAAATTCTGTTCAGTGTGACTCACTGAGTAAGCGCGTATGAAAAATATACTAGTCAACATAACCTCAATTTGAAGTTATCTTGTCAGTTGACCTTAAATTGAGCGTAACTAAAGAACGACTTGACCAATCATCATAAAAATTTCACACGTGCAACTTCAGATACACTACTACAGCATATCTAAATTTCAATGAAATTGATTTAGTAAGTTTTTGAGCCATAATTTTTATACATAGGCCAGAAAGTAATACAGTACTTTTCGATGAAAAGTCAGTAAAAAATAATTATAAAATTTGGAATGTAATTTGTCAAACATTAATTTGTATTAAAAAAAAATTGATTTCGGCATTGTTTAAAAATGTTACTAATTTTTATTTTAACTATATTATTATATTCATTTTTGCACAATTAGGTAATTTTATTAGTTTTAGTTTTATCTGCATTTTTTTAATTATGTTATTTTGTATGTGTTTTTATTATTTTTTTAAAAATTATTAACTTGTTAAAGTTGTTTATTTTATTGAATGAATTTCTTTTTTTATTTTATCTATCTCTTTTATTGTTTTTGGAACAATTATACTTTTTGTTCTTGTTTATCTATTGTGTGTAATAATTTTACTGTCAATATTTATCTTTTTTTTATCACATCCTGATATTCTTTTTTAAATTGTGTTTTTCTAATTCATTATCTTGCCGATTTAATTTTATGTTAACTTTATTGTATTGTTTTTTTTTACTTTTTTTTTATTAAAGATTAGTTTACAAAAAAAATCATATAATCTTTTTATTGCTGCCGTTTCAATTAGTCTATTTTTTTTTTAATTTTAATTTGTGTTTATTAATATTTTTCGTTATAATATTTAGAAAATCTGATTTGGACATCACATGACTTCCTTGTATGCCTATTAAATTACATACACACATTTTTTTAAAAACGAAAAGTACATAAAATTTTATTTTATTAAAACTTCTGATTTTATTAATTGTTATTATTGAATTATTATTTCTTGTAAAACTTTTTTTACAATCAGGGGTTAATAATTATTAATAAATGAATATATTTAAATTTAAAAAAAAAGTTAAAAAAAGGAGATGAAGCTGGATTGAACCGATATTCCTTCCCCTTGTAAGAACCAAATATTTCATTAATTAAAAATTTGATATGGCTATAACTCTGGAAGTAATGAAAATAAATACTACTTATCGTTTAAAAGCTTATCGTTCAGGGTTTACTACTGCAGTTAAGAAAAAGTCCAAGATCCAATTTTCTGGGGATTTTGGGCTTTTTTGTATATTTCTGGTCCAGTCGATTGCAATCAAAAGGGGTGGTGCACAACTCGATGTTACAATAGTCCTAAATCCAAACGTTCAACATCCTACGGTTAACCGTTTTTTATTTATTCGAGATACATACGTACGTATATACAGATGTCACACCGAAACTTGTCAAAATGGATTCAGGGATGGCCAAAATCGATATTTCAGTTAAAAAATCTGAAGACCGAAATTTTTTGCCATCACAATACTTCGTACAAGGAAGTAAAAAAGCAGATACGATTTCATACACTTTTCGATGATTACCTAATTTTATAGGTAGCAATAATTTAGATAGAGCTATAGCGCCAGAAGGGAAAGTATTGCATAAACTGCATGTGCCCAATTTAGGCATATGAAATTTTCATCGGATCTAGACGTCTTCCCGCCTAAGGAATCCAAAAAATCGGATGGAAATTTTCTGAACGTTAAAGTTCGTATGTACGTGTGTGTTCGGTGTTGGCCTCTAAATCAACTTATATCTCCAAAACTACTTGACTGATTTTGACCAAATTTGGTCAGATTATGTCTATATATGGGGCATTGATACCATTAAATTTTCAACTTATAAGATCAAGCGGTTGAGGTGTAGAGCAAGTTCACCCTCAGTATCTCGGGATTTCGGCTAATTAAGTTCATATTTTTCTTAGGCACATTTGTTAACAATTAAAAAATAATAGTATTTTGAAAAGTCGCACCCCACCCCAAAAAAATGCTGTATGTAAACTTTGAAGCTTTGTTGTGATCGCTATGATGGTATTTTTTTTCATTGTGGTTTCTTCTATTGTCATCTAATTAGCGCATATAAATTATTAATCTAGTAAATTTTATTTCCTTTTTTAACCTCCGAGTCCACCGATAGGTATTACTTCAGGGATTAGGTGAATGACTTGTAGCGTATGTGAAAATGCCATGCCTGACTGGGATTCGAACCCGGGACCTCCGAATGAAAGGCCGAGACGCTATCACTCGCGCCACTGAGGCCATCAATCTTTCCTACGGCTTTATACAATTAATAAAAAACTAATATGTTTGAAGTCGGTTGCATAAATCGATGCAGATGTTCAAAGTTCTAAAAGCGTCAACTAACCAAACTGTCCAAATACAATACCAGCCTCTTGCGGTAGTTTGTTACAAATAAATAACAATAGTAAAAAAAATTTTTTTAAAATTAAATTAAGCTTGAAACTTGTGCGTGGGATATTGAAATGTGGACTATTTTTAGAGTATAAAAAATTCCTGTCCGGGATTCCGGGACCTCCGGATGAAAGGCTGAGACGCTACCGCTCTACCACGGAGATCGACTGAATTATATTTGTTTCGTTCATCACTCAAAATATATTACACATTCATTTTTTTCTTGATTTATTGATACTTTTTTCCGTATACGAGCCTTATTTAGAATCTTTATTTTTTCTATTTGAAATTAATGAAATTATTTCTATATTTGCACACCTCTTATAAATAAATAATTACTGTAATTATTGTTATTTAATATCATAACCTTTTTAACCTAGTATGATTACTTATCATTTATATGAAAAATTACATTTTTTTAACCAATACACGGAACGCTGTTTAAATATTTATTATACGAAGTGCTAATTTATTAATGAATTATGTTTTATAGACGTAAAAGTTAATTTAAGTATATTGTGGAAATACGTTCCGAGATTTTTCTAAATTTTGAATAACAGTGAAACATCGTGAAAATGATTCTAATTTAATTGAATTGTGCATTACTTTTTTTTTAAATTCTCATTTATATTTGGAGTCGATAGGATAAATTATTTTTACATTTTTTCAACGACCAGTAAAAATTTATCAATAACTTTTTAATTAGGGTTCGAATCCCGGTCAGGCACGGTATTTTACGTACGCTATATTTCCATATCCCACGCACAAGCTTCAAGCTTACGTGACGATATCATCAAGCAATAAAAAAAATAATTATACAAATGTTTATTAGTTTGAAAATTTTTATTTTTTGTTTAGTATAATTTTTCTTTATAACATTTCAACAAAGCAGATTACATTTTCATTCACTTTTCGTTGATAACCTCATTTGATAAATTTCTAATATTTTAAGTCCTCTTACAACGAAGTAATACCAGTAATCATTGTGAAATTTGTCGAGTATAAATTTTTAAATTCCATATTTTTATATACAGAGCGATCACAAGATTGCAACCTCTTTTTAATTTTCAGTAAATGAAAAATTAATCATTAATTTAATTTAATTCAAGTCATAAAAAAATAATTAAATCGAAATCAAATTATTTATTAAAAAAGTAAAATGACAGCGGTCTAAATAATTTCCAAAATATCATTAATTTTATTAAATTGAAAAAAATAAATATAATACCAAATTGAAATTAAATATTTACGTATTATTTTATCGTGGCGGAGTGGTAGCGTTTTTGCCTTTCATCCAAGGTTTTGGGTACAAGTCTTAGTTAGGCAAGGGATAGTTTTACCTGCTGCAAAAAACGCATTTATTATCTCATCCAACCAAAATAAAATGAAAAAGATAGATAAGTATTGCTTGACTTTTCCGGCCACGGCGATGAAATGTAACATTTATGAAAGTTGGCATTTTGACACGCGCTACAAATCACTCATCTCATCCTCTGAAGCAATGTCTAACTTTGGTCCCGAAGGTTAAAAAAAAAAACTGTTATGAAAAATAATGCGTCTCATTTTAGATCCGAATTATAATATTGGTACCAAAGCTACTTTAAATTTGAATAGTCTTTTAAGCTCAACTAATGTTTTCTTTAAATCTAAAATCCCTTTCAGTAAAAGCTAAAAAAAATAAACATTTTAAAAAACCTGCATTCGGATACCTCAAATGCCCTTCGCATTTCTGGAACTACCAAGAAATGTCTAAAAAAAAATTTAATTTAAATTAACTTTAGACATTTCTTGATAGCTCTCTATATGAATATAAACTTTCAAAAAAAATTTTGAAAAATATCTAAACCGAAGGGAAATAAAACAAACGAGCAAAAAACATATTATATTTCAATTTTAAGAGGTGGCGGTTGATATTTTGAAAAAAAATTTAATTATTTCTATGTGCACTGTACTAAAAAAAAATGTTTAAAGTTTTCTCTAAAATGTCTGAAGAAAATAAAATAAAATAGGATTTTCGCGATATTTTCCCTCCCGCTTAACGAATTGTGAAAAGCGTTAATATGATCAATGTCCCATAGAGAGAAAGAGAGAGAGAGAGAGAGAGAGAGCAATATTTACGCCAAATTTGAAGAAAATCGGTTCGGTAGATTTTGAGACAAAGTTAAAAGCATTGCCACACAAATACTTATATACGTATATGTTTAGATAGTTTTGTTTTTTGTCTAGGTGAACTGAACTAATTTGACCATAAAATGAAAATATTTGCAAAAAACCTGATACTCTAATTTTGATTGGATCACCATACTTTCCACTTTAGTAGCTATTTCAGCTGTATTCGCTGGGAAAATGGTATAAAGGAATTAATTGTCGTTGGGCATTCATCCTTCAAGTCAGTTTTAAATATTCAATACATCTATACATTGTTCATCTATCCATTGAGATTGTAGGTATGTAAATATGTCTGAAATATATATATATATATATATATATATATACTAGAAGACCCGACAGACGTTGTCCTGACGCGGCATTATTCTGTAATAAATGCACACACATAAATATAAGTAACTTAATTTAGTTAAAATTTGCAGGAATGTGTTCTAAATTTCATTAAAATGACTATTAGTATGATATTATCAGTTTGTGATTGTTGTATTATTGTAATGGATGGGTTTATTGATAAATTATGTGTAGTATGGTTAATATTTATTTTCACTAAATATTGAGCTGTCCGATGAAAATTGAATTAAAAAATCGAAACGTCCTAAAATTAATAATTAGTGTAATTAATAAATTTTCATCCACATTACTACTAATTTTCACTTAACATCATTCTAAAAAAGGAACTCCTACATATTTTTTTATATTTTTTATTTAATAATTTTGATGTTTCATAACCATGTAACAGCTTAATTAATCATTAATAAAAAAAATTAAAGCACTGTAAAAAAGCAACGTAGTTAAAATTTTAGTAGAAATTTTTATCATTTTTCTCATTCTTTATTTTAACATCTATTTTACCAAATTTTAGATAATTGTAAATTAAAAATAATTTTAGAAAACTTTTTATAAAATCAATCGGCTAAAACATTATAAATTCAATTTTTTAAATATACTTTAAACTATTTATTTAGTAACTTATATTTTAATTTTATAAATGTTATAATTTATTTTACAAACTTAAATTTTTTTTTCAAAGAGCCGTTCAATACTTCATAAGTTGCATAGAATCAAATGAGAACTGACAATTTAAATTTGTAGGTTAAGTTGATTGTTATTGAATGCACGTGTATACATCATTAAAATTAATGAAAAATCATGTAAAATACTCACTTCAATACTGCTCCTTACAAATTTGCACAATGTACATTTTTTAATTAAACTTTAAAACGTTATTTCAATAAATAATAATATAAAATAATATTCTCAATAAGCGCTCAATTCTAGCAGACTCGGCAATGCTTCCCTATTGCTAGATCTGAGTATACATAAATATTAAATGACAACAATTGAAAGTTTCATAAAACCTTAAAAGACTAAACATTAGCTTTAAACCTTTCACTTTATAAAAGTCAGAATGAAAACAAATCCAAATGGCAAAACAACAGCACTACCTATCGGATTTAATTTACACCACTCTCTAATCACAGTATTCGGTGGAAAATAATCTTTAACGAAAAGTGTTGTGGCTGCAAAATCATTACAATTAATACTGAACATTAAGAAACTTACAAAACATTACGGAACCTTATAAAATTTCACCTTTAACTTTCAGAATGTAAATAAATCCAATTGTCAGAACAGCACTGCCTATCGGATTTAATTCAAACGGACTACTGTGTTTAGAGAATAAACACAGTAGTCCGTTAAAAATACGAATTTTAATGTAAGAACAACACTAAGCTACGAAGCAAGTAACTGATATGCGAAAAAGCAACAAAAAAAAAAAAATCCTAGAATCCGATCGCAGCACCAACTACCGGGTTTGACTGATAAACCAAAAATTAAAAAAAAAACTTCTAAAACGCGATCGCAGCTCTGCCTACCGGACCCACACGCTGCCTACCGGACCCGATTGTGAACCTTAACCATCCCAAGATCAACAACACATAAATTAAATTAAAAAAACATTTTCACTTCAATACTGTACCTTACAAATTTGCACAATGTATATTTTTTAATTACACTTTAAAACGTTATTTCAATAAATAATAATATAATATAATATTTCTCAATACGCGTACAATTCTAAACGCGATTGCAGTTCTGCCTACTTGTTACTTAATCAGTTGTGATTTTGTTTACATTGGCAACGGCCATACGGGCTCTTTGTGATTGGTCGTTATGTTTGATAGCGGCCTTCTTACATTGATCTGATTGGTTTTCCTTTGTTTACATTTCCATCTGATTTATTAGCCTATTATTTATTAAAAAACTGTTTTCTCGCGAGTTTTTGTAACACAATAATAACACAAAATTACGAAATATTTTTCTCAATTTGATCGCAGCACCAACTGTCGGGACAAACTAAAATTAAAATAGAATATTATTGAATATTCGATACTGCGATGGTAGCGCAGTCTGCCGGATCCAATGTAAAACATTCCAAAATCAACAACTACTTATAAATAAAAAATTAATTAAAAAAACATTTTCCAGCGGACCAAATTGTGAATCTAAATCATTCTCGAATCCCCTTGAACACACACACAAAATTTCATCAAAATCGGTCCAGCCGTTTAGGAGGAGTTCAGTGACATACACACGCACACAAGAAATATATAAATAAAGATATATATATACTATTTCAGCCAGGGGACTCCACTCCCGGGACCCAGGCGAATCTCGGAGACGATCCAGGGGCTGCGCGGGGCCGCAGAGATCGTTTCGGTCACCATTCCTGTCTAGGTAGAGGGCTTCGCCTCCTGTTCCTCATATTGTTCGTTACCCTCATGTTTGTGAGAATAATACTGATAAATGACAAATTATTCAGTCTTTATAGAAACCTGAAAAAGAAAGTAAATTACAAGACAGAATAGCAGTAATTTTTTTCTTTTTCTTTTTTTTTAACCTCCGGGACCACAGTTAGGTATTACTTAAGAGGATGAGATGAATGACAATTTTTGTAGCGTGTGAAAATGCCATGCCTGAACGAGATTCGAACCCGAGACCTCCGGATGAAAGGCCGAGACGCTACTTTTCGCGCCACAGTGGCTGGCGAATATAGTAACTATGATAACTAATGTACACACACTTTTTTCGACGAAAAATTTATTGCTTATTTCTATTGCGATGATAGAAATATAATAATGAAGTAAAAGGATTAATTTATTTTTATTTATTAATTTAATTTTTTTTAAGGGAGTTAGGATCTTGGTGTGTGGCTTAAAACCTTCCCTGGGATAAAACGAACGTAGCCTGCAAATTTGAAAGCAATTGATCGGATGCTTCTTGCGTGATACGTGAACAAACAAATTTTCGATTTTATATATATATATATATATATATAAATCAGTTGATTATTCAACTGCTAATCAGTTTACAGATGAACTTTTCTTACCGGTAAATTCCAAGTCAATTAAACAAAAAAAAAAAACCTAACGACCGAGACCCGGCTGATGGGACAGGGCCCGGGAACGGCATAGCCGGGCCGGTGTCCCTGGCCGTAGCGGTTAGAGGCAGAGGCAAAATGAAAATAAGGAAAAGATCCGGAAGCGGGGAGGCTCATTAGAGTCGCAAGAACACTCCCTGGGCTGAGTAGTACTTGATTCTTGAGCCGGCCCAGTGGAGCAGGAGACAAAAAAGTCAGTTAAACAAACAACGGTTTTTACGTTCCCAATTGGTTAACGTAGGCCCCATTTAGATGTAATAATGCGAAAATAGCCTTGCAATTAATCTTTTTCTCAATTTTAATTAGGGTAAATTAAATACATAAAATATTTTGATAATCGGAAAAATCTTAACTTAGTCCTTTCACGATTTTGCATTGGAACATAATAGATTTATATTTGTTTTTCATACTATTTTTCTTATCTTAAGAACTTTAAAACGAATTGCATTGTGATGCTATTTAAAGATCTTCAGACCCACCTCCTCTCAAAAGAAACTAAACTTTAGTTATTGTTAAAAGGTATGGTAATTGGTCCATAAACTTACCTGAATTTTTAAAAAATTAAAAACTGCTGCAATACCTCTAATACACTTTACATGTTAAATATATTTTACAATTAAAAAAAAAACAAAACAGCCTTTTAATTCGTATGTGATTAGTTTGTTATAACAATTTTTTTTATCAAGTTGACTTCTTGATAATTTAAATAGATTTCTTTTTCTACCAAAATGTATTTAGATGTTTTGTTAACCTTGTTTAAGAATGCCGTACGTGTTATATTCTTTGTTATGTTAATTTAGTCAACATTGCGTTTCTTTTTTTTTTCTTTAGAAACTATTTAGATAGAAATGTTTTATTTTTTCTGTAACCTTTTTTTGACAGTAATTTAAACGTTTGGAATCCTTAAAATGGTTTTTATGCGATAATTTTTTTAAATTTCAATAATTACCATTTTTATTTTTTGAAAATATATAATTTTTTTAAATTATTTTTATGTAATATTTTTACGGTTCGGTAAATATAATTTTATTAAATTTAAGAAATGAAAATTAAACTATGTAGCTGTATGTTTTAAAGAACTAACGTACATGAACAAAATTTAATTTTTTTTGTTATCTTTATACTATACAGACTGTAAAACATTAAAACAAAGGAATCTAGTTCAACAAAATTATCATAGAAATTCCAAACGTCTGACAAAATACTCAGTTGATGACAGAAAACAACTTAATTTACCCGATAAAATATCCCTGTTTCATTTGTTAAATAAAAATAAATTTCTACTTAATATTTCTAAAAATATAAATGCTCATAAGAAAAAAATATTATTTTTAATTATTTTCTGGAATATTTAATTATCATTACAATAGTTATATGAATTAAAATTATTTGTAGCTCTTAAATATTATTCCATAATTATATTTTATGTGTATATATATTTTAAATAGAAAAAATTATTTTTCCTCGTATGATCCAATGAGATGAAGATGATAATGTATTACATGTAAATGAGGATTCTTTTACAGACTCAGGCCGACATTTCTGAGACGGGTTCAGTTGAACCCAACCACCAAATTACACCAATATCCACTGTCTTGTATTCAAATCCGTGTAAAATAAATTAGATTTTATTAGAATTTGAACCTCAGAACATTCCAATTCGAAAGTCAGCTGTTAAACAATTATTTGCGATGGCGAGAAAAAAATAAAAACTAAAAATTTAAGTTTCCAGAATTTTTGGGTTCATGGTTTTTAATTTAAATAGAGACTTTGTACTTTGTTACTTGGTTTAAAAAATATATATGTGTAAAATAAATTATTATTTTAAAAAAGTGCATTTTTTTTAAAAATGTTACTACCTACATTTTTTCGATATTTTTTTATATAAAAAAGCTTCGAATAATAATAGTAAAATGGATTCATTAATGATGAATATCATCTTATTTAATTTCTCCGATGTATTTTATTCAACGTGTACAATTTAAGTCCGTTACAATAATGTTACTGATTACTCCAGTTGTGAAAATTGGGAGAATAGCAAGTATTACTTATCGAAATTTAGAAAGCTCAGTTGACACGTAAAATGAGGTTGGATTGCAGGACTGGTGACTAAGTTTCTTGCTACATATTCAGTATACTATTACTAATGCGAGCACTACTTTTTTTTTTTTAATTTGTCTTCAGTCATTTGATTGGCTTGATGCAGCTCTCCAAGATTTCCTATTTAGTGCCAGTCGTTTCATTTCGGTATACCCCCTACAACCTACATCAATAACAATTGGTTTTACCATATTCCAAACGTTGCCTGTCTGCACAATTTTTCCCATCTACATGTCCCTCAAATATTAAAGCGACTATTCCAGGATGCCTTAATATATGGCCTATAAATCTGTCCTTTTAATTACAGTTTTCCAAATGCTTCTCTCTTCATCAATTTGCCGCAACACTTCTTCATTTGTCACTTTATCCAACCATCTGATTTTTAATATTCTCCTATAGCACCACATTTCAAAAGCTTCTATTCTTTTCTTCACAGGTATTCCGATCGTCGAAGTTTCACTTCTATATAAAGCTACGTTCCAAACATACTTTCAAAATTGTTTTCCTGATGTTTAAATTCGTCTGTGCTATTCGGCATTTTATATCGCTCCTGCGTCGTCCATCTTTAGTAATTGTACTTCCCAAATAACAAACTTCTACGTCCATAGTCTTTACTCGTCCCATTTTTATATTCAGTGGTCCATGTACTTTATTTCTACTGCATTTCATTACTTTCGTTTTGTTCTGGTTTATTTTCATGCGGTAGTACTTACGTAGGACTTCATCCATGCCATTCATTATTTTTTCTTAATATTTTTTACTCTCAGCTAGAATTATATCAGCAAATCGTAGCATCTTTATCTTTTCACCTTGCACTGTTACTCGAGATCTAAATTGTTCTTTAATAACATAAACTGCTTGTTCTTTGTTCTACGTAAAGATTAAAAATTAACGAGAATAGGGAACATCCTTGTCGGACTCTTTTTTTATTACGGTTTCTTTCTTATGTTCTTCGATTATAAATGTTGCAGTTTGGTTCCTGTAAATGTTAGCAATTGTTTTTCTATCTCTATACTTGAACCTAAATTTTTTTAAATGCTGAACATTCTATTCCAGTCTATGTTACTAAATGCCTTTTCTAAATCTATAAATGCCAATTATGTTGGTTTATTTTTTTTATTCTTCCTTCTAATATTAATCTGAGCGCTAAAATTGCTTTCCTTGTCCCTATACTTTTCCTGAAGCCAAATTTGTCTTCTCCTAACACTTGTTCCATTTTCCTCTCAATTCTTCTGTACAGAATTCTAGTTAAGATTTTTGATGCACGAGTAGTTAAACTAACTTTTCTGTATTCTACCCATTTATCTGCTCCTGCTTTCTTCGGTATTATGACAATAACACTATTTTTGAAGTCTGACGGAACTTCCCCTTTTTCGTAAATATGACACACCATTTGTATAATCTATCTATCTATCGCGAGCACTACGTTAGATACCCTAATTAGAACTATTACGCATCTATGTGTCGTTTTTTAAACTATGACGAGTTGTTAGGAATATTACAGAGAACAAGTTACCGATGAAACTTTTTTTATTTTTATTTTGTAAAACAAATAATGTGATAAATATTTTTTACTAATATTGTTTATTTAACAAATGTACAATCAATCTATAATAAATAATAAGCGATTGATAATTTATTTTTAATTTAATTGAATTTTTTAACTTTATTTTGTCATCAATGATTCGATACTCTTCATTTCTTTATTTATGTGCTAATTTTTTATTTCAATATCTACCGCATCCTATTTCCCTATTTATTTGTTTTATATACTTTATCGTTCTTTTTTCTTTCTTTAGTTTTTATATTTCTTTCTACAATCAGAGTACCTTACAGCGGATGCATCAATTTATAACTTTCTTTTTACATCAAGTTCTTTATTCCCCAATTGTTTCATATTGTATCTATCCATTTTCGGACAAATCCAGGAATAGTCAGGGGAACTAAATTTAGGAGTGTGGATGGCTTGACTGACTGTACGATTACGTGAATACATTTCGTTAAACTAGCAAAGAGAAAATAGTTTACAAAATGAGAAAAATGTTCGTAAACATTAAAACGTATTTACATTTGATGAGAACTGAATACATTGTAAAAATTCTTTCCGTTGTTCGTGCTTAGCGATACAAATTTTGAAAAAATGTACCTTGTGATAAAAATATCATGTATTTTTTAAATTTTGTAGAATTATCTTTAACGTGATATCTTTTTAATCTACAAAAATTAATTTACAAACTTTTCTAATTATATAACTGAATTATAGATTTTTTTATAGAAAGATATGTTTTGCCAAAATTACTATTTAAACAAAAGCATTGCTAAAACTTTTCAAAAACTTTAGTATTCATTAGATAAGCTTTCAAATTATAGCTGTTGTATTTAATTGTCACAATTATTACCTTTCAAAACAACTACTTAAATTGATCAGCTATTTATGAAGAAAATTATCATATATAAATAAAAAATACGCTATTCTAAAATGTCTATCGTAAATCAATAGAAAACATATTAAATGCTTATATAATAGCTACATAAATTTGAATTTTATTTATTTTCTACTATTATTTAATTTTAAATATGTACGTCAACGTAATCTGATTGTTATTTTAATTTTATTTATTTATTTTCTAAGGTAATTACAAAAATATCTCTTGAAATATAAGAAATTAATAAATTTATCGAAATTACGTAAGTATATTTCGCTAAAATAAATTAATAAATGTAACTTGAAAGTAAATATTTTTCTTTAAAATTACATTCCTAGTATTACTTTAAATCGGTTGTTGCTGAAAAACAAAAAATTATTTTTGTTATGGAGGAAATCGGTTGAGATATCAACGTTATTTGATGTTTATTAAAATTCATAGTAAAAAAATTATTCTTAAAACCAATCTCTTTTTGAATTTTTATTAAAAATATATTTAATTGAAAATGAAAATCTGAATTCGGAATCGGAAAATCTAAAATTTTTAAATTATCACAATACTAATGCACGTAAAATTCTGATTTTAGTATATTAAATGTTTAAAAATTAAATGGCTGATTTAAGACATCGAAATAAACAAAATGTTCATGTCGACAAATCCCTTATATCGCTTCATTTTTGCTCGGTCTGTCGTTTTATGTACTTTCATTGAAATTTTGTACTGTATTTTAATTATTTATTTTTTTGTAAATGTATCCAACATCTTCTACAAAATAAGATTGAAATTTTTACGTTTGACTATTTCAAATTGGATGCCATTTACAATTTTTAATCGTTAATAGCTCTACAAGTATTACTTATATCAATTTTTTTTATTATTAGATAACGTATTAAAACATTTTATTGTAAACAAAATTATACCGTATTTATCCAAATCGGTTGATAATGAGCTGAAATGTAGCTGAAATAATTGTTAAAGAGAATGGCAAAAATTATTCAATGTTGTATCTGTTTTTACTTCCTTTATTGATTAAATTAAAAGTAATAATAATTTATATTATTCTTAATTAACTAATATATACGGAGATATTAATAATTAAAAAGAATTAATTGGCCGCCATTTTGGAATTTTAAAAGTTAAGATTTTCAAAATTATTAGTTCTGTAGAAGTTTTCTTTAATATAAATATGCACTTAATCTTTTTATTTCATATTTGAAATATCTTAATCCGTTTTTAAGATATACATTTTTATTGAAGAAACAAAAAATTGTAAGCAGAGGGGAAAATTAAGCTAGATAGGGTATTTGTCCGAATGAACTTTTTTCGTTATAAATTAAATGCCCAGTACCTTAATTAAAGTCATTATACAAATTCGTAGTATTTTATTGAAAATATATTATTCGTAGTAAAATACTAATTACTCAATAAAAAAAACTAAAGGCTCGATATACTCGAAAATTGCGCAGTAAAATACAAATCGCTAAGTAAACTCGAAAGATACTTACTAAAATATAAAATATTTGTTAATTTTACTAAACACAATTAAAAAATGCTGTAAACGATCAGTAAAAATGCCAGTCATTTAAAAAAGCAATAATATATTCCAGAGAGAAAAAAAATATATAATGAGTTTAATATTTATAATAATTATTTATTTATTTTATATTATTTACTAACAGACCCGGCAGTGCTTCGTTATTGCTAGATTTGAGTATATATATAAATAAACACTATTGAAAGTTTCATAAAACATTAAAAAACTGAACATTTCGCAAGTTCATAAAATTTAACCTTTCACTTTTTTTAAAAGTCAGAATGTAAATAAATCCATTTGGCAAAACAACAGTACTACCTATCGGTTTTAATTCAAACTACTCTCTAAACACAGTAGTTGGTTCAGAATACCCTTCTAACTTTCTTCCTACTGGTCAGATCGAGGATTTCAATAGCTTTAAACCTTCTCTGGACAACGCGGACCATTTTTCAAAAATCCGCTCGTAAATCGGTCTATTAATGTTTTAGTGTCTAGCGGGCACCCGTATGAACATTACCTTTTATGCATATAGAAGAAGAAAGTCTGCTTGTATATTTGTTTATTTCATAAATATCTCGACACCGGTGCCATCTGGCGGGTTCATTTTTTGCAGAAGTATTTCTTCCATATCAGTAACACATATTCTGAATATGAGCCAAATCGGACCATAAATACAATTTTTCGAAATATTTCGACCCCAGCGCCATCTGGCATGTACAAACTAATTCAGAAACCTTCGCGGGCGTGCGCACAACAACTCAGTAAAGTTTCATCGCAATCGGATGAATGGTATAGGAACGCATACGGGACAAATAAACGTTTTATATAGAAGATTAAGTATAAAGTGGCTCCTTTGCTAAACAAACTTACAAAAATAAAAAAAAATAAAAAAAGAGTATTTCCAACTCAATTAAGAGAATGAATTTTAAGTAATTTAGTATATTTGAAAAAACTTTTTGTAATTAATCTATCTTTTCTCTTTTCTTTTCCTGTTTAGCCTCCGGTAATTACCGTTCAGATATTACTTCAGAGGATGATATGTATGAGTGTAAATGAAGTGTAGTCTTGTACAGTCTCAGTTCGACCATTCCTGATCTGTAGTTAATTGAAACCCAATCACCAAAGAACACCGGTATCCGCGATCTAGTATTCAAATCCGTATAAAAATAACTGACTTTACTAGGAGTTGAACGCTGGAACTCTCGACTTCCAAATTAGCTGATTTGGGGAGACGCATTCACCACTAGACCAACCCAGTGGGTTAATTAATCTATCTATTGCACTTAAAGCCCACGTTTTTACTGTGTTAAGTTTTTTTATGAGGCCCATTCAATTTAATACTACGCGCTGTTAACTTAACAATTTGTATATTTTGTTATACAAATTTAAAAAAAAATACTATATGCAATTTATAAATAAAATACTGAGCATTAATGTTTTTACTGCGCAATAAGATATTAAAATACTAACAATTTAAATGCTATCCTTTTTTTTATCATTTTGATCTCAAATTCATCTCATATGTTTGGCTAGTATCTCCTAGGACACTTTACATATAAACTTGAAAAAAAAATTGTTAGTACTTGAAGTTTACAAAAATTATTTTTTTTTCTCTAGTTGACATAAAATATTGGTTGGTTACTGTCAATAAAGAGGAATAAATATTAAGTCAAATCAGATTATTTCAAAAAAAATTTTTTTAATAAAATGTAAAAATCTATTTTTATAATAATTTACTTTTGATATTTAATAATCTGAAACATATAATCAAAAAACCCATATGATCAAAAAAATATACTACCTGGTAGTTTTTTGTAAATTACAAATTAAAAATCAAAGGAAAATGTTTTTTATGAGTGAAATTTTTTGATTTTTCAGTTTATTCTCCGGAACCATCGTAAAATATTACTTCAGAGGATCAATGAATGAATACGTGTGAGTGAATGAAGTGTATTCTTGTACAGTCTCAGGTCGACCACTCCTGAGAAGTGTAGTTAATTGAAACCCAACCACAAAACAACACCGGTATCCACGATCTATTATTCAAATCCATATAAAAGTAACTAACTGCCTTTATTAGAATTTGAACCTTTTTCACTTAAGTGAAACAACCACATAAATACAAACAATTTTGTTGTAAAATAATAAAAATAAATGAATTTAATTATTATGTTTATAAACTTTACAAGAATATACATTGAATTTTTCTTGTAAAAGTGTAATTTTTTTAAAAATTTCGTTTAGCACACAAAGGAAAAAATCGTGTATAGAATTCGTTTTTATGATTGTACGTAATTATTTTTTGAAGTATTTACAAAATTTGTTTAGCTATGGTATTTTTTTTCACAATGAATTATTTACTAATTTTACTGTACTGAAATCTTCGAAATGTTATATGAAGGTTATATAAAATATAATTAAATATACTATTCTTTAAAAACGTTAAAATACATTTATGTTTGGTGGTGGGGGGGAAAGGACATTTTACTCTTTAAATTTATACGCAATCTATCAAAATACACATCTGTTTTAATTTTCTTAAATACTATTTAATAGTCCATTGTGTTTTACGATTTATGGGGAAAAAAACAATCAGTCCTCGTAATCGGAACGAATGTTATGTTATTTGTTACGATCGAGACGACAAACAAGGAGGTCGGTCAAGGTGGCCGCGGTCGGAAGGCTTGTCCATTTGAACGATGAAATATCGAGAAAGCGAAACTTCTCATGGTCATTTTCACTTTTGCTTTTTATATTTGCTAATATAGCATTAGTTTTTAACCGTGTTACTCACATTATGTTTTAATAGTAAATTGTAATAATTTTCATTTCCGGATATTTAAAATTTTTCTTTTTTTACAGTATTATTGGCACTGCAACCCTTAAAAAATTTGTTTGTTTCGTAGTTTTCGTAAACAATACAAACTGTATTTACTTATTTAAATATACATATAATTTTATAAGTGTGACCTTTCGAGTTTCATGTCATTAGAACGGTTAATATTACTTACTATTCTTTAATTGATTTATTAATTTTTATATTAGGATTATTTATTAAATTAAATTTTTGAAACAGTTTGTGAAAGCATCATGGAAGAAGTGCTCTACGTAATGGGTTGAAAATAGAGTATGTTTTTGTTTTTATTTTTCAAAATAAGCCATACTTAAAAATAAAAAGCATCCCGTGACGGGTTTACTAGGTTGAATGAGGAGTTGAGTAGTTCCCTGTTGCCTAAAAATTCTTCCTCTTCGTTTCAGATATTGGCTATATAAAAACGTCATTAATTTCAGAGAATGTAACACTAATAATTTCTATATCACAGCTGCTTTATAGTCATGATAAATATTGGGGAGACATACTCTAAAGTAACAACAATTAATGACGCCTCTTTTGTTAAGAAACAATATATTTTAGGATGTATACATTACCTCTTATTTTAAAGGAATAAAGTTTAATAAATTAATAAAACAAAAAATTAATAATAGTAAGTAATATAGAATTAATTAATACAAATTCTTTGGAAAAACAACTCGAAATTTAAATGAAAAATACCATATTTTATCTATATAAATAAAAATGTAAATGTTCGTTTATTCAAAATCTTAAATCTTCTAAAGTTCTTCACCGATTGCTTTAAAATTCAGATATAACTTTGCATTCGAATACGCGCGTGTTTTTATATACTTATTATTTATATGGCTAAGATGTCACACCTGTGACAGGTGCTATCTGTTGGACGTAAAAGCAACACACACTATACTAAATATTTTACGATGCAATTTCAGTGTTTCCGATATGTGTGTCCGCTGTAGACTAAAAAATTACTGGACCGATTTACGCGCGGGAAAAAAGGGAGAAAGGGAAAAAGTGGAAAAGAGAAATAGGGGAAAATCGATGCAGGAAAGAAGGGGAAAACTGGGAAAAGTAAATAGAAAGGAAAAATGAGAAAAAAGAAAAGGGAAAGGGAAAAGAAGAAGGGGAAAAGGTAAATACGGTAAAGATAAATGGGAAGGGAAATGAAATGGCGAGGAAGAGGGAAAATTGGGGAAAGGGAATATGGTCAAAATGAAATTGTGAAAAGGAAAATTGGGAAAAAAGGGAGAAAGGAAAAAGGGAAAGTTTAAATTTTGTGAAATTCCGTAATGTTCATTTTGTTAATGTTTTATCAAACTTTCAATTGTGTTCATTTAATCTATATATATATATATATATATATATATATATATATATATATATATATATATATACTTGCCAGTATTTGAATGCAAAGTTATTTCAAAATTTCAAAGCAATCGGTGAAGAACTTTAGGAGATTTAAGATTTTGAATAAACGAACATTTACATTTTTTATTTATATAGATAAAATATGGTATTTTCCATATTATATATATATATATATATATATATATATATATATATGTATATATATACACACACACACAAATCTAGCAATAGCGAAGCATTGCCGGGTCTGCTAGTAAATTAAATAAATAAAAAAGCTTGATTTTTTTTTTTTAACTGACGAATTAATTCACCAGAAGCTTAAAGAAGCGCTAATACGTGGAAATGTGAAAATGGAAATTTGTAGCGTATGAAAAATTTCATGCCTGACCGGAATTCGAGCCCGTGACTTCTGAGGTCACGGAAGTATTGTGATCGCGAAAAATTTTGGTTTTCAGATTTCAACGGAAATATTCATTTTCATTATCCCTGAATCCATTTTGACTATTTTCGGCGTGACGTCTAGTACAGACGTACTAGACAGTACAGACGTACAGACGTAAGTACTACGTGTATGTATGTATCTGGCATAACTAAAAAACGATTAGCTGTAGAATTTTGAAATTTTGGATTTATTTTCGATGTTGTAACATCTAGTAATGCACCGCCCCTTTTGATTGCAATCGACTTGACCAAAAAAGCCCAAAATCCAAAATTTTGAATTTTGGGCTTTTTCTTAACGCCAGTAATAGGCTTTCATTGAGAACTTTTCAACGATATATCATACATAAGGGGTATTTTCATTGGTTCCAGAGTTATAGCAAAATAAAATTTTAATTAATGAAATATTTAGATCTTACAAGGGAAAGGGAAATCGGTTCGAATCATACTTCATTTCCTTTTTTACCTTTTTTTTTAATTTAAATATATTGATTTATTAATAATTATTAACCTCTGATTGTAAAAAAAAAATTACAATAACTAATAATGCAATAATAACAATAAAAAAAAATATATATATATATATATGAAAAAAAATCACAAGTTATTAATGACATAAAATTGCATATACTTTTCATTTAAAAAAATGTGTATATGTAATTTAATAGGCGTATAAGGAAGTCATGTGGTGTCCCACCCCAGATTTTTATTTTTTATCATGCTACATGTATTATGTTCCCGGCAAATACCTGGATTAAAGGGGGAAATATAGTGATATTGTCAAAAATTGGGTACCGGTTTTTTTTCTACAATTCTTACGTTTTAGGATCCAACTAGTTTATCTAGACCAAAAAAACTTGTGTATGTGTGACGCTTTACTTTTGCCCTTATATTTCAGGATTGTCAAAACAGATTTTCTTCATTTTTGGTTCAATTATTTCTATATAGGCGCATTGGTCGTATTTATTTTTTTTTTAGATTCGTTAAGAGAGCGAAAAACTAATTTCGATTTTCTTCAGAGGCATTTTAGAATTAACTTTATTAAAGCAAATTTGTTACCTACATCACATAGATAAATAATCCAAAGAAAAAATTTTCAAAATTATCAACCCCATCTCTTAAAATTTAAATAATTTTTTTATTTTATTATTTTGCTCTATCTTTCTACAGTATAAATATTTTTCAACATTTTTTTGAAAGTTTATATATTTCATATTTAGAGCTAACAAGAATTGTCTTTTCTTTTTTTCTTTTTTAATTATAGACCTTGTACCTAAAATGCGGAAATGTTTTGTGGAAAATCTTTTTTCCTTATTTTAGCCTTTATTAAAGTGGTTGTTAGTTTTAGAGAAAACTTCACTTCATCTGCAAGAAAGTGTGAAGCTTGTTTTTTAGATTTTATACCGTAGGGGGGAGAGGAGTCCTGTTATGGTAATTTTAAAACATTTTATATGATATTTTTTGAGAATTGTATTCTCATTGGTTTATAATTCTTCAAAAATTTAATAAAAATAAAACCATCCTCGTTGAGTAAAGCATAAAAAAAACAGTTATATCGAGAAGGTGATAATATTGAAGTTTCCCACTCGAAAATGGAAAAAAGGTTCTAGAAAAAAGTAATATTTTAATCCCTTGTCTTCGTTTAATAGCTCCATCTTCTCTTAAATTGGAAAAAATACCTTTTATTTGAAAAGAAAATGGGAATAATAATTTAAATGTATAAAAAAGATTGTTCTATTGATTTACTGTTTGATATATTATTAATATTGAGATTTTACTACAATATACGAGTATATATATTCTACTATTTGGATTCTAGCATATTTGTCTATATATATTGAAATAATTTAATAAATGAAAATGAAATTTAATAATTATTTATTTTGTTGAATTAATTCATAACTATTTTTGGCTATAAAATATTAAACAAAAAATAAAAAACATACAAAACTTATTAAATAAACAAAATGTATGGTAGTGGTCCTGCCCTCAATTAAAGTAAGAAACAAGCACATCTGTTTACAGTTAAGAAATAATTCTTAAATAAAACTCTATTAGAATAAAAAATTACAACAACATTTTTAAATATTTTTCTTATTAAACTAAATTAACTGTTTTATTTATTTATTTTGTTTGTTTACAGGTAAGTGTGTTGACTCTATCATAATTAAATACATTAAACGATGTAGCCGAACGTGGTCGGTAAGCTGTCCATTTATTTTAAATTGTAATACGTCTTACTTAACTTTAATCTATATTCTTTTACGGTACACAGTCTGAGGCGTACGTGAATGATGAAGATTCATCATTTACCTACAGAATGGAGACAACGTGTATGGTTAATGTAACATTTTATAGTCTGTTTTCGAGGTACAAGCGACAATAGTCAACTTTGCTTTTTCTTAGAGTAGTAATGTACTATACTCTTCTGTGTAATTTACTATTCTTTATGGTAAGTTCATCTCAATAGATGAACGTAGGTATGTCATGTTCGTTTTTATCGGCTCAGTATGTCCACTTGTGGATTCGGTTCAGTGAAGAATCGCCAGGGAAACGTTATATTTCTCATAAATCCTTTGTAGACCTGGCATAGGATGCTTGTTAATCATGAGAATGGCTATGTAATTTTTGGAGGTGGCGTAATACTTTCAATTAAAGTCATTTTCAACCGTAATGGTGTGGCACATACTATATACATTCATTTCATTTGTAAGGTCCTGCTCTCCACCTTGTTCTATCATTTGCTAACTTATTTGTTTCCGCAAAAAATTTTCCCTTTTCCATAATTCCATCCATCATTTGTAATATCTTCCTTTCATTCTATTCACCAAGCCTTCAATCCCATCCACTAATAAAAATCTTCTTGTACAATGTCCTAGCCAGTTCCTTTCCCTACGTTCAATCATATTTAACATCCTGTCATCTTAAACTACACAGCTCACCTTAAGTTAATAAAATATATTTTATCTCTAGAATCTTTTTCAAGGACCAGTGGTTCGTAAGAATTGAGCGAGCCGGTACTTTCATATTAAAAATATATACATATTCAGGGTGAAACTAACATGGTGGACTCGCTGTACATTTTTTGATTATACTGTCAAAGTGAACAAAATTGTCTTATAAAAAAATATCGAGTTCTCTTCGTTTTCCTTCTGTCCGCCATTTTGTGTTTATTAATAAAAATTTATCTCAAGATCAAAGTGAGAAATTACAATATTTCAGATTGCAGATTTCAAAACTAAGATGTCTGTTCACAATAAATTGCTTAACATTTTTGCAAATTTAACGTAATATGATAAAAATGAGAATTACCAAAGTATAAAGGAGTCAAAAATTGATATGGCCGCCATTTTGAAATTTTGTGAATGTGTTTACACTGAAATCTCTACTTTACTGGCATTATGGCTCTAGAGTTATGCTGAAATTAGGAAAGTATTGTAATCAGTCAAAAATGGAGTATGGGTTTTTTTTACATTTCTCGACGTTTCATGGCCCAGGGAACCTAAAAAATAAAAAGAAAAGATGGGGGTGTAAGTACGTATGAACATACACCCCCCCCCCCTTACGTATGAACTATGATGAAATTTGGCACAGAGACTCGTGGCAGTTCGTTGGTAAAAGTTTAGGGTCAATATCTCCAGGGGATGGGATAGGTAAGTTTCTTGAGTGTCAATTTTCTTTAAATTTTGCAAACGTTACCCCACTTTGGAGTTCATGCGTACATGCTTAACTTAGTATTTTAAAAATAATTTGCACCCAAATTCTCCTATTTTCCCAAAGATCGAAAAAACTATCTTTTTTTATTTATTGCATATTTTTAATTGAATTTTTTTCTCTTTCTAAGCATAGTAGTAGTGGTGCAAGTGGCCCAGAAAAATTACTTCCTTGGCAATGTTGGGGAGGTGCCAATCATTATAAACAAATATCGTTATTTTTTTTAATTTTTCAAGTTTTTTTATATATCATTATTTTTCCATTACATGAAAATAAATAACAAATGCCAGGAAAATATTACAACTTTGTTTTTATTAGACAATTTTGATATAAATGTAAAATATTTTGATTCCTCAATCCTATGTTAAGATACACATTTTTCATTAATAAATACAAAGTGAATGACAGAAGGAAAACGAAGGAGAAGTCTATATTTTTTCATAGGCCACTTTTTGTTCATGAACAGCCAGCCCATCATTTTAGGTACATTATGTACACACACGCGCGCGCAATTAAAAAAACATATCAAGTCCATTGTTATTTTATAAATATTTGCATATATAAATAGCAATACCTTGAAGGTTTTTTTTAATTAATATAGATAATGCATTATCTTTTATCTTAAATACCCCGTGGAAATTATTTACGGTTGGTCACTTTTATTCGATTGGTTAATATTTATTGTTTTCTTTACGTACTTATACAAGCATATGATAAAGTGGGGATTAACTAGGATACATAACGCCGTGCGGTGTGGATTTATAAGTCACGGTCAAATGTTGCGCGCGGAATTTTCCTTTGGCGTTTTAGTTGTTTACTACTGTATTCTGATCGGTGTTAATGATGGTATAATTACGTATGCGTAGCGCATCGAGGCCCTTTATTAAACGACGAAACTATTTTCTGACTAGACTAAAACACAAATATTATTTAGAGTATAACCGTCTTACTAGCGTTGTTATTTAGCCGTGAACGCTTTACGTTGTTCAAGATCATGTTTATCCGGGAGGAAACTTTTATAACCGATGGTATAAATAGGATGACGCCTTTGCTGTCTTCCCCACATGGTATACAAAAGACATCGGTTCTACCCTTCTCCGAGTAACGTAATATTTTCTACTACTTTATTCAGCGAATATTCACCTTCGTTTGTACTCGTTAACCTGGTTAATTAATAATTTCTTTGTGATACAGGAAAAAATAGATTGTAAGTAGAGCAAACTATCGATTAAAATTTATATGTAGGCCAACGTTAAAAATAATCACGTTTGATGGAAGTAAATATCAGTTCCTGTCATTGTAAACATTTGCTATTTTTGTGCTAGTAGATAATAAGTAGTTTTTTATCGACATTTCGAAAAATATGGTTTTCGAAAAAAATCATATTTAGTTTTTTAAGCATAGATTTTTAACCATGAATTTCGTTTTTTTTTTTTTGTTACATTTCTAAATATATTTATGTTAATTTTTTTGTAAATTATATAATTTTTATTTTTGTAGAGAAATAACGTTTTTGAAAATCTGACAACAAAGTGGTTATACTTTTATGAAAAAGGTTATTTATAATATTTTTCCATCGAGTAGAAAAATGATGTTACCTCAAAAAAACTTAGAAAATTTTTAAAAAAATAAATATATTTAAGTTTTATCGGTTCTGTCACCCATAATATTTCCCCTAAGTTTTTTTTTGAGCTACTTGCATTACTATTATGGCTAGGAAGACGTAAAAAATTCTGTTAAAACGTATACAATAAGTAAAAAGATATGGCAAGAATGGCGGAATGGCAAGCAAACTTTCATGTAAAAAAATAAATCTGTTAATATCAACTGAAAGGTAAAAGATTTTTGAAAATGTTATCTGGAGCGTAATTATTTGTTAAACTATTATTCCGATTGTTGTTAAACATGGACAGTAAAAAAATGGAAATAAAAAGAGTAAAATTCCTTCAATTGTGGTGTTACTGGAGGATACTGAAAATTAGATAGTCTGATAAAATTTTAAATAAAGATGTCTCGAGACGACTAGGAGGAAAAAATCGTAGGAAGAATCTTTTGTAAATAGTGGGCCATATATATATACTAGCGGACCCGACAGACGTTGTCCTGACGCGGCATTATTCTGTAATAAATGCACACACATAAATATAAGTAACTTAATTAAGTTAAAATTTGCAGGAATGTGTTCTAAATTTCATTAAAATGACTATTAGTATGATATTATCAGTTTGTGATTGTTGTATTATTGTAATGGGTTTATTGATTAATTATGTGTAGTATGGTTAATATTTATTTTCACTAAATATAGAGATGTCCGATGAAAATTGAATTAAAAAGTCGTAAAATTAATAATTAGTGTAATCAATAAATTTTCATCCACATTACTACTAATTTTCACTTAACATCATTCTAAAAAAGGAACTCCTACATATTTTTTTTTTTTTTATTTAATAATTTTGATGTTTCATAACCATGTAACAGCTTAATTAATCATTAATAAAAAAAATTAAAGCACTGTAAAAAAGGAACGTAGTTAAAATTTTAGTAGAAATTTTTATCATTTTTCTCATTCTTTATTTTAACATCTATTTTACCAAATTTTAGATAATTGTAAATTAAAAATAATTTTAGAAAACTTTTTATAAAATTAATCAGCTAAAACATTATAAATTCAATTTTTTTAAATATACTTTAAACTATATTTTTAGTAACTTATATTTTAATTTTATAAATGTTATAATTTATTTTACAAACTTAAATTTTTATTTTCAAAGAGCCGTTCAATACTTCATAAGTTGCATAGAATCAAATGAGAACTGACAATTTAAATTTGTAGGTTAAGTTAATTGTTATTGAATGCACGTGTATACATCATTAAAATTTATGAAAAATCATGTAAAATACTCACTTCAATTCTGCACCTTACAAATTTGCACAATGTAATTTTTTAATTAAACTTTAAAACGTTATTTCAATAAATAATAATATAATATAATATTCTCAATAAGCGCGCAATTCTAGCAGACTCGGCAATGCTTCGCTATTACTAGATCTGAGTATACATACAGATTAAATGACAACAATTGAAAGTTTCATAAAACCTTAAAAACTGAACATTAGCAATTTAACAAAATTTAACCTTTCACTTTAAAAGTCAGAATGTAAATAAATCCAAATGGCAAAGAACAGCTTTACATATCGGATTTAATTCACACCACTCTAATCACAGTATTCGGTGGAAAATATTTTTTTACTACACTAAGCTACGAAGCAAGTAACTGATATGCGAAAAAGCAACAAAATAAAAAAAATCCTAGAATCCGATCAAAGCACCAACTACCGGGTTTGACTGATAAACCAAATATTAAAAAAAAAACTTCAAAAACGCAATGCAGCTCTGCCTACCGGACCCACACGCTGCCTACCGGACCCAATTGTGAACCTTAACCATCACAAGATCAACAACACATAAATAAATTAAAAAAACATTTTCACTTCAATACTGTACCTTACAAATTTGCACAATGTATATTTTTTAATTACACTTTAAAACGTTATTTCAATAAATAATAATATAATATAATATTTCTCAATACGCGTACAATTCTAAACGCGATCGCAGTTCTGCCTACTTGTTACTTAATCAGTTGTGATTTTGTTTACATTGGCAACGGCCATACGGGCTCTTTGTGATTGGTCGTTGTGTTTGACAGCGGCCATCTTACATTGATCTGATTGGTTTACATTTCCATCTGATTTATTAGCCTCTTATTTATTAAAAAACTGTTTTCTCGCGAGTTTTTGTAACACAATAATAACACAAAATTACGAAATATTTTTCTCAATTTGATCGCAGCACCAACTGTCGGGACAAACTAAAATTAAAATAGAATATTATTGAATATTCGATACTGCGATGGTAGTGCAGTCTGCCGGATCCAATGTAAAACATTCCAAAATCAACAACTACTTATAAATAAATAATTAATTAAAAAAACATTTTCCAGTGGATCAAATTGTGAATCTAAATCATTCTCGAATCCCCTTGAACATACGCAAAATATGAATCTAAATCATTCTCGAATCCCCTTGAACATACGCAAAATATTTCATCAAAATTATTCCAGCCGTTTAGGAAGAGTTCACTTTCATACACACGCACACAAGAAATATATATATAAAGATATATTAAGACATCCAGGTTTAGTTTTGATGGAGAAACTTGTAGAAGGATAATACTACAGAGGTAAACAAAAATTTAATATATGAAACTGGTAATTAATGACGAAGTAAATGTATTCAGAATAATAAGATTAACACAGAACATAAAGAAATGGAGAATTCTATCAAACTTGACTGATGAATAAAAATAAATAAATATAAAAGAGTTTTTAAGTTTCAAACTCCTTGGAACACATAATTTTCTCCAATATTAGCTGAATTCCATTACGTGAAGGTTTTACAAATATCTTATATTTATGAATCAGGAGTAAACATTTTTAATAAGGACGCTCACAATATGTTTACCGATCGGGGGGAAGCCCGCAGGGTTCCGTTCTCGCTCCTCTGTTTTGGACCTGGTTTTTGACGGATTTCTGGGATTGACATTCCAGAAGGGCTCACAGCCCAGGTTTTCGCCTATGACGATCCTCTATTAGTTCGTGGTAATTCAGGACCGCAGCTAGAAGAAAGAGCGCAAGGAGCCTTGTCATCTGGAGCTGGATGGACAGTCAAAATTTAAAGATTTCTGTGCCCAGGACGAAGTATATGCTTCTGAAGGCGCAGACAAATTATCATACAGTCGTAATCCCCACATTAAGTATAAAAGTTGTGTAATCAGCCGAGTGTAATCACCTAGCTGTGTAATCACCTAGTTCACAACTTCCTAGGTGTACTGTTTGATGAAAAATTGCTGTTTAGCAAACATATCAAACAAGTAACAGCGGAGGCCGTCTCTATGATGCACAAGCTTAGGAGAATTGGTCGGAAGGGCTTTCGAGCTGCCAGTTGTACATGGTGTACCAAGGAGTCTTCGAAAGTACGATCATTTATGCGACACCCGTATGGGTGCCGCGTAAATGATAATACTATGCTCCTGCGCTCAACCTATGGGAGCATAGGTTGGAAAGAAATACAGCACTTATTCTGGACTTAAGGAGTGCTTAGCGCAGAGCTCTCATTTTATGCATGATGTTTGTAAAACAACCTCCTACGAGACTTCTACGAGCTTCTAGTGGGAAAGACTCTCTCAGTCGATTTAGTAGTGAAAGTTTGGCCAGCTACGTGGAAAGTGCGAAGAGGTCGGGAGACCGAGGTATTTGGGATGCCGTTTCAAGCCGGGCGTGAACCCAAGCGGAACGGTGATCGTAATGCTCCGGATGTAAATTTATTACAGTTCCCCATCTCCAGCTTGTGGAAGAGGCTTCAGAACCTCGCGATGGAAGCATTTCAGCATGAATGGAACACTACGATTAAGGGAAGGTCTTTGTATAATTTTATACAAGACTTGGGGAAATGGTACGCCTCAAGATCATTTTTAAGGGCAACGGGAGCCCAAGTGCTCACCAACCAAAATTAAAATTTGAAACAATATCTGTTCAGGTTCCGCTTGGCAACTGATGAGTTGTGTGTCTGCAGGGAGGACCAGTCGAATGTACAAATGATGTACGACTGCCCCGCTTTGGGGAGGCCAGAGCTCGGGCCACCCTGGAACTTAGTTGCCAAAGGGAAAATTGGCGGCCTATAAGCGGCGAGTCAGTATGGCGTGAGCCGCACTGTCGGAACGTGTGGGAATTCCTTGATGTTCAACCGGCATCAATAGTTTGCTTAAGGGAGGACTGTAACCGCATTGCTGGAAGAAGCTATTCTCAAGGGTAGCTCGATCTGTAGCTCCAAGCAGCTATAAAGGATGGGCAGAGGTACTTGCTGGTATACAGCGCCCAAGATGTGGCAGCGAATTGCTGTCCTTATTTAATTAAATCGAAGAGATAAATTTTTAATTTATGACGGTCATATATTTTATTATAAGACGGGGTGCGCCTACCGATTTAGAAAATATATGACACGTAAACAACTGGACATACAAGCAACTGTTGCAATAGACCGTTCTTATACCGTTCACGCAATTATGTTAGCTCTAGGAGTTATTAGGAACTTCTTTTTTTCTGTTTAACCTCCGGAACCACCGTAAGGTATTACTTCAGATGATGATATATGTGAATGTAAATGAAGTGTAGTCTTATTCAGTCACAGATTGACCATTTCTAAGAAGTATGGTTAATTGAAACCCAACCGCTAAAGAACACCGGTATCCACAATTTATTATTCAGATCCGTGCAAAAGTAACTCCCTTTACTACGATTTGAACCGTAGAGCTCTCGACTTCGACATCAGCTGAGTCTGATGCTTCGGCATCAAATGGCGAGTTCACTACTAGATCAACCCGGTGGCCTAGCTATTAGGAACTAGGTCGTTTAAATTGTTTCAAGGTACAGTAGTCCTGCGAGGCACGAACATTCGGTTTCATGTTTTAGGGCAACCGAATGGGGTGGTGGTGGGAGAAATTACAGATTTAAAATGCGAGTCGCATAATGGAGGCCACTTCCAAAACTATTGTATCTTGCTTATTTTCCCATAAGGTTGCGTCAGTTTTTGAACACTCCGTATAAGTGGTCCGTATAGGACTTGTAGTACATATATTCTCACAGCCTTGGATAAAAAGTATAAAAAATTAACTCCTTTGCTGTGACATCTGCTCTTAAAATCTTGCTATTAGTTTTACTAGTTGTGATGTACGTTTTTTTTCGATAAAATAGAAGATAAATAATTCGTTCTTCTGGTAGTAATCAACGCAATATTAAACTATGCATTTACAAACTACGTAATTTCATATCAGGATTTTTTTTTCAAACAACTCCAGGAAAATTAAATTCCCTTTTTTGAAATGTTTAATTAATCTCAGACGATGGACTAAGCGTGTGTGAAATTTTCAAAAAAATCTGCAAGTGTTTCTTATATAATCGTTTTTTTATTGTTCTTGCCAAAGTTGTATGTGGTTTTGGATAAAAGATTTTCCAAGCTGTCAACTTCAATCAAGAATTTTAATTAATATAAAAATCAACCGTTACTGTTTATCACGGATGAATTGATATTTGTAAGAAATGTGTCGTTACAAATTACGCATCAATGCGAACGAAGTATAGTAAACTTTTCCAAGAAACTGATTAGGCAGCCCGGTGTTTTATAAGCAGTTTTCCGCAACTTATCTAATGTTTTCTCTTAGTAAAAGTTGAATCCTGTTTTATTTATATTTTTTTTTTTAGTTCCTCTTAATTTCATTTATTTATTTTTTAATACCATTGCTGCCTAAAAAAGGTTTACTTAAAAAAAGGTTCCAATAATTGATTATTGAAACCCCGTTTTTAAAAAAACCTAAATTGGGTGAATGAGCATAATGAGAAAAATTTTAGTTATTTTATGAAAAAAAAACGTAGGGCTATTTTATTGAGAGTTTTTCCCGAGCGTAATGATGTATTATGTTAAAGAAAATTAAAAAAAGGAACTGCCTCTAAGTTTAGAACGCGTAAACTGTAGGTATACGATAGTTCTACTTCCTTTTTTTTAGCCTCCGGGACCACCGAAAGGATGAGATGAAATGACAGTTTTGTAGCGTGCGAAAATGCCATGCCTGACCGAGATTAGAAACCGGAAACTCGAGCCACGGAGGCCGACAGGATAGTTCTACGTAGGTATCTAAAGTAACCCACCAAGGTTGGTCTAGTGGTTAACGCAACTTCGCAAATCAGCTGATTTCGAAGTCGAGAGTTCCAACGTTCAAATCCTAGTAAAGGTGGTTACTTTTATACGGATTTGAATAATAGTTTGTGGATACCGGTGTACTTTGGGGGTTGGTTTTCAACTAACCACACATCTCAGAAATGGTCGACCTGAGACTGTACAAGACTACACTTCATTTACACTTATACATATCATCCTCATTCATCCTCTGAAGTAATACCTACGGTGATTCCTGAGGAAAAAAGGTGTCTAAATTAGTCTTGAGCATAGTAGTGTGGAGATACTGTATTGTATCAGGATATCGTGTACCGATGAGTAGGTAGCAAGAAGGCACTCCAGTAGTCTATCCCCACCCACCCAGCGTGTAATTTGAGCTTTCTAAACTTTGACATTATCTTTTCTTCACTTTTTACTTTCCTTGCATCATAGCTCTAGAGCTATGCTGCAAGAAGAAAAATATGGTAATCAGTCAAAAAACGGGGTATGGTTTTTTTCCCTTCTTGACGTTTCATAACCCAGGGACCCCCCCCCAAAAAAAAATGAGGGTAACGTTTTAAATACGTATGTGTATTGGCGTGTTTGAAGCTTAATAACTTTAAACTGGATAAACCGATTTTTATGAAATTTGGCACAGACTCGAGTGTGTTGGATAATTTGTTTGTAAAAGTTGGGGTTCAATATCTCTAGGAGGTGCAGTAGGTAATTTCTTTGGGGTTAATTTCTCAGAATTTCACTTATGTAAAGCCACATTATGTGGCTTTATGTTTGTAAAATTAAATTCAAATATTAAAAAAATATTGATCCCTAATTTTCCCTTTTCCCCAAAAATCGAAATAGCTATATTTTTATTTATTGCCTATTTTTTAACCGAATTTTTTATTTATGTCTTTCTAAGAATAATAGTATGCATTATTCTGGAGTCACTTACATAGTGATTCCAAAATAAATACTCTGGGGTAGGGGAGCCGATTAAAGTTTAAAAATATCAGTTTTTTAATTTTTTAAACTTTTTTTTAGTTTAAACTTTTAATAATAATGTTATAATAAAATATCATTATAATCTCCCCCACCCTCAAAAACAGAAATCTTAGGTTGTATATTTTTCTTTCAATAGAATTTTTTTTTTTAGTTCCTTGTATTTAACATAGTAAACGTAGAAAAATCAAAGAATTTCGTGGGAGATGATTTTGGAGGGTGAAAAAAAAAGTAAAAAGAAGAAAAAATCTATTTTTTTTTTATATAATTTTTTCATGTATTATTATTTTTCTACTGTATAAGAATAAATAACTAATGCCAGGATAGTATAACATATTTGTTGTCAGCTTATTTTGTAATGAAATGATTTTACATTTGTCAATTTATACTGGTAATGGTAAAAGAATTCTTGAATATTAGAGAAAAATATAATACTGTATTGCTTTATTTTTACTGTTTTTTGAAACTAGTTATTAAGCTTTCAACTCATCGGCAAAGATCCAGCTTGACTAATATAATTATTTCCCTATAACCGACTCTGCTTTTAAACATACTAACGAAGTGAAGAAAAAGAGTAAAACTCGTTTTAAAAATGTTTTTTCTTACAATTCGTAAGATTTTAAAATACTCTTTTTAATCACTAATTTAAAAAGTATTGAATACTTAGACAAACGCTTCAGTTTTGAGTATTCATAGATTTATTCCATTTGAAGTTTGTAAAAATGATCGTTAAATTTCAGGACATTAGATATTTCCCTGGATAAGCAACGTTACTGTTATTTGTTTCTTTTTATAGTCCAGAATCGACCTGTTTTCTTCTTCTTCTTAATATTATTATTTGTTTTTTCAGAGATGTTTTCGTTACAATAAAAGTTAAAATAAAACAACTTACAATCTTTAAGCGTTTTAAAAAAATGTTATTTCGAGTTCGTTATAGCGACAAAAACAATATTAGTTGCTTCACTTCGTTCGACTAAGTAGCTTCTGAATAAAATTTTTATTAAAAGAGAGAAAAATAATCCCCCCTCTCTGAGATCTCCTCTTATAAAATGCGTCATTGTGAACGACAATTCCTTATACACGTGCATTAATTTAATTATAGAATATTGGCAAGAAAAAAATATTTTTTTTTCTTTCATTTAAAGGAATAAATATATTTATTATTATTAAAATAATATATATATATATATATATATATAGAGAGAGAGAGAGAGAGAGAGAGAGAGAGACAGAGACTTCATAATAGTATTCTTTCTTCTTCGAAACATCTTTTTGTCTTCCAATAAAAATCACGTAGGCTGGTTACATCTATGCGTATATACGTAGACCACGCGATATCAAACCAGCTGCACGCCTTATATTCATTGCCTAAAGCAACAATAATGGATCCAGTTATTACGTCAAATGGGATTTCCCATATGTATCTGCAACGAAAGAATCAATATAACAAATCTATTCCTGGCAATTATAGTTACGATTACTGCTTCTTTCTGATTAAATAATTCTCATGTTCGTAGAACTAAATAGTGCTACTATAAAAGTACAACTGCATACATTAACTACGTATCTTGGTATAATGTTTCCGGTTTATCGCTTATTTATGGATTCACATCAAAATTTTCATTTTTCCGTGATTTATTTTTTGTCTAATCGGATGCGTTCTCCCATAGCAATATTCAAACGCAATCTGCATATCCAAATCCTTCATTTGTGGGTAAATCAAAATATTATGGGAATCATTGTTGATGCGTTACCCATTTTATCGTACATGATGTATTAAGACCAAAGCTTATCTTCCCTAACCGATGATTAAAATTGCCATGCCCTGTCTGCGTCTTTGTCAACGAATGGGAAATAGAATAAAACGATTCGTAAACTTACCGACAAAGGTAGTAGCCTATTTTACTTGTCATGATTTCATTATTTTCTATTCTAACCGTAGTACCTAGGTCAGGCATGGCCAATATACGGCCCGCGAAAATTTTTTCAGTATTACCTTTTTTTATAAGCAGTTGAATAATGGAAAATACGGAAATTTAAAAAAAACTTGCCAATAAATATTTAGTAATCTTCAACTCAACTTATATCTGTAAATAAACTGTTTCTTTAATGAATCTAAATAAAATTACAACAAATTCCATAATAAAATTTTGTTTACTTAAATGAATCGTTTTTGTATTTAACATTTTTTTAATTTTAATATTTCGTTCGGCCCGTGAAAAGTTTTCTTTCCAATTCGACCCGGAGGTAAAAACTGTTGGCCACGCCTGACCTAGGCCTACTATAAGATAGAAATTGTACGTTTTTCGTAAATATTCTTATGAGAAAACGTCAAGATCAGTTGAGATATAACCTGAACAAAGTAGCGATCGTATTTGGATACTGAGACAAAACAGCTACAAACGGAAATTAGTTTATTTTATATATTATCCAATTTTTTTTTTTTTTGGTGGGGCGGGAAATTTAACTTATCAACTTGAACGGATGAATCGTACAGTAGTCCAACTTCATTCAATGGTACAGTGTGCGTAGGTCAAGAAATCCGGATTCCCTACATTACACCCCAAAAACTTTCGTAAATGTATTCAAAATCCTTATGGGAATTCACTCAAAAATTAAGTTTAAATATAATAAAAAAATTGTTTAATTTTACTTATATTCTTCACTTTTTGATCATAAATCTAACGTTTTGATTATATAGTTTAATTACTGGATGTCTTGACTGTACTAAAATGCCCAGTAAAAATCATCGTAGTTTTTTCGCGGTTTTAAATCTCAGTTTTTGTAAAAAGGACCATCACTGTACTACATAGTAATGCAGAATTTAGTTGCATGAATCTCGCTTACTTCCTAGAATTATCTCCAACTTCCAAAGCTTCAAAGTTACTTCTAAAAATAATCGACATTCTTCACCATAATTATAATTTAAAGTGAAAAATTGGTTCGGCTTATCAAAATACTTTCCTTTTTTTTGGGAGGGAGGCTTGAGATGGTATCACAACATAAGCTTGAAGCTTGTGTGCGTGGGATATAGAAATGGAATTTTGTAACGTGAGAAAAAACGCTCCCTGGTTTAAATCCCGGCAATGCATGACTGGTATTTGAACCCGGGACCTGCGGATGAAAGACCGAGATGCTACCACTCCGCCATAGAGATCGGCATTTATTTATTACATTTTACTTTTTGGCATCATAGCTGTATTGTCTAGAGCTATGCTGCAAGAAGAAAAAGTATTGTGATCGGTCAAAAAATGGGGTATGGTTTTTTCATTTCTCGAAATTTCATGACCTAACAACTCCAAAAAAAGAAAAAAATAAGGGGAATGTCGTGTTGTACTGGCGTGTTTGAAGCTTAATAACTTTTGACTGGAGTAATTGCTTTTTATGAAATTTGTTACAGACTCGTGTATGGGGCAATTTGTTGGTAAAATTTTGGGATCAATTTTCTCAAAAGTTTACAAACATAACCCCAGTTTATATCAAACTCAGTACATGCGTGCGAGTTTTATGACCATTTTTTTTTTTTAATTTACCGCAAAATTTCCCCTTCACCAAAAATTGCAAAAACCTATCCTTTTTAGACCGATCGAAATAACTCATTTAGAGGGGAAATATTGTTATCTGGACTTTTATTGGTGGAAATAATAAACGTAAAAAAAATAGATGCATCAGTGGGACTGGTGGAGGGTTGAAAAGGTGTGAAAATGGTATTATTGCGATTTCTGGCAAAAGTTAACGTCAAAAAATGTTGTGGTTATTTAAGACACAGAAAGATATACTTTCACCAAGTTTCGTCAAAATTAAATTATTTTTGCGGAAACGAAAAATAAAAAAACAAATTAAACGAAAAACAAAACACAAACCATTATTTCGCATTTTTCTCGAAAATTTTGAGGTTATGTTATAAAGATAGCTCTACAAAAGTTGTAGATTTTCTCATGATCTACAACTTTTGTAATGGAAAATTTTTTTTCAACCCCCCCATCCACCAAATCACCCCTTCACCACCACCGGCCGCGCATTTATTTATTTTTATGTTTGTTATAAGCTCCTTTACCATTTCCACTTAAAAAAGTCCAGGTAACAATTTTTTTCCCTCTAAGTGTAATTTGGTGAGACTATTTATTTTTTTTGCATATTTAACCAAACTTTTTAAAATGTCTTCCTAGGTGTAGTGCAAGTAAACCAAAAAGATAAATAAATAAAACATACTTTGAGACAATATTATGGTTGAGCAGCCGATTAAAGTTTAAAAATTTCGATTTTTTGACATTTTCAAAAATTTTAAAATTTTATTTAAACTTGTAATACTATTAAAATTTTAAATAATAAACTTTTGGCAACAATATTACAATACAATTTTATCATAATTTACCCCCACCCTCCAAAAATAAATTTGGTAACTTTTTATTGTATGCAAAGTTTTTAATTCCTTCCATTTAATGTTGTAAACATAGAAAATCCAAAAAAATTTCTTGGAAGATGATTTTGGAGGTGGGGGAGCAGAAAAAATATCACTTTCTTAAATTTGGTCAACTTGTTTTGATTTATTCACACATAAAATGATAATTTTACAATAAAACTTCATCACAGATTACCACCCTCTACCTCAAAAAATAAGTCTTGTGTGACTTTTTTCGTAAATAATTATTTTTCCACTATATAAGAATAAATGACAAATGCCAGGAAAGTAATACAACGTTGTTGTCAGTTCTTTTCTTTAAAATTGTTCAAAATAAATATTTAGTTGTAAATTATTTTAATTTTCATCAAAAATTATAACCAAAAACAACATTTTGGTATTAAAATTTGCATTTACAATTATAATTAAAATCTGGTGTCAAGTAACACACAGTAGCACAGTAGCACAAAGTAGCACACACACAGAGAGAGAGAGAGAGAGAGAGAGAGAGGGAGGGAGAGAGAGAGAGAGAGAGAGAGAGAGAGAGAGAGAGAGAGAGAGAGAGAGAGAGAGAAAGGTACATATAAGTTTTATGTATGTTTGATACATACATATATTTTTACAATTATACAATATATAATTGTAAAAGATTGTTAAATTTTCCAATATATAAGAAAAGATTGTTGAAAGTATTTGTTTGGAGCGTTGTTTTATATGGAAGTGAAACTTGGACGATTGGAGTACCTGAGAAGAAAAAATTAGAAGCTTTTGAAATGTGGTGCTGCAGGAGAATGTTAAAAATCAGATGGGTGGATAAAGTGACAAATTAAGAGGTGTTGCGGCAAATAGATGAAGAAAGAAGCATTTGGAAAAATGTAGCTAAAAGAAGAGACAGACTTATAGGCCACATATTAAGGCATCCTGAAATAGTCGCTTTAATATTGGAGGGACAAGTAGAAGGAAAAAATTGTGTTAGCAGGCAACGTTTGGAATGTGTAAAACAGATTGTTAGGTATGTAGGATGTAGGGGGTATACCGAAATGAAACAACTAGCACTAGATAAGGGAATCTTGGAGAGCTGCATCAAACCAGTCAAATGACTGAAGACAAAAAAAAATATAATTACATTGAGAGGTAAATTATACAATTTTTTTCTCTCATACACACACACACACACACACACACACACACACACACACACACACACACACACACACACACACACACACACACACACACACATATTTATACATCATAACATTTTAGGCCTAACATTTCATAACATTTTAAAACGCTTAATATATTATGGTAATCAACTTAATGCTATTAAATAGTAGATTTTCATTTAATCCTCATTAAATTTTGAATCATTAATTTCGCTTCCAGCCAAAGTTCTCAAATTACATTCTAAAGTTAGACAGTCCTTATCAATAACTTTGTATCTCTCTCTCCTTACAACTTAACTGTGGAATCATTTGTACAGACAGCTTAATAAACTTCTGCTAACAATAATTCAAATAGTTTTGTACATTGGAATTTCCTAGTCAGCTTAATTAATATTTAAGAAAATGTAAAAAAAAAAGTCCACTAATAATTTTTAATTTCCTACTATTCTGATACTAAAATATCTCAATCTTAACTTTTGAATAGTTGTAACCATTGTAATCCAAATTTGAAATAAAATTAATTGTATTGTTTTAAACTGGTTAGAAGATTTTAGGATTGTTATATTTTTAATATTATACCTTTAATGTAAATAAAAAATGTACTTATAATTCTTCAAATTGCAATAGAAATTTGTTTTCTTTTTATTTGTTATTACTTCTTTGTAGGGCTGAACCTGCTTTGAATACGAATACAGATGAAAGGGAAAATCAGGGGTAATTCACCCCTGAACATCCATCTTTGTGTGAATGATTATGACCAACATTTTTAATAATGCTTGCCCAATTTTTTGGTATGCAGCATAGTCCCCAAGATGTTATTGGGGGTAAGCATGCCGAATTCTACCTGGTATACTTTACTGTGCTAAAGAACCGGGCGGATTCAAACACTCTGTGTTCTGCATTGTCCTCTCTTCCTTAGTATTCACATTTGATGGGAGGGTAGCTTGTACTGGGCCTGCTTACAGGTATGCTTTAATGATACAACGACCAATCAGAATCTGGGTCAACTCATACTCTAATGGAGAACTAGCTGACCGGTTTTTGGTCAGATGTTTTTGTACGTCATATAATTCTTGGGATCATTCATGTAGAATTCTGATCCTGTACTTGAATGACTGTTTAGTTACTGGAGGAAGAAAGGTGACAAAAAGTTATTATTCATTCCTGGCATTGGTTATTAATGCCAGGAATGTATAACAACTTTTGTATAACCACGATGCCAATCATGGTCGCCTCTGATCTAGAAAGCCACCTATCAAAACAGCAATTGCTGCCACAGAGGACGGATTTAACCTAACTGATGCCTGGCGTCAAGAATGGACCACAAAGCAGAATAACCGAATCCCATGTATTACTCAAAGGCCGCTGAGTTTTGACTTGCCACGTCAGACATGGTCAACGCTAAACAGAATACGAACTCAGCATGGTAGGTGCGCCTGTTTCCTGTATAAATGGGGTAAAACACTGATGCCCCTTTATGAGTGTGTTGAAAATCAAACTGTTAAACACATCACAGAAGTTTGTCCTAGGACAGTTTATGAAGGGAATCCTGAAGATTTCCTGATGGTGACTCCAGAATCAGTAGCATATATTAATTTGTTAAATCTTTGTTTGTAATTTCTGACTGTAATTGGTGTTGTGTTTTGTTTCCATACGCTAAATAAATAAGTTGGTTATTAATTCTTTTATTGTGGAACATATATATATTATTATTATTATTATGCTTTTACGGCCAACATGGGACCACTTAAGTCAATTTTAGTTGGATCTTTTCTGAGAAAAGCGTGTTATTTTACTCTTCCGAGCTGCCCAGTATTTCTTCATCCGTTCAGATCTTGCTTTCTTTTCTTCATCCGTAAACACCCTCTTCGTTGTATTTTGTCGTTTGTCTGACTTTTGTTTAAATCTAATGCTTTTGTCTTTTAGCTTTGTAATTATTCCAGTTTTATTCTGTAGGTCAGTCAGGGAAATTCCCAATTCTTTCATATCTTTTCTAATTTCTTTGATCCATCCTACTTCTAGCTTTTGGAACCAGAGCTTTTCAATGATATTTCTTGGCAGTCTTGTTTCCGGTGTCCTTATGTGATGACCAAAGAAAGAGATTCTTTTTTTCCGCATAGTATCAGTAACAGGCTCTATTTCTCGATACACCACCTCATTTGGCACAATCCACCATTGGCCTTCTTTTTGGTGTTTTTTATTGATACACGTTTTGACAATTCTACTCTCTATTTTCAGAATTTTTTTTTTTTTTCAATTCGGTTTTTCTGAGTGATTTTGAAAAGGGTCTCACTTCCGTAGGTGACTTCTGGCTGTACTACAGTTTTATAATGTTTAAGTTTTGTTTTAGCAGAAAGGCATTTTTTGTTATATGTTGACCAAGTTAATTTTTCGGATTTAATCATTTTATTTGTCCTGTTTTGCCATGTCACTTTTTCATTTAAATTATAAGTTATTATTTCCCCTAGATATTTAAATTGTTTTACTATTTTAATTTTCTGATTGTTTACCGTAATTTGCTCTATTACCAGAGGATCTATGGCCATTAGTTCAGTTTTTTCGAAAGAGATATGAAGCCCTATCTTTTGTGCTAGGTTTTGAAGGCTCATGATTTGTGTTTTGGCTTCTTGAATATTATTTGCTAAAAGAGCGAGGTCATCTGCAAATCCTAGGCAATTTAGTGTGATGGAGTTTTCCTTAGTACCCATTTTTATATTTTTGGGATTTATTTCATACCATTTTCTCATGACAAATTCGAGGGCACAGTTAAAAAGGAGTGGTGAGAGGCCGTCTCCTTGCCTCAATCCAGTTTTTATGTAGAAGGGTTGAGAGAGTTCAGCTCTGAATTTAACTCTGGACTGGGTATTGGTTAAAGTTAATTTTATCATGTTTACGAGTTTAGGGTGAACATATATATATATATATATATATATTTATTTATTTTTTTTTTGTTAAAAAGTTTTAAAAAATTAAAAAAACATTTTTAAACTTTTATTGGCCATCCTCCCAGTATTGTCCTTCAAGTATTTCTTTGGGTCATTTGCACCTCTACTATGCTTAGGAAGACATAAAAAAATTTTGTTTAAGAAGTATGGAATAAATAAAAATACCTTTTTTCAATTTTTGGAGAATGGGAAGAATTTGGGGGGCAATTTTTTTTTTTAATCGTAAGATAAGCATGTACGCATGTACAGAACTTAATATATTCCTAAAAGATATTGACTCCAAACGTTTACCAATAAATTCCTTCATATACATGAGTTTCTTTGCCAAATTTAATCAAATTCTGTTTATCCAATCAAAAGTTATTAAGCTTCAAACACACCAGCACATGTACATACATACAAATATTACCCCCTACTTTTTGCTTTTTGGGGTCCCTGGATCATGAAACATCAAGAAATGAAAAAAAAAACCCATACCCCATTTTTTGACTTGATTTATTTATATGCCTTCTAGTGTACACAGATACATTCCGTCTTGTTACATAACTTTAAAGCTATGATGCCAGGAAAGTAAAACATTTATTCAAATTTGTCAAAAAATTGAAGCAATAAGTAAGAAATATTTTCTTTTTTTTTAATTTTATAAGAAAGTTCAGTTTTAGGTAACAAAACTACTGATACCTGGAGGAACGCCAAGTAATTAAGGTAGTCTTGAGAGATGAATGCTTTTGTTAGTTATGTGCCAAAATAGATATTTTTTCAGGTTACCTTGATTTCATATCACTGTTTACTTTTCTGTCCCCTTTCTGCAATTCTATTTATTCCCTTCCCTATGATTATTCTGTTACTATTTTAAAACTTTTTGTTTAGATCTAATCATGAATTATTGATCATTAACAAAAATTTACATTTAATTCCTAAAAAAAAAATATTTATTTCAAGCCAATGTTTAACTCGAATCAACAAATTATTGATCATCAGGTTGGTTTTAATTCGATCATGTTACTCAAGATATTGGCTGGAATTTAAAAAAAAAATCAGGTACATCTTAAATATTGATAAGAGTAAATGTTTCCTATGTTGAAATAATTAAATAATGTTTACTTCTTAATAAAAAAATAAAAATAAAGTTGATAGGAGAGAATACGCCAATGGTGACTAAGGAAAAAGGAAAGTCTAAGCAAAAGGAAAAATGTAACAAGTAAAACAGTATATTTAGTTTGATACCATGTTAACAGATGATTACAAAAGTGAAAGTGGAAAAAAACAAAAGTAGGAAAAGTAATAGAAAGAAGTTATTGTATTGCCAGATTTGAAGGAGATTTTATATTGGAAGAAGTTTCATATGAAGTGTTATGTTTGGAGTAAGCTTAAGTACGAATGTGAAATATGGATGTAAAAAAAAGGAAGTGTAAAAAAAGGAATATGGAATGTAAAAAAAAAGGGAAGATGAAAGGCTGGAGTCATCTAAATGTGGACATGAAAAAGATTGGATAAGGTTAAATGGTCAGAAGAGTGAAAATGAAGTGAGTGAATGAAAAGAGATGATTAATCAGAAGTTTCAGAATAGAAAAGGGAACAGAACTGGGATATATCGTGAGAAAAGAGGCTGTGAAAAATTAAAAGATGGAGATCTAAAAGGAAATGGAAGATATCAGGAACTCAAAAGTTTAGATAAAAATGGAAGGGAATAGTGATGAAATTGGTCCAAGGGACCTGGACAGATAAACATATAATGTGATGATAAATATTTAATAATAAAAATATTTTCTCTTTGTGATATTTTATGATATTGTTATAATGTTAAAAATTTTAACTTTTATTAATACAACAAGTTTTACTTTACTGGCAAATATAGCTATTCTAGCTATGAATATAGCTAGAATAGTTATATTATAGGAGAAAGTATGGTGATTATGTTAAATCATGGTATGATTGTTTGGTATGGTATGAAAGTATGGTGATCATGGGGTATCGAGTTTTTTGCAAATCTACTATTTAGGGTTCAGTTAGTTCATCTAGACCAATAAAACATGTATGTATTTATGTATGTACTTACATATGTGTCACACTGCTTTTGGCCTTTATCTAAGGATTCACTAAACCAATTTTCTTTAAATTTGGCTCAAATATTCCTACATTGATCTTATTTTTTTCAAAATTCCTTAAGACGGGGATATAGTGAAAAAACTAATTTATATTTTTTTAGAGGGATTTCAGAGAAAATTTTATTAAAGCAAATTTTTTTACCCACAATGCATATATAAATAATCCAAAAACGTTTTATTAAAAATCAACCCCCACCTTTTAAAATTGAAATATATGTTTGTTTTTTTTTGTTATTTTTCTCAATCTCCCTTCAGTTTAAATATTTTTCACCAATTTTTTTGTAAGTTTTTACTTCATATATAGAGCTAGAAATAGCCGCATTTTTTAAAAAAATAATAGACTCCGGGGCCTTATAAATGCAGAAAACATTTTTGAAACACTTTTTTTCTTATTTTAGCCTATATTGAAGGGCTTGTTAGATTTAGAGAAAACTTTATTTAAGAAAATTTGTTAAGCTTAACCATATGTGTATGAATATTTTTAGAAAAGTTTTCTTAAAATTTATTCTCACCTTTAAAAAATATATTTTTTTGTTCTTGTGCAATACTTTGCAAACCTGTTTAATCTTAAATTAAAATAAATTATTGCTCAAGTAAAGCGAATTGGGATGTCTGATTTTCACTAATCTCTGATGGTGTTACAATAGTAACAAAAAGTTAATAAAATTAATGATTGTACGTATTCTTTTAAATAACTACATTTTAAACAATAAATGAACCAAATTTTATAAATATAATGTTCTCTGGCATCCGCTGATGTTACTGCATTGCTGCTAGTAGTTTTTTTTTTAATTAGATAGTAATTTGCCTTAAAAGTGTATTGGATTTGATTTGTGTTTATTGATTTAGTAAATTGTTTTTGCATGTTTATTTATTTATTTATTACTGTAATGTTCCATTGAGTTAAGATTTAATGCTATTTTTTGTACTCATATAGTATCAAATTCATTGTAAGTATATGTAAATTTGTATTTTGTACTTATTATATGGCCGGTTGACTGTTACAATGAATGTGTTGTGTTTGTCTTTGGGGTTTATGTATATCTTTGAAACTGCCTATTTGATATGTAGAACAGTGTTGTTGGAGCAGTTTAGTTGATCTATTTCAGGAACATTGTGTTCAGTGACTGTGTTTTATGTGAAATGGTTTACTTTTTTTATTGTTGTGAAGGCTCTCAAGGTTTTTTTTTTGTTCATGTATTTTAATGTAATGTAGTTTTATTTTGTTTATCTTTGTTTTTGTACTTTTTATGTAGGATTATGTCAGTGAGTGGGCGATTACATTCGTTTATTATGGACAAAAACAAAGCAAAATAACTAAATTTTGTTGGATTGTCTTTGGTGTTTTACTTGTTGATAAATTATTGTAGTGACAATGATGCTTTTGTAGTGGATTGCTGTGAAAACTAGTTAAGAACTTAAGACACAGGCAGACAAACTTTTTGATTAGTGATATGAATATTATATTTCTCATTTCCATTAAAGATGAGTATGTTATTGCTGAATAATATTTTAACGTTATTATCTTGTAGTAAATAACTACTAACTAATTTATTATTTTTTATGCATTTATTTGAAATGAATTGCTTCATTCTAGAACTTAAACGTAGTTCACAAATCAGCTGATTTTGAAGTCGAGAGTTCTGAGCTTCAAATCCTTGGAAACACAGTTACTTTCACATAGATTTGAATTCTAGATTATGAATACCAGTGTTCTTTGGTGGTTGGTTTCAGTTGACCACATATCTCAGAAATGATTGACCTGAGACTGTACAAGACTACAATACTTTATTTAGATTCATACATATCATTCTGTTAAGTAATACCTTGCAGTGGATCCAGAAGCTAAATAGAAGAAGAAAGTAAGAAAAGACCTTAAATATAGTAACTATTAAAATCTCTTAGTTAGTGACAGGTCAACTGGTCCTGAAATGAGCCATTATTAGTAAGCATTGATTGTTTAAGTATAGCATTAACTGGACATTCAGAATCAAGTTAATAATTACTGTACTAATCATTTAATCTTATTCAAAATAAAACTTTAATTATTAACAAACTGGCTATTATGTTAGCTGTAACATTACATAAGTGGTTCTATTTTGTATAAAATGTTTATTACTTCATAAGAGTCATATTGGTTATTCGACCAACAGTTCCAGCTAGTGCATTTTTACCAGTCAACTTCACTTTACGGTTTTTTATATTGTTTATGTTTTAATAGTACTGTAATTAAATGTTATGTTCTAAAAAATATTGTATCCATCTTTGTGATATTATTACCAACCTATTTTTATAGGTTCTACTGGAAATTACAATTTTTTGGCCATCAGAGTAAATGGAGAATTTTTTAATTAAATTTGTTTCTTATAAGTAATAAATTTAAATATTTCTCCATTTTTTAAATAATTTATATATATATACACACATACATTATTTATTTATTTTTAAATATTCTCTAAATTTACGAATAATAAAATTTTGTTCATTTTTAAAAATACATATCCCAAATATTCATGAATTATCAGCTTTAGTAAGTGAAAGTTTAAGACAAGATAGAAGTGGTTGTCGTTTAATAAATAAGACCTCTTTCATAATGTCTACTTATGTTGTCCATTGTCCATTGTCTTATGTTGTCATATTATCTTTAGTCGAAGTTTAAAGACTTTATCTTTAATTTAGTAATCAGTACCTCCAGTAGCCTAGATTTGAGCTTGATTATAAGATCAGTTTTTGGCATTTACTTCAATAAAAATTGTGACACTTCTTTCTTTTACATAATTCATGTTCCCTATATATGCAGAAAATTGTAAGTTTCTTATCTTTGAGTTTATCATTGCAGAGTAAAAAACAAAACAAAAGAATAATAAAACTGGAATAGAATTATAAAACTACAGAAAAAAATTGTGTATCTTACAAATTACAATTTAGATTGTTGTTCATAAATTAAGTGAATTACCTAGGATTGCATTATTAAATGATCAGACATTTTTGTCTGTAGGTAATTATGAATTATATAACACAGGTATAGGTATGTAATTACCTGACAGCATATGCTTATGTAAGTAAGATACACCAAATTTTTAACTCAGGAACAAGCTTATCTATTAATTTTATTGCTTAGAATTTGTGTAATTTCTGATGTTAATAATACTCTCTCTGATAATGACTTACATATTTATGTACTTAAAACTTTTTTTTTTGCTTTGTGTTACAGACAGAAAGTGAATGCTCTTGCAATGAAGAGACAACCAGGCTTACGGCAGCTGGAGATGAGAAGGGAACTGGCGATGTGGATTCACCACCACAAGAAGAGGATGTTATATCCTATTGCGAGTACCATGACATCCCGCCCCCGCCGGACGGTGGTTACGGATGGGTGATAGTGTTTGCATCATTCATGTGTAACATGATTGTTGATGGTATTGCTTACACCTTTGGTGTATTCCTTGGTGAATTCGTTAAGACCTTCAATGAAGGAAAAGGAAAAACTGCTTGGGTCGGCTCTCTACTCTCTGGAATGTATTTGAGTGCAGGTATTTCATTGGTTTACTAGTAAATTTTATAATATATTCATAATTTTAAGTCCTTAAAAGGCTTCAAATTCTTGAGAATCAAGCAGTATTGCAGATATTATTATTGTTTATGATTATCTGTGAATTTTCTGGATCAAGAGATGAGCCCAAGTTGTAACAACATTCTTGTTAAATTTTTTCCAAAAAAAAAGAACTAAAGGGATTCTTTAGAAATCATTTTCCCCATTCTGAAATGAATTATAAAAAATATTGAGTCTTACAAATTTTCTAGTAGGAGCAAATTGCGATTAAAAAGTAAATAAGAGTAAAACTAAGGTAACGTTACTGTAAAAAAGGTAAATTAACGACTGAGATAAGATGTATATTTCATTTATATAATAGAAGTTGAGGAATTTTGTTATCGAGGCAGTTACTGACTGTAGGGTATGTAAGAAGGACATTGAAAGCAGTTTAATAGCATGAGTACTCTAAGCGGTTAATATAGAAAAATAATGCTGTTACAAAGTGTAGATTTAGAAACTAAAAATCCTTTTTTTAAGTATTTCTACAGATTGTAGCTTCAGAGATATCAGATCTCAGAAAAACTGGTAAATATTTTAGAAACACTTTAATGAAGATTATTCTGAATTTGAAGTGGGAAGATAAGGTGATGAAATGGCTAAATATTTTGACAGGTAGAAGAGGAAAGGTGGCTTTCAGATGTTTTAGAAACAAATGTCACCTAGGAGTAGAACACAAGCACAGATGATACGCATAATATGGTCATTTTACAAGTATATATTAGAAAGAGTATTTTCTGGAAATAAAGCATTAGAAAGAAAATGTACAGCCAGTTGCCAGGAAAATGTAATGTTTTAATGTACGAATAATGCCATGCCTGACCAGGATTCAAACCTGGGACCTCTGGATTCGAAAAAATTCCTTGTAAAGGCAGTTACATTTATACAGATTTGAATACTAGATTGTGGATGCCGGTATCCTTTGGTGGTTGGGTTTCAATTAACCACACATTTCAAGAATGATCGACGTGAGACTGTACCAGGCTACACTTCATTTACATTCATACATATCATCCTCTGAAGTAATATCTTACGGTGGTTCCAGAGGCTTAACAGAAAAAGAAAGAAAGTTGCCAGGAAAATAGGATCTGTCAGTATTCAGCCATGAAAAGGATGGCTTATAATAAATCTAGTTGGAAAGCAGATAACCAAACAAAAAACTGAAGGCTGAAGAATAAATGTAAACATTAGCAAAGTCAGGAATGGAGAATGGAGTTTTTACTTTTCATTCTGTAGTAAAAAAGTACATTATTAATACTTAATAGAAGAACAAGTTATATAGGTCATAAGATAAGGTTCTAGATAACTTCAATTAAAGATTTTGTAATGGAGAAGATGTGTAGAAGGTAAAAATTGTTGGAAGAAATAAAAACTAAAATAAATAAATCACATAATTAAAGATGTAGGATATAGGAATTATATTGAAAGTAAAAATTAGTGCAAGATATGAAAGGTTTAAATAACTGCATCAATGTTGTATGATAAACAACAAAAATTCAACAATTGGTTGTCATTTGATTTAAAATAATTCAGACATATCGTAGTGTTTTCAATCATAGATTTTTTATGCGTGTTAATAAAATCCTGTGATAATTCAGGAATGCTTTTGATGGTATTATATTTGGAGACACCTGTATTTGTTCATTAAAAATCACATTTATAGATTTTTGTATTGATGGATTTACTTTTAAATAATTTTAGTATAACATAATTTTTAGTTAATGAATTTTGAATTATTTTAATTATGTAATTTTTTGTATCTAACCTAAAGAATAATCAAAAAATAAATTAAGCATGCCTATGATCAGGCTTGTGTAGAAATGCCCATCTCAATCATGGTGTTTATTAGATAAAAATTCCTCATGACCAAGTAAACAAAAGAAAGTATTTTTCATGAGTTCCAGCCTCCTGATAGTTTAGGCTGCTGTTAGATGTACATTTTATTTTATTTAATGTAAATCTTTCTTAACATATAATTAAATAATTATTATTAAATACTTATTTAATGAAAAATTTTCTTCAAAATTAGTAATTCCCCATGCCTATGACCACCACTTTAGTATCCCTTCGTGTTGTAGTGATATTTGTATAAATTGTGAGGACTAATTTTTTAAAACTGTATAACATTTGCTATTTAAACTGATCAACATTAAACCAAGTTTATTTGAAATTGATTTAAAATTTATTTTTCATAGTTCATTTTAATATTATTTTTATTTGATAGCAATTTCCTGTTAAGTTGTGGTTTTTATTAAATCATTTATTTGATTATACATTTTCCTGTTTTTGGTTTATTTATTTCTCTGAATTTACTTAACAAAAAATATGCAATAACAACAATTATGATAATAAAGATTTTGTTTTAAAATGGTTTCTAATTTGTCTGAATTTCATTGTGGGTAGTTTACAGAATTTATTCCGTTTGCAATTACGAATATTATTTTTACCTTATTGTAATATCTCTATTCTTTTGTCCTACAAAAAAATTTAAGATTTTAAAAAGAGGCTTGTATAAGTAACGCAAACATAACTTTCTTTCCATAATTTGACTACTTATACAGGTTACTGAATTTTTTCAATACATCTGCTTATATAGAGCTGACCAAATTTTGTATGTAGTCTCACATAAAATTCAGATATGATTCCTAAAAATGGAATACAAATTCACAAACATATTTGTCTACCCGTTCTGGGCTAATTAAAGAAGGAGTGAAGTGAAATGTTTTCCCTTATTTTCACCATTAAATGTTGCTATGCAGCCGTACAATCTCACTTTTAGTCTTCTTATCAATACACATGCGTTGGCTAAGCAGATGTGTGTGAGGAAGAAATAATTTAAGAATATATTCTGAAAAAATACCATATGTTTTTATATATTTAGGATACATTCTTAAATTTCATCCAAAATTCTGCTTATAGGTAAAATGAGGTTATACTGTAATTTTCAGAGTACAAATTGTGAGTGAAGTTAATGGTTTTATATGTTTATTGTCATGAATTTTTATTTTATAAGCCTTGTAATTTTTGAGCAAGTTGTGAAGGCCAAAAAAATTAAGAACAAAAGAAAAGTTTTTTTTTTAGGTTTGATGTAAATTTATTTTGTTAAACTGCAAAAAAACAAAAAAAAGTATTTGTGCAGATTTTAATTCAGAAAAAGTTAATCAGTCAACTGAAAAATTTTTAATTTAAGAGTAGAAATATGAGTGAAATTTTTCACTATCCAAACTTGAAAACAAATTGTTTCAAGATGTATATTCATTAAGAAATTTTGTCTTTATTTTCATCAGTTGATTGTCTCAAAAATTATTCTCATTCTGTTCGAGGAAACACCCCAACAGTAAACTATTTTTTTGGAGATAGATTCTCGGATACTTTTTGTATCTCAAATACCTTACATTTGTCACTACATTGAATTAGTATGGAAATTTTAATGTATTGAAAATGCCATTTATACTTGATTTTTTCAAAGTCCTAAAATATGTTTTATAATAACAAACTGACTAGTGAAATTTTAATATTTTTTTCTGCAAACTATTTATTAGTGAAAGCCAGAATCTAATAAATCTTTACCTAAAGTGACTACAAATTCCACTGAAATCAGTTAGTAATTTCTCAATCTCTTTGATGGGCAAGTACTTTTTAATGTATATTTTCATGTATGTGATTGCTTTGTTTATCATACTATTTATATAAGCATTGTATTTTATGTATATCTAAAATGTAATAAGTGCAAGTATTATTTATTTTTACAGGTCCTGTGGTCAGTGCATTGACGAATAAATATGGCTGTCGTTGTGTATGTATAATGGGAAGTATAATCGGCTGTGTGGCATTTGTACTCAGTATATTTTCACCAGATGTTAATACCCTTATGGTGACTTATGGAGTTATGGGAGGTAAATAACTCACTCTATTATTTTATCTGTTTACTTATTTTTTATTTTCTTATTCCATAATGTGTATAAATGTCTTAATTTGACTATTGTTTTCACAGATAATTAGCAATCTCTTCGTATCTTAAATTTTTTGTCATCGCCACTACCAATAAAAATCCTGTGTTTCAGAGTAAATGTAAATCATGGAACTGAATTAAATTATCAGTTAAATTAATATTAGTTGCTTATGTCTTATCTTATCTTCCCTACAAAAGTTAATTTTAGGTTACATTATTGTTTCGCATAATTTATTCGTTTCATATTCAGTCCAATGTTACTTATCATTTTCAAGTTCAAATCGTCAACATGGTAGACTTAGTAATATTTCTTAATTATACAATTTTTATCATTAAAAGAATGATGCTATTTGATTTGTCTAACAATTTTATATTGTTTCAATGCAAAGTAAACAGTCTGATCGAAGACATAATATGATTCTTTATATTGCTGAAAATAGGAAACTCTGATAATGTCATAAAAATGATTATCACAATCATTTAAAATTATATTCAAACTTTTATGGTTAAGTTGTTCCAGAATTGGGCATTAAAAGGTGTTACTCTTCATCTATTATTGAGCTTTCAAAACAGCAATTTAATACGTCAACAATTAAATGTTTAGAATATGAGCTAGGTTTGACTCATAATACAACCATCAGTTGAAATTAGTATCTATAGGATGTTTGTGCTTTAAAATTATTAATCTAACTGATAGTCAGTCACTAATGGTGTCAGAGAGATAGTTAAAATTGATGAGCCATTTTTCACAAAATGAAAATTTAGCGTGGGTAGCATACCAGCTCAACAATCAGTTTCATCAGATTAAGTTGTAAAACTAATAAGTTTTTTTATTGTTGTACTCGTGAAACATTAACACTATTTATTGCATAATATGTAGTACCAGGAACCACAACTTTTTCAATCAATGGCAGGAATACAATGGAATCTGTAATTATAGATAATATTACAGTAATCGTCATGAATATTTCATATTTCAATTTTCTGCACAACACATAAGCTATTGAAAAGTCATGTAGGTCTGCTTAAAACTCAATATAATTGCAGTTACAGAACAGCAGCTACATATGCAAATCCCTATGGCACAATCAGTCAAACCTAGTATTGATTCATTTTAAATCTCTTTATGTGACACATTGCCACTTAATGATATACTGCACAGATAACATTTCATTTTGTTTGTATATTTAGTAATAAGCATATGTTATGCTTGTATTGTTGTTGGGCATTTAACAGAAATATATCAATAATAATGTTGAGTATTGGAGTGAAGCGTTATAGTAAAAATAATTTTATAATAAATGGATATCATTTGAAACTTATGGCATACTTGAAAGATTAAAAAAATAGTAATGGTTTAATAATAGAGTAAGTTCTTAAAGAAATTTTTAACTGAACATCTCATCTATTTTTTCTGCCAGTGGTTTGGAAAATTACCTTATATATGCTACAGCTGTCCATTAAGAGCTTTTTGTCCATTGTAAAGACTATTCTCAAACAATCTTAAGTATAATCATGAACTGTGATTAAAAGTTTTATCTTTCAAAAATCCTAAGTGTAAATACTAATTACATAAAATTGGATTTTCTGCATCATCATTTAACATGTAGAGATATTTTCTATTCAGATACTTTTTAATTAACACACTTCTAAACTTTTTATTTTGTTTTACACTGATTTATTTTATTTACTCCTTTACATATTTATTGTGAAGCTCATTTTTTCATCACTATTATTTAATATACTTGTTACTTGTATATGTTGTAACATTAATTTTCCTTTTTTATTTGTTAATTTTGTATATTATGATTTATGCTCTGATAAGTTTTCCCTTGTTTTTTCTTGTTCCTTCCAGCCAAATGATGGAGCAATTCCATTTGTTTTTATAGCATACCTATCCATTCCTGAAGTATTATATATATACTTTTACTTATAGTAAAAATAGAGAATTTATCTATTTTGTAAAAAATATTAATATGGAAGATATTCTGGGTCATATCATCAGCAATAATGAGTCATACTTCTGTGTATATATTTCTAAAGTGCAAACCTTCATACTGGAGAATTACCATCACTAACTTTCATTCAGAAGATAGTGGTTTAAAATTTCAGCCCAGATTTATTTCTAGAAGCCTCAAGATTTAGTCATATTTCTCATTATCGTAATCTTAATCAGTTATAGTAATTTGGCGTAGTTTCTGTAGTTACTCTAAAGAATAAATAAATAAAAGAAGTAAGACTCCAATTTTTTGCATCCAGGTAGTTTCAACAACTGAAATCAAAAGTAATAACTGCTACACTGAATTGTTTTTTTGGTTTCAAGGACTCCATAAATATGTATCAGTTTATCAAATAGTTAATCTGCTATTTGGAAGTGCGAAAGGGTTTCATGAGAATTTCCAACAAAATTTGGCGTGATATTTTTATGTAATAATTCAACTAATTGATTCTAAACCGTATAAATATATCTTATTACAGAAATGCTTAGAGTTATTTTTGCCTAAACATAAATTTTTCCAAGATGAACTGTTTGTTATAATATGGTTTGCTTACAAACTTTATTACTGAACCCTATACAAGTTATTTTTATGCGGTTTATAAATCTATATAGCTACTTTTCAGTTGTAGTCAAATAATACAGTATTGTTTACTATAAATGCCCTATTGATCCTTCATGGAAACTATTATTACACCAGGTTTAGATAGCTGGTATTTAGGTGCTCTTAATTTTCAGCTTAATGAAACAGATTTTGTTTAATAGTGACAAACATGTTTTGATGCTATTCATTTTTAGCTATTTTTTTTTTTTTTTAGCATGAATTAATTTTGTTTCAGGGATTGGATTTGGATTAATTTATTTACCTGCAGTTGTTTGTGTGGGATATTATTTTGAGACTAAAAGATCTCTTGCAACTGGTATTGCTGTTTGCGGATCTGGTTTTGGAACGTTTGCATTTGCACCTCTTGCTACATATCTTTTAGAAAATTTTGGTTGGCGTGGTGCTAATTTGATTCTTGCTGGCCTCATTCTTAATTGTACTGTAAGTAGTTTTTATTGATGTTGAATTTTAACCTAAAATAAATGTTATAGTTTTTAACCTTAATATGTTTTGATTGTTTGAGCATATATAATATATTTGTTTTAATTCATTGACATATTTTCTTGGGAAGAAGGTGTCATCTTAATTTTGAAGTAGTTTTTTTAAGGAAATCAACTCATTAATATAAGTGTTAAAATGTTAAGTAGTCTATTTATTTAAGTTCGGATTACAAAGGCTATATAGAAGGAAACTTATGTTTTTCTGTTGTTCACAAAAGAGTTGGGGGTAGCAACACTATCATGGTGATTGTTGCTAGCTTGACTTTGTCTACATTAAGCTATACTATGTGAAGGATTGTGATACACTTGTTCATTATTTACAAGCATTTAAAACATATGCCACTATAAAAAATCCTGCCTGTTATAAAGTGAGATAGGTTATTAGATTTCTTTTGGCCAAAAAGTTTAAACCTGTTGAGATTTATCTGAAACTACATGATGTTTAAAGGGAAGCGATGTAATGAGTGAAGGTGATCTGAGGCACTGGTATATCATGTTTAAAAATGACTGCTCAAATGTTTAAGATGAAAAACAGTGTGGCCGACCCATTGTTCTGTCTGACAAACCGGTAGTGAAATATAATAAAAAGATTCATGCAAATCAGTGCTTTACCATTACATAGGTCCTTCAGCAAGGAGAAAAGCAATTATCTTGGCTACGACAACTTTAAGTTTTATGCTATCAAACATTTATTAGAATCATCTCCCATTTCAGAATTTATTTTAGAGAGTAACAAAAACAAAATTTAAATGTTATAAAAACTAAGATCACTAATTATTCTTTCATAATTGCAATATAATGTTACATGGTAGTCTAATCTCATGCTCATTCACATAGTTTTGGCTGTAATATTTTCTTAATACTACTACAAATTTCCATTTTTACTTAAAATTTATTGAATAAATGGCTTAAAAAAATGATAAATGAACCAAAAATTTATTTGAATACCAGATCTGTAAAAGAAATTTTAACAAATACATTTATAACTAAAACATTAACAACTTTACTACATACGTACTAATATATCTAAATGATCAATTTTGGCTTTTTTTAAAAACAAGACCTGGAAAAATGAACAGTTCTACTGTTGATGTGGCAATCACTTTCTTAGTGGTAAGGTAAAAGCTCTTCTTGTGGGCTTATCTAAAGATCTCTTCTTATCTGGGGATTGCAAACCCTGCTGGTGATCTTGATTTTTTATCAGATATAACCTAATAGTCTGAAATTTGAAGTTCTTTTACTCTCTTAAAAAGTAAATTTAATGATAAAATAATTATCCTTATGCATTTTTTTTACAGGACTATAAATATTTCTTTGTATAGGTAAAGTTTAATTTATAATGAATAATTCAGTTGTTTAACCTGCTGGTAAAATTATGAAATATCATTGTAGATATGGATCCACAAATCTGTTAGATATGGTTTATACCATGGAGATTAAAAAAATATTCAAAAATGATTTTCAGTAATAGTTGTGAAAGTTTATCTACTGTGTAAGTACGTCTTATTTGTTTAATTAATTATACACCTACTCGACCATTATCAGTGTATTTTTAATTTTTTTTTTTTTTACATGGTTTTATATGAAAATATGATTTATGAAATTTGTAGTGCATTATCTGAAAAATACTAGTCTGATCAAGAATTACATCATCATATTTACTTACACTTCGTTGTTTGTTTCAGATTTTTGGAGCAATGATGCGTCCTCTTGAATTTCCGAAAGGGCCAAGTTGCAAGCCACTATTATTGAGAATGGCTGATGAAAAGAGATTTCAAATGGAGAGAGGCTCTATTGGTGGATCTTATTTTATAGTACAATTGCAAGATGGCACCATGGAAAAACGAATGAAGATGCCGATCAATATCGACCCTGGTGTTCATTCCAGCTTTAATTTGGACCAGTTGGTACCTGGAACTCCTATTACTCCGGTTCCAACTATGCCTGTTTTACCAACTATAACTGAAGTAAAAGCCCCAGAACAAAGCGGGTCTAGTGGAAATTCAAGTTCTGGTAGTACAGCAGAATTGAAAATTGATAAAAAAAGTAAAAGTGAGGAGCCATCGGAAGTCAAAAAGAATGAAGATAAGAAAGATGATAAAAAGGATAAAGACACTAAAGAAAAAGAGAACAAAGATAGTAAAGATGGTAAAGATAGAAAAAGAAAAGACAGTCCTTCCAGTGCAACTCCTGCCCCTGCCCCTGCCCCTGCCCCTGCTGGTGACAGTCGATCTGCTATACCGAGAAATGCATCGCAGCCGGCATTTACCACTCACGTAAATCTTCCAAAGAATGGTTCAGTACCTTTTTTCGATAGAATCAGAAAGACGAGTACCGGTGAACGTTACAAACCTACGCTTCAAGCTATTAAAGTATCTCGTGGTAATATTAATAGTAATGGTGATGTTAGAAAATCATTACAATTAAGACTTTCATCACAGTCAACTATTGGCGGCAGCAGAAATAATAACTGTGAAGAGATGTGGTCTAAAACTGATGTAAGTAGTCTGTTGTGTTTTGTGTTCGTTATTATTTGCGTATTGAACACTGTTCTCAAAAGCTTTTGTAGAAATGATATAAATGAATTTTCTCTTGCATTTTTTTTTCAACAGACAAAAACTGAAATAATTTCATTAAACTAACTTTTGAGTTATTGTATTTCAGATTACATACTGTTAAATCTCTAAGGTATATTGCTTAACAATGGAAAATTCATGCATATCAACAAAATTGATTGTGAGGAAATTTATGAATGGCTGGTTTTTTTTTAGTAAAGTAGGTTATTTGATCAAAATTCTTGCAACAATTATGATAATTCATATAATTAAAAACTATTTTTGAATCATAATTTAATTCAGTGGATGTTTCTTTTCCCTTTATTAAATGGAATTATTTCTAAGATAAAGATTTCAAATTTGATCATATTGTTTATTTTTAGTGTACTTCCTTTTACTTCATAAGTGAATCCATTAGTGATTGTTCTCTACCACTTTTTGATTCTTTTGTGTAATAATGGAGGTGGTTTCTGATAACCTTTCTCTGTCTAAACTCCAATGCAGTGCCATTGCCTTGACTAGTGTTGTGTGTGAGGAATCTGGCAACTTATATACTGGTGGCCAATACTTGCCAAGTCACAATGCCCTTTTCAGCTTTTGCTGTTTTATAGTCGCATTGTCTCTATCCTCTTCATAATATTTTACTGTCCCTCAGCAAAAATCTGCCTGTGCAAAACTGCTTATTCAGAATATCCTAACCACAATGTGAGGATGTGGTCTAAGTGCCCGTAGCTAGGCTCTCAGTTCTGAGGATAAAGGATATATATCTTTACATTTTTATATTCACTAGATACTTCACACTTGTAGTTATACTATAAATTTGTGTTTTTTTGCTCCTTTTCTAATTAATTCTTTTCTTTGATGAGGCTAAAAATTATCGATAGGTGAATATTATTTTTCACTATCCACTTCTATTCTTAATTTTTTCTTTTCCATTTTGTATTCTATGCTATGTCAAACTAGCATAGATCCCCAAAAAAGCCTTTTTACCCGTAGAAGCCTGCTATGGAGCATGTTGAGGATCCAGAGACTTCTAGGTCTGTTATATCCTAGATGGAACCATACAAGGGCAGGCTATAAACTTACTCAGAGACCTTAGTGACTGTCAGGTAAAGCGCCCCTCATAAAAGTAACTGAGGTAATATTTTATGTATTAATTATCCAACCTCGGGTAAAAAGTAGGTCTAAATATATCAGTTATTATGTTTAAATTTACGTAATGTAGTGTATAAATTCTTCTTTTTTTTCTTTTAATTCGTTTTATAGATGGATAATGAAAGTGTATGTTACGCATCAAAAACAAGCATTCAGGCTCGTAAGGAACTAGTCAGACCAATGTCAAGAAAAGATATATTCTATTCCGGTTCAGTTCTTAATTTACCAGAATATCAGTCGCAACGTTCATTAGCTGGATACCGTGCTAGCATCATGTCTCTACCACGATACTCTAGCAAAAATATTGCTGTCTCATCTCATGTGTCTGCTACTGATCAAGCGGATATTGAGAAAGGACCTCGTAAGTTATTTATATATATTATTTACCTCGTATATTATTTATTATTAACAACTGAGACTTTTTTGTTATAAATGTGAAATTTTGCAGTAAATTTCCTTGTTATTAGATGAAATGATGTTTGTTTGTTAGCAATTCTTCATCAAATTTTCTGGCTGTTATCTTTTTTTAGTTAGGGTATTGAGAGAGGTACAATGGAGTCAAAGTTTCCACCTGCATGCCACCTCTACCCTAGATTAAATATATGGTCTCCCTCAATTCAAGATGCAAACTACTACTAACATACACATCATTGTAATGACTGGTAAGACCAATGTGTCTGTCAGTGGTTAGACATTAGTTTTACGTCTCTTTCACATTTTCTTAATTCTAAGATTTGTCTCATTCATTATAGAGCATTGATTCTCAAACTTTTTCATCCATCACCCACATTGAGATTTGAAAACGTTTTAGCACTCCCCAGAATTTTTAAACTTACCATCTGTTAAAAATAATAATTGCAATTGCTGTTTTTAAGATGCGCTCTTAAAAACAGCAATTGCAATTCCTTTTCTCTTTAAAGTGGAATATCTTTGTTCAGAAAAAATAATAAGAAATTAAAGCTAAAGTCTTAAGATTTTAAACAATTTTAGTGCAATTTACTGAAAAAATTTTGTTTCCCTCGTGCTCTGTATCAAACATGAAGAAAAAGTTTCCAATTTTTAAAACGTTTCTTTTCACTGATTTTTTTTTTAATTTGATGATTTTTGAAATCTAAAGTATACTGTCAAAAAGTAAAGTATTGAAGCTTCAATTTTTTTACTTCCTTGTATGAAGTAAAGGAAGCATTGTAATCTTGAAAAATTATGTATCTTGCATAACTCAAAAACGATTAGTCATAGAATGTTGACATTTTTGTATTTAGGATTGTTGTAACATCTAATTGTGCATGTCCCCTTTTGATTGCAATTGACTGGATAAAAGTGTCCAAAATAGCCAAAGTCAAAAAAATGAAAATTGATGGCGCTAGTGTGGCATGTTTATTTATATCAACGATCATCTTTTTGGAACAGTAGGTTAATGTTATTCGCATTAGTTGTTATGTGTAGCCTGGCTGAAGTGAGTGCTACAATAAATAATCTTGTGAGTTGTAAAGTGCAATTAGTAATTGATTATTTATTGGCGAAAAGTAAAACTTCTGCTGATATTCATAGAGAAATTGTCAATGTTTACAGACCCAGTGTTATGTGCGAAGGTAAAGTTTGCCAATGGTGTCATTTGTTTCGTGGAAGAAGAATAAATGTTGTAGACGAAGAATATAGTGGTCACCTAACTGTCATCACAGGTGATATGACTGAAAATATGAATGGAAAAATTTATGAAAACAAAAGGCTTAGTTTCTCAATTATCTACTGAATTTCCTTTTGTTTCACGATCTGTAATTTATGATATTTTAACTGAAGAACAGGGTTACAGAAAGTTGTGTTCCAGATGGGTATCAAAAATGTTGACAGAACGCACAAAGAAAAACATCTTGCTGCAGCTGAAATATTTTTGAGATGCTATGAAAATGAAGGTGATGGTTTATGGAAACACGTTGTGACCGTAGATGAAATGTGGATGTCTTATTCAAATGCTGAGACTAAGCAGCAATCAATGCAATGGCGGCATTCATCATCCCCAAAACCCAAAAATTTTAAGTGAGAAAGTTCAATGAAAAAACTTATGGCTACAGTTTTTTGGGACATCAAAGGGATATTGCTGATTGAATTTCTTGAACATGGAAGAACTGTTAATGCCAATACGTACTGTGAAACGCTTACAAAACTTAGACATTCAATTCAAAACAAAAGTCGTGGGAAGTTAACTGTCAGGATTTTGTTTCTACACGACCTCACATGGCAAACAAAACCAGTGAACAATTCTGACGATTTCAGTGGGAAATATTTGAACATCTGCCTTACTGTCCAAATCTTTCACCAAGTGATTAATATCTTTGTCTCCATTTAAAGCAATGGCTTTCATCACAGAAATTTGAAGATGATGAGGAATTGCAAAACAAAGTAATTAATTGGTTTAAATCACAGGCAGAAGAATTCTTCAGTAATGGAATAATGAAGCTGGTATGTCGATATCAAAAATGTATTGCAGTGAATGGCAGATATGTAGAAAAATATTATATGCATATAAGTTTATTTTGTTGTAATAAAGTTTTTTCTATTTCATTTATTTCAGTTTTTACATCAAAACGGTCCTTCCTTAAAAAAGATGCCTCATATTTTTTTGTACTTGCTAAACCTTCCATAATCTATTATGAGCAATTATTGTTTTCTGTGTTATCAAAGATTTATGAACAAATACAAACTATGCTTATTTTAGCTATTATAAATGTGTAATGAATTGGCTGAATTCATAGTATGTATGGTGACTTGTTCAAATCATATGCTTTGAATAAGTCACCATATGCTTATAATAGGTCAGTTGTGACTTTAGAGCAGTATGTTTTTATTATTTTAGAATATCCCTGGCTACTCAGTTGGATCTTTAAAGTTGTACTGAATCTGACTGATTCCTTAATTATAAACCTGTTATGATGTAGTGATGTAGTATGATCTCATACGAAATAGATTAATTTAAATAAAATTAATTCAAATAATATCCGAACACCATTTATTTGATGTAAAAAAAAAAAAATTTAATTGAATTTTTATTACTAATAGTGTTCAAGTTTAGTTTAAAAAGTGTTTAAAAGGTTTTATAAAATTCATTAAACTTGAAGATTGCTATGGTTTGTATCTTTCAAAAATCTGTTTTTTCTACTGAACTTACTATCAGATGTTTATGATAATATTTTCATAATTTCTGGTTTAATTATTAATTTATTGTAGAGTTTTTGAAACCTTTATTGTTTATATTGCAGAAATTATTATGATTTATTATTATTATTTTATAAAATAACATTAATTTCTACAAAATAAACTTCTTGGTCATCTTATTTCATTTATTCAACGCGTGTAAGATATATTTGTTAAAATAAATAATAAAAATATTGTTAATCTGTAATTTCTTATTTTTAATATTCTCATCTTGTTACAGCGCAAGATGTTTGTCCATGTCTTACCATGCCAGATTCAATAAAATCTGTTTTGGCTTCAATGTTGGATTACTCCCTACTTAAGGATCCTGTATTTTTATTGATTGGTATAAGTAATGTGTTTGGAATGGCTGGTCTCTATGTTCCATTCTTCTATTTAGTGGATGCTGCTCAACAAGAGGTAGGAAGTTTTTAATAATAACTTGACTCCCGTCAGATTATGTCATCTAATATTAGTAACAGACCACATAAAAATATGAAATTGTTCCCAAGCTGGCCATTACATATTTTCAGCAAGTGTTAATAATAGTTGTTTTTGCTGTCTTAAGAAAGTAATGTAATTGATTTTTATTGCCCTATTGGGTCGGCATTGGATCTCCGTGTAAACTGGAAGAGCCAGGCCGAATGGGCAATAGTGGAGAGTTTTATAGTGTACTTAGCAAAGGAAAAAATTGCTGAGGGGATCTAGAGCTCTGCTTGGATTTCTCTTGTATTATGTTTTTGTTGGTGTTTTGTTTTATAAAGTATGTTTTTGTTGTTGTTCTTGTCCTTTGTTTTGTTTTGTTTCAATGTTACTGTGTTGTTATTGTTTTGTGTAATATTTTTATGTTTTGTATTGAACTCACTTTTACCTTCTAAAGATAGGTATTTCAATTCCTTTGTTTAGTTAGGTCTTTTCAGTCTTGCTTAAGACTCGGTGAGATGTGTTTTGTTTTGAGTTCATTAAATAGTAGGACACCGATGGGAATGTCACTCGTGGCATTCGCATCGGTGGCATCCTTGCCGAGGTGAACTGCAATATGTCAAAAGCCAAGGTTTCAAAGATGACCTCCGGTAAAGCCTATAAGGGCTCGGAACAGGGAGGGGGTCTTCCCCAACGAGGTCAGGATGTGAGATCCCAAATGAGATCTCATGGCCTTTTGTAGCGCATATTTTTTCTTATTGTATTAATTCCATACTATAGGAATGCACTTTATCTTATAAAATAGGGTATAAATTGCAGATGTTAGTATCTTTTTAGTTAATTAAATTCAATCACACGGTTTCTTACTTAAAGTGGGTTATAGTTTACCTGTTGCTATGAAATTCTTGCTGGTTGGCTGCTATGGGATTAGTTTTTATTTATCTTTGCTCTGATTCTTACTAGATTAAATTGCTCAGTTTTTACAAATAAATTATGTACTTTGTAAAAACACAGTACACTGTATTGAATAATAATTATTTACAGAAAAACATGTTTTAAAAATATAATTTTTTATAAAAATAAAACACTGCTGTACATCAAAAATATAAAAGAAAATTAGTTATATGAAAAATATAGCATGTTTTAAGATAGGCTATGTAATAATAATTACTATCAACTAATAAATAAAACTGAAAGAAATATGTCTTCTTTTTTATTGTTATTAAGATAATAATTTCTATTATCTTTTCTGCTAAGATCACTATAGTTTCTATGTTGAGTATCGCTTATTTTTCTTAGCTTCATTTATTTATCACTTGTTGACTCAGTTCAGAACCACTCCATTGTCAAAAATTATTGTACAGGTACTTTTAAATTTCTGTTAATCTTTATATAGCATTTAGTCAATGCCCCTTCCTATATTAGACATCATGCTTATTTGGCCCTTCATGTTTATTTGTTATTAATGGTTATACTTGCCTACTTCCTGTTTTCAATAAATTGAGCTTCTGGAAAAGGACATCTGCTTGATTGTTGATCTGTTCATTTATGATCGTTTTATTGTTACTCTTTAATTAAAAGATTTCTAGATTTTCTAAAATGTTCATTCTTCTTCCTTTAGCACATTTGTGAATTAATTTCATTGATTCTTCCATTTTCATTGGGGTACGTCCTTCTTTTATTAAATGCGTTGCATAATTAGAATCTTGTTTTTTATTTTTAAGAGATCTCATGTTCATTATATCTTAATTTTCTTCCCATTAGTCCAGTGTATGTTACATTGCATTTAAATTTTATTTTCATAGGTTTTTTATGTTCCATAAAAAACAGTTTTGACAATAGAAGACTGAACATACTGAGCACTTACTAAGTGTATGCACACTTAGAATGTCACTGAGTATACTTCTTCCAAATTTAGTGGAACATTGTTTGTAAATGTAATATTACTCTTGTTAGCTTAAAACTGTTTTAGCTGTTTATTAATAAATAAAAAAAAAAAAACAAGACAACTTAAACATTAAAATCTGATATTTAGTTTCTAAAATTAATTTATTCCACTAAAAATTAACATTACGGCATGCTAGTATATCAGTTTTTAAATTAGAATGTGGTGAACGTGTACATAGAAAAACAGGCAAAATGAGATTCCATATGCAATTTCCATATTCTTCAAATCAGATTTTATGATCAGTTCAAAAGGGCCTAAAAATCAGTGTGGAAATCAAGATCTTAATTTTTTCTTCCTTTTTACTTTTACTCAGTAATTTTTTTATAATTACCCTTTGAATGATATTAAAAAAGTGAATGAATGTTATCTTTTATTCTTATTAAAGGGTTAGAATCCATTTTTTTTATTGTAAATGTTTATCATCTTTAAAATTTTATTTTCAAACTGTAGTACAGAATATTTTAAGCTATTTTACAATTTTTTAAGAGAGCAAGAATCCTTCATTTGTATGCAGTTGTACTGTATCTCATGTAGATTGCAAAATAATAATTATATCAGCTATCAAAACTATATATTGTATTAACTCGCTCCAGAAGAAGTTATTAGTTTGTATATACGTTTTTTTTAATGTATGCTCAAGCTTAAATTTTACTAGCATTACAAATTAATGATTATTTTTTATTTTGTGAAGAAGTTACTCTGGTATTCCTGTAGTAAGTTTCTTCTAGCCAATTAAGGGGAAGATTTTTTAAACAAAAAATGATGAGGTCTATGTAGAAGATTTGAATTTATTTTTTTTTATTTATTTGTTACAATCATTATCTGTTTAGCCTGATATTCTGACATTAAAAATATTTTTATGAAAATCAATGAGAGGAACGGTGAGAAATTTGTTTTAACATGATGTAAATGTAAAACATAGATTTAAAAAAAAATGTAAAAGTAGAATTTGATTAATCTCTATTGACTTTTATTAAAATATATCTGTATGATATTAATTAAACATATTGTTTTTGTATTTCAGGTAGCTTAAGCTAACAATTGATAGTGTTCATTTTAAACCATTTTCATGTATTCTTCTTTTTCATACTTTTATCAAGATTTCTCCTCACTTTTTGTGTTTATTGAGAATATTTTTTTTATGTTCCTACTGTTATTTTAAATTTTAAAAAATCATATTAAAATAATCTGCTTTTTAAATAAAAATAAACTTGAAATATTTCAAACTGTAAAAAATATACATTAAAATTCATTCAATTTCAGTATTTTAAAATCTACGCCGAAAGTAATGAGTTATGATAATAATTGTTTTTAATTTGACGTCAACTTTAGAACACTGAAATTTAAATAATTGATGAATTATTACATTTAATTTTAATTTTAATTATTACATTTAATTTTACATTTTAGTGTATTTTTCTTTTTTTTAACTTAATTGTCTATTCTCTTTTGTTTTACAAATATTCAATCGTTTTAAAGAAAAATATTTTAAATATAAAAAATACAATAATCTTAAAAAATTATATATTCATGCCTACTACTGTCTTTTCTTCATTAGCTAATTGTCATTGGCTGTTTCATCAACAAAAAATGTCATCTTCATCATCAGGTTTTATACACTTCATCATATATTTTATACACTTTTCGTATAATATTTAAAAACAAGATTATGATTAATTTATTTTGCTGATCGTTAAAGGTATTCTGTCTATTAATGATTATGTTATGTTTATTTCACTTAAATAAAAAATTTAAAAATGGATAATTATAATTTTTACAATAATATTTTTTCCTTATTCTGTTTTATTTTAGGGGATTGATCCAAACGAAGCGTCATTTCTTTTGTCAATTATTGGAATTACAAATACAGTTGGACGTGTTGCATGTGGATGGGTTGCAGATTTTCCCTCTGTAAATTCGATGTTGCTTAATAACCTTAGCCTTGTTGTAAGCACTATAGCAGTTGGTGCTACTCCGTTCTGCCATACATATCCAGCATTTGTTGTTATGTCAATATTCTTTGGTTTAGCTATATGTAAGTCTTTCTATAATGTTTCTGTTATTTTTCCATATACATAATATTTAAATCTTTGATTGTATCACATTTAAACTTTTTTGCTCATCCTACTCTGTAACCAAGTGAAAATATGTTTATCATGATTTTGTCTACTATAAATATTAATTTAAATTGTATATTTATAAACATAAGCTTCTGGATTCAGGTAAGAATCCAAAAGTTTTGAATTTTTATAAGAATTTTAATAATAGAAATCTTATGGTTACATTCAAATTAAAAAAAAAAAAATGTTTAGATTATTTATATGCATATAATGCAAGCTTTATTATTATTTCAAATTATTTCAATTATTTCAAATTGAAATTTAGGTAGAATTTGTTTTTTTGTTTCTAAATTTATAATAACCACTCATATTTTTTTTAAATTTAAAAGTGCGTGGATCAGTAACAAAATTAAATTTTAAATAAAATATCTTAGATTTATAGATAATGGTGGTGGATTTATTAATCTGAAAAAATATATCTTTTTACTTTTCAAAACATAATATATTACATATATTTCCCATAAAAAAACAATGTTGCATGGGTCTGTTCGTTTCTTGTACTTGCTCACATTGTTATTTTAGCTACTAATGGCACAGATTGGACCAATGTTGGTGCACCAGGCAGCTGCATGCAGTGCCAAACAATTCATTTCTTTGAACGATTTATACTTCCCAAACGATTCATTCAAATGGTTTATATTTCTTGATAAGAACGATTTACCTAAAATTATATTTGTGTTTTGGCGATAAAAAAGGAAATTACTAGGGTTAGAGCTTTGTTAAAATAGTCAGAACTCAAGAAACAGCTAAAAATGTTTAGGATTTTTAAGCTTTTTGTTGTAAAACTTTTTGTTGCTGTTAGTACGCTAAATTCTTGAACGCTATTTAGTTACAATTGGCAAATTCATTTAACATGTATAATGAAACATTTTCACAAATGAAATACTGTTACTATTTTAATAAAATTATGTGGATGTGAATGTTGTTTATTTAAATAAATTATATATATTTATATATTATTGATTATACATATATATATATATATATATATATTATTTATTATTAAAAAATACAATAATTAAAATAATGTCTTTAGGACAAGCATAGAAAGTCATGTTTACAATTATTTATTGCTTCTTCTTTGTACAAATGAAATGCAATAAGGATAAACTTATATTATTATCTTTGCCTTATATTATTTGATTTTTGGAATGACAAATTAAAAATCAGGCCATTTTCTAGAATTATACTAAATATTGTACTTTGTTAATAAATCCATTTACAAATTAATAAAAACATCATAATGAGTTTTCAAGATATAAAAATGAGCTATCAGATCATTATTTGCCACCCATAAGCATGAATAATGAAGATTGATATTTAGAAAAATGTTAATGTATCCGTAAAAATGAATAAGATCTATTTCTATCAAACCAGACAACAGAACTGATTTCATGTAATTCAACACAATGCTGAGAAAGATATTATTATGCTCTGTTGCCAACATTTAAAAAAAAGAAGAATTAAAAAAATCACCTCAGTCTTGTTAAATCTCAATTTAAAGCTATGTAGAGTGAAGGTATAATTTAAAAAAAAAATTATTTATTGTAATTTTTTTCTCCCAGAAATGAAAGAAAGGTTTTTGCTGAAATTTTGATGTGAAATTTAAATTACAAGTAATTAGTGATGTAAAAAGTCTAATAATTGTAGTGTAGCGAGAAAATATGGTGTCAATGAAAACACATACGTTGTTGGAGGAAAAACAGAAAGATTCCCTACTGACCACAATATTTTCCCAGAAATCTTTCAGAGGACCACAGGTAAGCCACTTCCAAGAAATAGGTGATTTAGTTGTCAAATTTATTAAAGAAAGTAGAAGTAAAGGTTTTTGTATTACAAGAGATGCAGTGTTTCATTATTGTAATTTTAATTCTTGTTTATATTTTTATAATTAATTTTTCTCTTTTTCAGCTGGTTATATTTCTTTGACATCAATTATACTTGTCGATCTACTGGGACTGGATAAGTTGACGAATGCTTTCGGACTCCTTATTTTATTCCGTGGTGCTGCAGCAATAATTGGTTCACCGCTTGCCGGCATAGTTTACGATGCCACTAAGACATATGATATACCTTTTTTTATGGCAGCTACATTCTTTTTAATATCAACAATAACCAGTTTTATGGCACCTGTTATGAAACAGTGTACAACACCAGAAGAGCAACCTGTAATTTTGGACGCTTTGACACCCATTGATGAAGATGAGGAAGAAGATGCCGAACAAGAGGAAGAAGATTCCACTGCAATACCTGAAATTGTAGAGACTGCTCCTTCTCCTGTGCAAGGACAACCTCCTTCTATAGCTAACAGTAAAGCACCAGTTAAATCACCGCCTGCAATTGAAATTAAACAGATTGAGTCAACACTATGAAAGCAGTGCATGACAACTTTATGTGATAATTTTACAGGTATAATGATTTGTAATTGATTTTAGATATTTATGTAAATTTTAGTTTGCCTTTTCAAGTAACCAGCAGTTTGTTTTGCTGTCAAAGAAGTAAGATACGATCATTTTACAGCTGAATTGTTATATGTTATGACATTTAGATTTTATGTTCATGAATAATGTATGACTGTGTGCAGGACTTTAACCAGCAGGTGGTAAAACACAAATATATATTACACAGAATTAAACAGAAGGCAACTTCTTCAAGTGCAACAGTGAAGTTGATTTTGCCTCTGTGGTGGTAGTTTTTTAAAAGCAATTTATTGTTTAGTTATGAAGCAATAATTCTGTTACCAAATAGGTTTTTAAGAATTCGTCATAACTAACATAAAAATTTGAATAAGTCTGTAGTGTACATTTTCTAATTTACATAGATATTAAAGGAATTAAGTTTTACATATTACCACGTTAACAAATAAGGATTTGCAAGAGCTGGTGCAAAATTTGATTGAAGAAGTTCTTGCCTGAAAGGACCTTGCTAAAAATGTGTGTTTACAACTTTTGTCTCATTGATAAAGCATTTTATTTGATAAACCACAATTGAGAAGAGAATTGTAGGCCAAAAAGAGCAGTAAGACAGCTTAGCTTTACAAAGAAAAACTTAACAAATTTATCAAATGGGCAATATTATAGATTACTTCAGATATTCAACACATTATTCAGGTGTAACCTTTTTATTCAAAGGTTATTAGGTAAAATCTTTTCCAATGTTTTAATTGTTTTTTTGTTTTTTTTTTTACTGTAATTAAGTAATTATCATATTTAATACTGTTGTTGCCAATGGTTTCATCTAGAATTAGAAAGTAATTTTTTAGGATAATGCAGGTCTTTTTTAAGAAAATCGCAGAAAATTCAATTTTGATCCAATGTACATCATGTATATCAAATGAAAGATAAAATTCTAAACTTTAACAAATTATGTTTAGTAATAACAGACAGTATTGAGCTGTTGTAGCAAATTGTGTGTATTACACCTAGTGCTTATTGATAATGCTGTAATTGTGTCGTAACAATTAGTATGCTTAAGTTGATTAATTATTGTTATATTTTTCTTTAATTGTGACTACATGTGTGCTTTAACAGTTATTGGTGTATACTGTTTTAAATAGTCTTTTTTTTATGTCAAAATCAATTTCTTTTAATAAAAAACATTTAAAGTATTCATTATAGGAATGAAAAAGGCTTTAAAGAGCTCCATTTAGAAGAGATGGAAAAAAGGTTGCAGGAATAATTTTGGCAAATTAATGTAATTTTTGTGAGAAGTTAGCACATGTAGCAGTGGAAGAACATATTCAAATTTTACAGGAAATGTAACTTAGTATGTGTAATAGAGTAACATAGGGAAGGAATCAGTTAACTAAAAGATGTGGTTATGTTTAATTATTTATAATGAAGATCATTAAGAAATAATGTAATTATTTAAGAGTAGAAAGAAATAAAGAGCAGGGACTATATTTCAAAAACTGACAATTCCTGTTCTGGACTTTTAAATGTTATGATAAATTGTGTACATACATTAGGATTAAAGATTAATGTTGCATAATAATAATAATAGTGAATTTACCTTGGGATGAAGATAATAACAATTTTTCAGAATGCGAAAATTGTCGCTCTAAATGTGTCAGAAGGGTGGATTTTCGGTTTTAGTTAAGAAAGAAAGGATGTTGCACTGCAGTAATGATTTTTGAAAATAATATTGCTTTTGATGTTTCAGCTAGCTTTTAGTGTTTTTTGTATTACATGTTATATTAGTATCATGTGTTCAAAACGATTAAAACTTCAAAACAGCTTTTTTGGACGACAATCCCTTTCCTTCATACCAGATCACATTTTGGATTATTGCGAAACTAAATTAGCAAAATTAGCGTTTTTTTTTTGGTTTTTTTGTAATTGCATTTTTTTCAGACTTTGAGGAAAAGTAAGTAGGTATTACTTTCAGTCGCTTAGTGCGAGTGGGGAGGAAGGGTGAAAATGAATTTTCTTTACGCTTTGAGGTATAATAAGAACAAAACTACCATTCATTTAAATTAGAGTTTTCTTATATATAGGCTTATATATAAAAATTTATGGTTTGAAAATCAACATAACTACTACAGCAATTTCATTGAAATTAGATATGCTGTAGTAGTAGTGGTGTAACTGAAGTTGTGGATGTGAAAATTTGATGAAGATTGTTTGAATCATCCTTGAGTTACACTCAATTCAAGGTCAAAAAAGGATCTTTGTTATATCTCACCTTTGAATTAGATTATGTACTTGGACTAATGCTTTCATGAAAACTACAGCTCCATTTATGTATAAATGTAATATGCTAGATTGCAGCACAAACAGTTTTATTGAAAGTACATTTAACAAAGCTTTTTCTAAGATATCTTTTACTACTTTTTTAAATTTAAATATTAAATAATTATTTTGAATTTCTTGTCTATATTATTGTTGATATAATTTTATAAAATGTTTATTAAAAATCTGCTAAAAAGATATCATTCCCTAAATTTTTTGTTGTGTTTCTTTTTGTTGTTGAATTTTCACAAATCAAAACAAACTTTCCATATGTTTACAACTTATGAAAAAACACTAATTTGAATATGTTTAAATTGTTCCGTTCTTTGATAAAGAGACAAACAAGATTTTCAGTAAATAAAAAGAATAATCATTATAGAAAAAATATTATTAATTCAATGACAATGAAACTAATACTACTTCTCAACATAATCCCCATCTATATTTAGGCACTTGTCCTATATTTTTGTGAGCTTTCTTATTCCAGTAATAAAAAATTGTTCACCTCAATGCCTGAGTCATTCTTGACATGTTCATTGTTCCCAAACTTGGTGCCACTTAAAAACTGTTTAGAGGAGCAAACAAAAAAGAAATCTGACGGTGTGAGGTCAAGACTGTAAGTTGGATGTGGGAATACCTCACAACCCAACTTTTGAATAGCTTCCGATGTCTTTTGAGCGGTATGAGCGTGGGTGTTATCATGCAGAAGAATTATATCTTTTAAGAGAGAACCAGGGCATTTCCTCCTTATTGTGGGTTTCGCTTGATTTTGTATGTCACAATAATTAATTGGGCTTTTGTAGTCCCAAAACACTGTTACCATCTCTTTACCAGCTGACACATAGGTTTTTAATTTTTTTTTATGGCAGGCAAACTCTAATGTTTCTATTCCACATGCAGACATTTTGATTCTGGTTCAGAATGATCAATCCAAGTTTCTTGTTTCAGTGTTACAATTTAAAATTCGCTTTTTTCACCTCAAGAAAATAAAAATCTTATTGCAACACGCTGTTCTTCCATGGTACAACTTTCAAGTTTCACATGTACCAAGTTTCACAGTTTTGATGAACACAAGATATTATGAAATATAAAAAAAGGATTATCTTTAGTTAAAAACCGTTTTTCATTGTTATCTTTTTCTCATTAATTATTGAATGATCCTTGTATATGAATCATATAATTTTCTTTTTAAGTAGCCAATTTTAGTCTTAATTTTTTTAAAAAATGGTTAAATCATTTTCTTCTGATTTTACGTTCTGTATAAATTTGAATTCAAATGTCTGTGATTTTGAGTCATGTTTCTCAGAACCCACCTTGAACATATTTTACTCTTGTTCAGCTTATCATGGATAATGGAATGGATAGTGTCAATACTCACCACTACAAATTTCAGCAATTTTTTAAAGCATCTCTCAGAATTTCCACCGGTCTTCTGCTAAATTGAAAATTGGTAACGCTTGTTCTAGGCAATTTAAATTGTTCGATCCACTTTTAAAACTTTTCATGGTTAATATAATTTTACCATACTGTTTTAAGATACAGTAATGAATTTTGGCCAGTTTTTTACCTCCAAAAAATAAAAATCTTATCACAGCATGCTGTTCTTCCACAGTAAACTTTTCAAGTAAAACTAACATTTTGAAATAAACAAAGAGATAACAATAATGGAAATTCTTTTCGAACAGCTGATATTTTCTACATCAGGAATGCCAACATGAGTGTCAGATAGTTTCAGGTTATTTTATTAAATAGTTTTTTCATTGTTATCATTTGTTTCTTTAATCATTCAATAAGCCTTGTAAATGAATAATATAACTTTATTTTTTAAAATATCTAACAGTAGTCTTAATATTCCTGAAAAATGACTGAATCATTTTCTTCTGATTTTCACATACAATATTGATACTAAAAATTAAATATTGAATATTGACTTTACTAAAGAACATTAAATTACACAAAACTACAAGTCAAAATATTTGAAAGAATTTAAAAAAAGCTGGCAACACAGTTGTACGACTTTCCCTTTTTTCAACTGTAGGTTGTTTCTGATGCACAGCTTACACACACATACATATACAACTTAATTAAAAATATTTATCATTTTATTTAAAAATAATATTTTTTTGTTTATTTAATTAAATGATTCTGACTAAAGCGCACACACATACTGTATTTAATTCGTCCGGGAGCGGCGGTACTTGCGATGATATAGAATTGCAGATGCAATCTATTATACCAGCCATAGTTACTAATGCTGATGCATCTTTAACATTTGCCTCTATTAGGATAATTCAGTAAAGATAAACTGTTTGAAGTCTGTGTGCATTTCAATTACTCCTAACCATGCTTTATTAAACAATTCTCATCACATGATTATCAACAAATCTAAATTTTTTTTATTTAGAAAACCTGATTCATTGTTAATGTTGATGTTTCCTAGTAAGACAAGGAACTGTTTTCTTGGTCTGTGAAATTCAGTGACTAAGAGGAAAATTGCAGTTACTGGTGTTGTTTGAATTATAAAGTTTAACTTTAGTAGTGCATTATGATGGCTGATTTTAGACAAAATTCTGCTTGCTACTCTTTATTTTGTGTTCAAGTATGTAACCGCTATCTAAAATTAGTTTGTCTAATTTTTATTTTTTAAATACTTTATGTTGTTTTTTTTTATTTATAGGTATCCAAATGGTTCGAGCTTTTTAGTTTAAATAAATTTCTTCAGCCAGTACATTAAAAAGAAAAGATGATATTGAATATATCATTATTATGATGAAAATTGTAATTATACCTATGATTAATTTAGATATTAATTTTATTATTGTTAGTATTATTTTTTCATGATTTTTTCATGAGAATGTTGTTTCTAGAATAATTCATTTGGTGCAAAAAGTAACAAAATTGCAAAATTTCTATATTGTTATTATATGATATATAAACAATTTGAACTGTGATCTCATGTATTGTATATAAACAACCACCAACAAGGATATAATGTATGTTTTACTGCACATTTTATGATCGAGTAATTATTCAGTAACCTTAATAATCTAAAGAAAAAAATAATACTGTTATGTTATTTAGAAACTCTTCAGTGAGTGTAATGAGTACAAGTAAAGAATTGTAGTCCAAGTTATTTGAAGAATAATTTTGTGCTAAACATGGTAATTAATAAAAGTATGCTCGTGTGTATGTGCATATGTGTATGTGTGAGAATATGTGTATATATTGTTTGATTGTGTAACTTGTGTAGATTTTAAATACTTTAAAGCATATGGATTTTGTATTTACTATTGATTTAGTATTTAAAATCAGCGGGAATAATTAAATTTTTTACTCTTACTTCTGGTACCTGTTTTACATTTTATTTAATTATCTTCACCCTTTTTTTATTATAGTATTTCAAAGCAGATTATAACCCTAACAACAATTCAGTAGTGTGTATAACTTTGAGAATTGCATCCCATTTAACATTTACTTTATTTTCTCTAGTAACACTGCCACTTGCAAGACTTCATTAAATCTGAGCGTCTAATCAAGGGTTGGGGGTTTAGAGTTAATAATTAAAACTTTAAAAACATTTCACACATATAACAACACTAAGATATAACTGTACTATGTTTTTATTGATTAATTTTTATTCACTGCTGTCACAATAGTTCCTCCTCGATAGTAATTCTTTCTTTAAAAGTTCATTTTATTCATTAAAATGTTTTTTTTTTATATATGGGATTTTTTCTCTATTTTAGTTATGTAATTTCTCTAATTGCATTTATCCCAAGATCTTCAAAAATCAGGCTTTCATCTAGCTCTTCTAAATAATGTTTTTTTTTTTTCATTTTAATATGTTTTGAATTTCCTTTTAACAGTTGCGAATATAGCGGGTATTGTGTCTCATATATAGATATACATTATTCCATTTCTTTAATATTATCTGTCCCAGTCCTTCTTATGATTGTAAAGCATGTGATATACAAATACTCTGATTACTGCAAGTTATTTTCTGTGGTTAATAGTGTTCATTGCACTTTTTATCTGTGTGGTAAATGGAATGAAAGAATTTTTGAAGGCCTGAATATTACCTGCATTTCAGCGGATTTGGCGTTCTGATATATAACATTTAGCTTTGTAAAAAAGGCAATAGGAAACCATTTCACTTTTTACAAGTGAGGTTAATGAAAATCCTGTGCCAGGAAGCGTGGATAGAATATTTTGTTACTTCTAGCAAGGGGACCACTTATATGTTATTGTTCCATGTAATATTTTTATATTTCATGTTTTGTTTTAAATTCACTTTTACCTACTGCAGGTAGGTAGTTCAGTACCGTTGTTTTGTTATGTCATTTCAGTCTTACTTAAGACTCTGTAAAATGTGTTTTGTTTTGAGTTCATTAAATAGTAGTATACCAATGCGAATTTCGTTCATGGCAATCGCATCGGTGGCATCCTGGCCAAGGCAGACTGAAATATGTCAAGAGATGAGGTTTTGAAAATGACCTCTGGTAAAGCCCATAAGGACTAGGAATGGAGGGGGTAGCTGAGAGTATCTTCCCCAACAAGGGTCAGGATGGTCATGTTCAAGAACAGTTTTTAATCTTATATACTTTTCTTACAATTTTTTTTTTGAAAATTATGGTATATTCATAAAACATTTAAATGTATTTATTGTACAAACATTTGCTTTCTTCTATGATGATGTTTGTACATATTAATTTTTTTTAATGTATATGTGTATAATGTTTTTAATCGTTTAAGGAAGTGCCAGCTTAATGAAATTTAATAGTTTTTATTATTATACTACATTGTATGTATGTTTATTGACTAGGACACTGTTGAATTATTTATCCATATCTTTTCTGCTAGCTTTGGCCCTTTGGTTGCTCTGAGAACAATGAAAATCTGCTTTATTGTTATTCATTCATATTTCCTTAATTTTTTCCCCCAGGAATTTTTTTAATGTATTATTTTTAGTATTTACTACTGTTCTGTTGATTAGAAGTTCATTAACTCAATTTTCATGTTGTAATTTTTTTTTAAATTATGATTTCATTTTACTGCCTATAGTACTGTAATCTTTATCAAATCCTTAAACTACTATAGTAAACTAAATTATATATAATTCTTGCGTGAACCAAAATTTTATTAATTTTGTTTAATAATTTTTAAGTTTATTTATAAATTTGTGCTATTAAGAGCTATATTTCATCCTGATTAACTGATGTCTAAGTTCTTTGATTGTAAATATTTTCTGGTATGTTGTAATTTAATTTAAGCAATTTTGAATTACATAAATTTTACATTTTTAAAGCTGTAGCATATATTTTTTTTTTCTATTTAGTTATGTTAATTATAAAAGATCTTTTTTAAAAATCTGTTCACCAAAAAATTTTTAAAGATTATGTATTGTTTTTCTCCAGTATATTTTTACTTATATTAGTTTGGTCAGTTACCAATTCACAAAAGCTAAACTTACATAAATTTGTAAGTATATTAGCAGTGAGTCAGGATTTAATGAATATGTAGTTTTAAACACTAAAAATGGACTATTGATGTGATGTAATTTTCAGGATCAACAAATTTTCTGATTATTATCTATACACTAGTTAGATGTATCTAAAACAACATCTTTTGGTATTTTTAGTTATTGTAGAGTGTAAAAGCATGGTTAGATTTGTTTGCATGAATTTTTTTAATATTCTGTTGATCTGTAATATACCTTTCATATAAAGTTTATATACAATGGTAAAATGACAAGCAAGTGGAAAATTGATTCATCAGTATCGCACATAAAGTTAGTAAGCTTGGAGAAGAAATTAAATGTAATAAAACTTAACAATAGATGTCACTGTATTAAATACTTCAAAAAAAAATATTTATTATAAGGTCTAAATAAGGTGATTTTTACTATAAACATGATTTTTGGTAGTAATTAAGTTAATCTTGACATTTAATATTTTGACAAATTAAAAAATTCATAATTTTTAATATCAATTTCACAGATATGATAAAAAGTGAATGTTTCCTTATATAAATTGTTATTTAATATGTGAATCATATAAATAAAAATATATGATTTTTTTTAATAAATTAAAAATGTAATAAACTTGATAAAACATAATTCACATTTAACTTTGGTATAATTCAACTTTTGACTATACTTTCTCGAACATATTACTTTTGTAAGTTGGGAACTGATTGTACATTGTTTGTATATGCAAGTTTAGAGAAATTTATAATTCTCATTGTGGTTGATACTTTGAGTGAATGTTCAGAGATTATAGTTAAATTCATTATTATACATCTAACTGTCAAATATAATCCTTGTACTTCTTTAAGTTACATATCAGAAAGGGCTGAGCTTAACTTTTCATGACCTAATTGTATTGCTTCTAAGTGCTACATTTTACATGAAAAAGTAGAGAGAACATTATGTGATTGTATTTGCTGTAAACAGCATTTAAAGTATTAGCATGTTTTAAAGTACAGCTAACATTTTTCTTGTAATATAAGTAATTTACAACTTGTAAAGCATCTTAGAATAGTAAAGTTGTAGCCGTAAATCTGTTATTTGTAATCAGTACATGATATACTTTGTAACTTGTGGAGTCAATACAAATTAAAATTTTAGTTATATTCTTCTGTTTTCTTTTTATTTCTGCTTCTTGAACACCATAGTGCTATTTTTTTTGTGCTAATCTTTCAATTTATCATGTCTTACATCCTGAACTATCTGATATGTGAAACTTTGTCTTCCCTTACAGATTTCACTGTCTAAACAATCCTCTCTTACTAAGTTAATCTTATTCTTGGATGTCTTAAAATTTCTTCACTTCTTTATTTATCAATATACTTAATTTTCAAAATTCATTTTGAAAATTATTCTGTGAACAATTTTCATATTTTAAGTTTCTGTTGATTTTTAAAAGTTTTATACATTTAAAATCAATAAATTGGGCGGTACTTTTTTGAACAGCCTTTTCGTGGTATTGCTATAAGTGAGATTATTTTGTTTAAATAAGAATGTTCAAGGGTTTGAAAACTCTCCTCGTTGAAATTAATTACCATTGATTATTGTAGCATGTAATAAATAATTTTAGAAATACCTTTCCTTTCTATGATTTTATACCTATTCATGGTGTTATAAAGAATAATAAAACCAAAGTAATTCGGCAACTGTGATTAATATTTTGGTTTTTGTCCAAATAAAAACATAAAATAAAAAAAACTAGTAGCTATTCAATATTTATAAAATATTTTTTGATTCAAAAAGTTATCTGCTACTTTTCTCATGATGGATGTGTGGTTTTAGTGTAAAGACTCCAAAAAATAACTGGGTTTTGCTCTTGTTACCTCAAACTCTTTAAAGTTGTTTTTCATGTGCTCCATTTTTCTAAATGACAATGGTAGATGAGCGGAACCCATATTGATTGAATATTTTCTCAATATTTTGAGTAATATTCTTGAACTATTTAATTTGGTTAATTTTCATCATTGGAATATTTTTGTTGAGATACAAATCGTTTCCAACTTGATATACAAAGTATGATGGTAGTTTAGCATAATATAATTTTGGTTGAATTTGAAGTAAGAGTGAATGTAATACTTTTGACCTTCTAAATTGTCACAACGCCACATTAAAGTCCTTCCAAGTATGTTTTTTTAAAAATATTTCCTTTATTGTAATTTTTGTTTAAATATGTTGAAAACCAACGTATGAAAGTGATGAAATTACATAGTATTACATAAAATTTGAACTTTGATATTCATTATTGTCAATGTGCATCTTGTAGTGGAAGAACCAATTGATGATTGACTGAAGCAACTCTGTTACACCAAATATTTATAGTTTTATGTCTCTGAGATTAAAAATTAAACAATATCTTATGATATAGTATTTTAAATTACTATTTCTATTACTTGGTATCTCTATAGTGTTCTTGTTAAGTCTTTTTTTTTATTCTGAACTCTTGGTAAATGTTGATGTTCCACCTATTAGTATTTTTTCTAGTTCATTTTTTTATATGTAATGATGCAAATCCAGCTTCTGGGAATTCGTTTCCCACTGTTCTGAAAGTTTGATCCCACAATCTTATATTTTAATTACATATAAGATAGCAGATTAAATTCTAGTCGTTAGTTTTTCTTATGAGTAATTCTGTTACAAATTTTCCAGAATGTATACCCAAAACAGAATTTATTATTTTTTAAATATTTTTTATGCCACAATGGGCTTTAGAGAATGCAACTGTAATTCTTCTATCTGTATCTACTTTATAACACACTGATCTTTGACTGCCTAGTCATCTACCATTACTCTTTTGTAGTAAGAACCTTTAATATCTCAAATATATGTATATTATATGAAGTAAGGAAATATTGAAAGATATATTTTATTAATTTTCCTATTTAAAAAAATTAAGAAATAATACATTTAAATTAATGTATTTCGATTTGTTGTATGACTGATGTAGTGCCTCTATTTGTGGGACCGGCCCAATTTTTTCTTTTCTTTTGTTTTAATATTAACCATGACTGGAAAAGCAGTGGTATTTAAATTTAAATAAAAAAATTTATTTAATAACACTTTAATTTTGGATTCAATAATACTTTTTTAATTTAGCGATAAAATAATTTTTAATCTAAATCAGATATATTAATATTAAAAAAATATAAACATACAGGAATGTATATATTTTATTATTGTTTTAACAGTTTCAATTGAGAAAGGATGTAGCATCTTTCGTTTGAAATTGAATCATTTTATTCTTTTTTTCATGCAGTTTTATTTATTTTGCATATATATTTTACAATGTATTCAATTATTTGAAAATTAGTCAAATAATATTACACTATTAATTGAATAGATTAATTAAATCTAATAAAAGTGTATAATAAATTCTATTTTAATAATTATTTATTGATAAGCTTCTATTTAAGTGGTTGATATAATATTATCCATACATGTGACGTTATTTTTAAGTAAAGAAGAAGAATAAAAAAGATGTGTGCCATGTCACTTCTTTTTAATATATATATATATATAAATTAATATTTTTTAAAAATGCATGCAAATGTTATTATATATTTTTAAATGATCTTTATAAACACATGTAGTTAATAATATTAGAAATAATAATAAAAAATATTATTATCAAGGTATGCAGTAATGTATTTAAAATGTTCTTTTTTGATGGTTTTTGTTGTGTTTTTGTGACTGAATGTAATTAATATGCATTTTAATATACACACAAATTTATATGTATATGTATGTGTGTGTATGTATGTATTTATATTTATAAAATGTACTCATAATTTTTAACTGGCTACTGTTAATTGATTATTAGGCCTGTTTGATCAATTTTCAAGTTAAATTATATGTATCTTTATTCAGAAAATTAACAAAGTGTATGTATAGGTACAGTAGGTAGATTAAGATAAAGCAATTGGTCAAACAATTTTTTTAATAATAAACAATTTAAAGTATGAACTTGAAAATAAAATAATTTAGGATAAATTACATATAATATACGTATAATATACAATATTGTATAATATATATATATATATATATATAGCACAAAGCTACATAAACTATATGCTCTGCTAACAATGCAACAATTATTATTGTATATAAGAAGAAATATTTTACTCATTATTTTATAAATTACAATATATTTAGTTAATTTAACTATTATTTGAATTGTTTATGATAACATAATGTATAAATATTATAAGCGATTGCTATATTTTAATAATAAATTGTAATATAATCATAATAATTATTATTATTACTTAAGTTTTAGACTTAACAATAAATAATTTAATTATTTTCACTTTATTGATTTTTTTCTATCTACTTGCAGAACACCTAGTTCAGTAACACCTGGAAGCATTCTGGAAATTAAGATAACTACAAAAAGCCAATTAATGGTTGAAGCCACATTTAATAAATTGATTCCTGCAGATCACCAAAGTTAAAAATAGTCCAATAGCAGTTTATTCTCTTTTCGTTCATATTAAGTTAACATTACAAATCACTTAAAATTAATCAAAAAATGAATTTAATCATGAGAATTTAAATTTCCTATTTTTTAAAGAAAATTTTTACATTTTTGTATATTTTAATTTTTAATTTACAAATTTTAGGATATTAAATTGGCTAATATTATATTTATAAATTATTTTAACATTAATCTTTATCTATTCACTATCTTTCTGAGGTACAAGGAGCTTCAGTCAGAGTTGTCTTCTGTAAGATATTGTTTACATCTGATCATATCATGTAAATTTTAATGAACTGATGATTTTATTTTTTAAAAATGAGCTACATGTAAGTGAATGATGAATCCAATTGGTCTAATTATCACTAAGTGATCAACTGAGAAATGATTTGATTAGAGATAAGTTGCAAGTGTATAGTTAGCAAGTTTAGATGATTCAATATGTGCATGTTTTGAAAGAGACAAGTGTAATAGAAAGTGTGGGTGAGAATTGGAGTAACTGAAGTTAAAACAAAACGTCACTCCAGAATTTTTTGCTAAAACCAAGGAAACTATGGTTGGCTGGACTAGAGATATCTAAAAGTACAGAAATGGTTAGGGTAAAAGAGAAGAAGTAATATGAATGTTTTTTTTTTTATATATGTGTTGGGTAAAGTTAACAAAAAACACAGCTCGTATTTGCCAAAAGACATTGGACTTTAATGAGAAAGAACAAAGGAACTTAAGTTAAATCATAATCTTAAAAAATGAAAAGAAATTATGAAATTAACATAACTTAATGATGCTAAATAAATATCAGCTGAATCAGCATATGAACAATGATATTAAATGAGATTTACAATTATATATTTTTTAAATACACATTTTGACAATATACAATTTAACAACTCCTGAAAACAAGAGAACATAAAACACCTTATTTTCAATTGTAAATTTAGAAAAACATAATATCAATAGAAAAATGTAACTGGAAAACAGTTGTACTACTGACATATACTATAATATGACAAATAGCAATGGACGGATGTCATTAACTTAGATAATTAAATTACAATAGTTTCAATATAAAAAGTGTTAATTACAATATAATCGCATTGAAATTAATTGAGCGCGTAAAATAGGTTGCAGCTGAAACGATGACACAACTTTATGTAAGTCACCTGTTGTGACTGTACGGTGAGTAAATGGGTTTTAAACTAAACATGAAAATTGAAATTGAAACTTGAAAGGCATAGGTATGATGAATTGAATGTTCTACAAATTTTAATGATAATATAACTGTTTAACATAATAAGTAATGAAAAACTGAACTTGCCTGTAGCACACAAATATTTGTAAGAGACAAACTCATGAATGAAGGTAAAACGAATACATACAGTAAATTCCTCAGCGTAGTCCGCCGTGGTGTATCAGGGTGAGAATGTGGCTTCGAGGTTGAGCAAGAGTTGGCGTTTGAAATGTATAGCAACGAGTTTGAAGAAATTCTGCTTCGCTGAAATTGTAATAAGAAGCTGGAGAAAATTCGGCGTCGACAGAATTGACAGCTTGTAATGATTGAAGCACTTTCCACAGAGAAGTAATGTAGAATTTGAAGAATAACTTAACAAAGAAACGAGGCTGGACGAACATAAAAAACTGTGAAATCACGAAAAACAGACGAGTAGAACTAGAAAATATTTTCGACACAGGAATACCGCATCGTGTAAGCGAGTATTGAGGTGATGAAGAGATAAGCACAAATCTTGAGAGCAAAATGTAAAGGCGTCTTTACATTGTGAAGGTCTGGTCAACTCTGCCGAAAAGATGGCGCGAACAGGGGAAACCGAGCCTAGGCAGATCTAAGAGAGTGTGTGTTGGCAACAGGAGATGTGTGCAAGTATTAGTATGAGAACAATTAGAGAGAACGTGTTGGAATTCGAGACCGAAGACATAACAAAAATAATCTACAGGCAGGCAGACCACTAAAGAATTACGTAAGGCTGATAAAATAAATTTCTGAATACGCAAGTTGAAGAAATGACATCAGGGACGACAAAGAGAAATAGACTTCTAGGAACTATGACAATATTGAAATTGGTTGAGAATAAAAAAAACACTAAGCCTAATACATACATTAAGACTAAAACAGCAATGAAATGATGCATGATAGAAATAAGCTAATACCAATACGATGATGCAATCAGTCAGACAAGCTGGAGCCTGAGAGAAATTGCCAAGTCTGTAAACTACAAGATTCGACTGTAACCTTGAATTCATTGGAATGAAAACGACTTTACGCTAAATGGCGTAAACAATATGTATGAACAAAGAGTGAATGAATCAATTTATAAGAATATTGAGGGTACAATACCACTTTCAAATTTACTTGTCAAAAATTTAATTCATTTCTATGTTAATTATAATTAGCTCTTCCTGACAATATACAAATAATTATGCAAAAATGCTTAATTATATAGATTAGAGGAAAAGCTTCCTCACATTAGTAAAGAAACCTGTTATTCACATCTAGTTTTGTCAGACAGTAATTGTTTTGAAATTTAATAGTTAATGTAATTTTTCTACTGATGAATAATATAATGTTGTTAAACTTTTAAGTGTATTTAATACTTTTAATACATAAAAAATTATTTTTTTTTATAAATAATTTAATTATTACTATTAAAACTAAAATGTTTATCATAGTGACTAAAAGTCAGGCATTACATTATATATAATGTAGTGATTGTCAATCAAATGAGATATAATTTGTTGCTTTACACTACTTAACCTAATTTGTTAATTTAGAATTTGTAAAGAATTTACAAATTCTTTTTTGTAAAGAATTGGTTGTACAAAACCCACCAGTCAGAATTGCTTTCTTTGAGAATAATGGTATTGATTAGGCCCAGAATTAAATATTAGTAGTATTTTGGCTCAGTGATCTGCAAACCATTTTTGTTTTACCTTTCTTGGTAAGCCTGATGTAGTATGCTTGTTATTCTTGAAAATGGCTGAGCAATTTTTGGAAATGTCTTGTGTCATATAACAGATCACCTGCCACCGTTTAGTTGATATCTGACATATGACTGAAAAAACTTTGAGCTTACATACTACTCTGTATATAAATAATATAAAAGTTAAAAAAGTTAAGATAAATGCAGAGTGCATCTTACATAAACATCTGAATTATTTTTCAATTTTTGCGTTGCCTTTTACATGATTATTTTGAAAAAAAAATCACATGGAATTAATTAACTAAGATGAGGATTATTCCAAAATTATTTTAAAATTTGTAGGTAAAACAAGCCCACCAACAGGATAGATAAGTTTTTTAATAATGCCATTTCTGAACTCATCATTGATTTAAACTATCAATTAGCCAATCAGAACACCATCTTCATGAAGAGATAATTGCATAGTGCCAAGTACAGATAATAGGGGAGGTGGTTGGTCATAAATCTTCCATTTAGAATTCAAATAAAGCCTTTAGATGATCTCCAGAGTGAAACTTCTCATTATTATTTAGAAAACAACACTAATGAATATTCCGTGCCATCTGTTTTGGATTAACCTCAGAAGCATCTTAAGCACTTCAGAGTAATCTTCTGACATTATTATGAACTACTTCATTTTCATAGTGCCTATTTGAACATTTTTTGGCTTTGAAGTCAAAAAAAATGTTCATTTCACTTGTTCACTTAAAGTTTGGTGACAACATTATTGCTGGCACAACCATTAACATTAATTGATCTTAATAATCTGCTATCCTTCTATTTAAAAATAAACAGATTACATATAGTTAATGGAATTAATCATGACATGTTCTATGTTTCACTGACTGCTGCTTTATCTCCTCTGAACAGTGCAAGCAAATATAGACTGCTGTGTTGCTATGGCAACAGTTTATTTTCAACAGCCTATCAAAAGATATTTTGGAATAACTCTCATAAATATCATAATGCTGTATAGTTTCATTTATTAGAAGGATTTCATAATAGAATTAGTTAGAGTAACTTCATTTTAGCTAAGAGGATGTACAAAAAACAGAATATCAGGGTTTTAAGGCTATTTTGTATCTCTTAACTTTCACTTGAAATAATGAATCATAAATGAAATGAAAGAGTTTTTTCCTACAAGTGTTCAGTGTGAGCACCTTTTGTCATGCTTATACGTGTAACAGATGAGAAAGTTTATCCCATACTTTAACCAGCACGTCTGGAGTAATGGAAGCAGTAGCTGCCTCAATCCTGTGCCTCAAATCGGGTGGATCAGTAGTTAGTGTAGACACAAACTCAAAATCCTTTATGAAACCTCAAAGAAAAAATCACATATTGTACATATTGAACAGATTGGGCGATCTTGAAGGCTACCATAAACAAGCTCTGTCATCAGGTCCATGCCAACCGATCTACTGGTTGGGGAAGATGTCATTCCATACAGAGTTATTCTGATGAGGAGGTGCACCATCTTGTTGCCAAATAAAATTCTCTGGTCTATCTTGCAGTTGCATATAGCATATTCAGATAAATAACTTCTGTTACACTTGCTTCAGTGAAAAAAAGGCCCATAAATTTGCTCTCAGTTTACTGCACATAATATATTTTGGAAATAATTTTTCAAAGTCCCTTTCACAATGTAAGAGTTCTTGGAAATTTTCTAATCCCCAGATTTCAGACATTATGTATGCTGACTGTTCCATTAAGATGAATTGTTAACTCATCACTAAACACAATGCAATCAAGTAAGTCATCAACATGCAATAACGTTTTGATTGCAAAGTCGGCGTGCATAGCATAGTCGGTTAGCTGCAAAGCTCGTAACAGCTGTAAACTGTGAACACACGTGTTTCCTTAAAACATTCCAAATAATCATCACCAGCATTGCTAGTTCATAGCTTACCTTTCTAACACATCTTTCAGGATTTTGCAGGAAAGACTCCTGACACATTGAACATTTTCTTTAGACACTACTGATCATCCTGTACTCTTCCCTTTACACAGACATCCAGTTTTTTCAAACTGATTATGCCACTGACGAATGTTATTATCACTTGGAGGATCACAATTAAACTTTCTATGGAATGCATGTTAAACTGTAACTACAGATTCACATTTAGCAAACTCAAGCACAGAAGGTTCTTTGTTTAAGAATTGTCATCTTTGCTTGTAGCGCTGTCAAGCAGAAAGACAAAGTATTAGTTTATGACCATGCAAACAACTAAAACTGTTCTTTTTGCTCTTTTAATCAAGCCTTAAATCAACACTATACACCTGATATTTTGATTCCAAATTAAATAATTGGTACAGATGTAAATATAGGAGACAATATAGGTGTATTTCTGTCTACATCAGATAAAAGATTTTTTCTGTTGTTCCGTAAAGCAAAATTTATGGTAATAAATTGCCCTTTTTTCCCTCGCTCTCATCCATCATTCTTGATAAGATAAATAAAGATTTGTTCCACAAACTTCTGTAAAAGTACTTAGTCTAAGTTTTTGTTGAGTAAATTAATGTTTTTTATTTAATTACCAATTTTAGGGTGTTTTTGTACAACATGGGGAAAAAAGTGTATTCTGAACATCAAGAGTGAATGAAATATGTATCTGCACACATATTTCAATAGAACTATTATTATTTGATGAATCCTACTGTTTTCCTTTGTTTAGCAAGTAAATGTATTTTAAACTTTTACCATTAATATTTGATGCAGTTTTTAATGTTTAACACTCTTTTTACTGTATTGAATAAATCTCCGTATTTAATTCCATTATTATGTATTATAATAATGTCTGAATTAACTAAAATAAATCAACATAGATTACAAATTCCATATCACATCTAATACTAAGCCTTTAAATACATCAGGTAGCATTGTAAACTCATCAAACTTTTTGTTGAAGAAAATGGAAATTGTTTGGTATATACTTATAACTGTTAACATACCCCATTATCCATAAAAAGCCATGAATACAGAAGTATTCACATTATATCTATTGCATTATCTCAAGTAATTCCTCTTATTTATTAATTAGTAAACTGTACACAAAGAAAAACCAGTTATGTACCAGTTTATTTCACCAGAAATATCAGTTGTATAACAAAGTACCGATAAATTCCAATGTACTTACTTTTACTTGGGTTTGATTCTCAAGGTTTGGCATTTCTCACCTATAATTTAATGCTTATTAAATTAAAATGTATGCAAAAACATGACTGAGATCATAATAATAAAATAAAAATATAATGCAGTTGTTCAAGAGTTGCACTCTTATAGAGATGAACACTTGGTGTTCATGCAACCACTACTTGAAAAACATTCTTGTTTTTTTCACATTGAATCCTAGGATTTTTGAAATTAGGTGTTGACAGTAAAGAACCTAATATTAAAGGAAAATTTTTTCATGAAAAATCCTTCACCTTTAGGTACCTTGTTGACCTAGTCAGATAGCACAACCAATAATAAGTGAAGTGGTATACCAATTAAAAATACTTAACTAATATACCAGTGGTTGGTTCATTGGCCATGATAAGCAATAAGTTCATTCAAATTTATATTTTATCATAATCCTTGGATACTTTTGTAACATTTTATTGATATTTACATTTATTGATACTGATGACATTTTGGTTCTTTTTATTGAATTGAAATTTTTTGTTTACCGATTTATAAAATTTTCATATTAGCTTACAGGATGCTTTATTTTTTATTGATTATTTTCTACTTATGAGAAATAACTTACAGCAACACGTGCATGTAAAATGTAACAATATGATATCCTACTCAAAAAGTGATAAATTATTTAATAAAACAAAATATCACAGTTTTGTTAGAATAATAGAATTTATTTTTTCTGTCATACTACTCACTTTTTATAAAACATTGCATTATGAACACAATAATGTAGACCCTGTGGCGGAGTAATAGCATCTTCATATTTCATTAGAAGGTTGTAGGTTCAAATCCCAATTAGATTTGGTATTTTTCATATTCTACAAGTATTTCATATCAGATTCCCATGCACATGACTAGCTTATGAAAAATACAGTTATATCAGTGAAGTAGGAAAATTTAAAACTCCTGTTTTTAAATAAGTTTTTATTTTTAATTTACCACATTTGCTGTCATTCGACATACACCTGAAAAAAAGGGGACAAATCAGATCTAGCTAGTAAACAATCACCATTTTTGGATATGATACAGTTCAGAAACAGTTCTCTTAAAGCAATAATAGATAAACAAGTAGTATGACTTGTAGCATCGTCATGGAACCACATAATTTGTAAAACTCTAACACATACCTCAAAAATGTAATGAATATACATATATAATGAGCTGCAGTAACAGTTGTAATATTTCCTCAATCATCTTGAAAAAAGAATTGTCCAATACTGTCAGATGGCAAAAGTGTACACCACCCTGTTATCTTTGGACTATGGTTTCTTATGTAACTGAAGTGGGTTTTCAGCGCTCCAAAGTCAACTGCTCTGCTTATTTACATAGCCATTCAGGTGAAAATAAACTTCTTCTGACATAAACATACGGTAGGTTAAGGTTTCACCACCATCCAAATGCTGCAACATTTCTTTAAATAAATTCATGCAAGCAATGAAATCAGCATTTTTTTAATTCCTGAACAATTAGAATTTTATGGGATGAAAACTCAAGACCTTATTTAAGATTCAACAGATCGATATTTAATGGTAATGCATGTTTAATCACAAAACATTTTGGACTGCATGTTATGGTAATTTGAACTCTATCAGTGTTTTCTAGTGTTCTAACACTCTTTGCTGCTCCTTTATTTTTTTAATTTAATTTTGACCCAGTTTCCTCAAACATTTTAACCCATAAGTTAATAGCCTCAATTAATAGCCAATAACTCTCAGTTTGATCGACTAATGAAGGGAGCTTGTCTATAAAATCAGACAAAGTAAAATCTGGATTGTGTTTAACAGAAATACAAAATTCAAAGTTAATATTAAGTTTTAGCACTCAGTAGCTAGGCTAGCATTATAATTACTAGTAATCAGATCCAGTTGATTTCACGGCGTTGGTCTAGTGGTCAATATCACTAAATCAAATTCACCACTAAATTTTATGATGAATACCACTAAATCACATTGCAAATCAGCTGATTTCGAAGTCAAGTTCTAAAGTTCAAATTCTATTAAAGGCAGTTACATTTATACAGATTTGAGCACTTGATTGTGGATACTGCTGTTCTTTGGTGGTTAGATTTTAATTAACCACACATTTCAGAAATGGTTGGCCCAAGACTGTACTAGACTACACTTCATTTACATTCATACATTTCATCCTCATTTATTCTTTGAAGTAATACCTTACAGTGGTTCTGGAGGCTAAACATTAAAGAAAGAAAGAAAAAACTGATAATCATTTTCTAAATTTTGAGTTTTCCAAACACAATAGTCTTGCAGCTGGTGACTACTGTCTATGTTTGAATAAGTAACAGTAGAAAACCTATCTTTACTCAACTGTTTCTAATACTAAATTCTTGTTCCTGTAAACTCAAGAATTTAAGTATCAGAAAGTTCTTTCTGGTGAAAGAACTCCAGGAAAGACCAGTTTCATCCTTGTAAAGCTGAGCTAACATTAATTCTGATTTATTTATAATTTTGTTTTCTATTTTCAAAACATGATATGTACACAATAGAAAACACACACAAACACTGGTACAAAGATGTACAGAATATAGTTGATAAGAGTAAATCTGAAAAGTACCAGAGATGATAAAGTGGAAATGATGGATGCCATTGGAAGAGATGTAATGTTTGAATCAGAGGAACTAATGGGGATTATGTTGTATGTTGAAGAATATTGATTTGCCATTTGCCATTGCCGAATTTGCAACAGCGGTTATGACAAAATTACACACTATTGAGGAAAATTGTAGGCCAAGAAGGGGTCGTCGGAGGATCTGGAGGCGGACAGGCACACTACTGAGAGCCTAGGGGGTTCTCTGTACATGTGGGGGTTGCCTGGGTGCAATGAAGCCATGGGCACTACTTCGATCTCATGTCCGATGGTGACCCATGAAGTAAGTATTGCCTGTAAGGTGTTTATGTGACTGATTGATGTGTGGAGTATGCAGCATGAGGTATGTATTCTGAAGTGATGATTGGATACTGTGTAATGTGTGGTGTGATTTTAGTCTGATGTGAGGTACCGTGTGAGGTTGTTGTCATTGACTGTGATGTCTGAATGTGTGTGAGGGCATATTTCCCCCTTTTTAAAGTAATGCACACCAGCTGTACCAGGAAGGGTGGGTAGCCAGTGGTGGAGGTTTAGTCGATAGTGCACAGGAACACATACGCATTTAATAACATCTTGCAGAACCTGTTAGCGAGCCTGACACTGCCTAGGTGCCCATTTTAAGATTTTAAGCAAACGGTGAATATTGATTTTCTTAGTATAAATATTAACTTGGGTACTGTCTGCAAAATTAAAAATACTGTAGAGTTGTTCATTAAATCTGGGATCAGTTTAAATGATGTGTTTGTTGTATATTTGAGTGATTTATTTTCTTTCTACTAATTGTATTGTGAATTTGATGAGTGACATTATTTGTGACTAATCTGGTCTTGGGGCAGATGAATATTAAATAATATTTTAAATAGCCCGCTAGGGCTTAAATAACAAACATTTGTGGGTATCACAACTAGCTAACTATAATGTAACCTACTAAGAACTGCTACTTCAATGCTCGGCCCAGCTGATCGTCGTAAACAAACAATTCAATCTACTACTTACTCTGAGTACAGGGAAATAGTTAGGAGTATGAACGATCAAGTAATAATATGTGAAAATATATCTGAGAAGATATATTCCGATTGTGTCAGATTACAAGCAACTTGGAATAATCATGATGAACATTGAGTGAAGCCAGTTGTTCAGAAAATGACACCCATCTTGCTAAACAGATGAAAAAATTAGGGAGTTATGTCACCGTAGCCCAAAAATTAACTTAGCTCAATAAAAATGAAGCCATAGTACCAGATGCCGTAGGGGATATTTTGATCGGTACCTATATTGTGGCTATTGATAAATTATTCATTTCCAGGAATGATACGCATCTAAGATCTCCATGAATCGAGCATGTATCTACTTGGCAAATAGTGATCTTGTCAAATCGACAAAAACAATAAAGTAAATGTTGGCAAACACCTCCTGGAGGTTTGTCCCTTATTGAACAAATTCAAACTGGTAGTCAGTTTTCTCTAATGTTTCCCCAGTTATCCCAAATGAGATATCAGAGAAGCAACTGAAACACTTTAAAATCCGCCTTGGTTCGGCTATCTTCATGTCATTGTCCCAGAGTCAGTCTACGAACATGTCCTGAGTTTTCATCGTCAGGTATATGTACACCCTGACGATAATAAAAAGTTACCAAGTACCATGAATCTAACCTATGATGAGTTGCAGTTCTGGATGTATCTATCGGCCGATGCCGTGTCCTGCTTCCTCTGTAAAGAACCGGAACATGTAGGGAAAATTGCAACCTACAAGAAGAAGACCTCTGCAACGTAGAAGCGTCTTCAGGGACTACAGACGGTCGAGATTCAGAGACCGCTATTCTTAGCCTCTACCAACCTTTCTTTCGACCAGGCTTCGAGTTTTGGATCGGAGTCTGAATGTCTTGGATCTGGGACAGGGTTTGTTGGCTTTCATTGATACTGCTGATTGTTCACTTCTCCGTAGTTCAGGTCGAGAGAGGTTTGCAACATGGTGGAGTAGGGGAGTTGTTAGGCTTAAAGAGATCTGTCTGTCGTTTACGCTCAGCGTGAGTGTGATCTGGAACGGCGGGCGGTCCTTGTTGCTGAATACAGATATCGGAGTTATTATTATCATAAAGTTCAGACTGCGAACAGGGATTCCTTGAATTCCTTTGTTCACGAGCAGCAGAACAAGGATCCCTGGGGCGTGATATATTAAGGTCTTGAGACACAAACGACGAGCGGTGGAGTTTGACTCGCGGCTGAGGTTGGCCAGCGGGTGTCGTATCGTGGATTATGCTGATTACAGGATCCTGCTGGTTGAGGGATGCTCGAGAACGGAGGTAGAACTCCGAGCCACTCAATCTTGCAGCATGCTTGAGCTGTGAGGTCATCAATATAAGATGATGTTCAGACCGGAGAAAACCACGATGATGCTCCTCAAAGGCCGCTTGGCAGTGAGTCAGCAAATTCCGAGTTTCGATGTCAGGCCAGCGTATCAAGTATGTTCAGGTTCAAAAGTACATCGGGATGTTTCTTGACGAGAAGTTACAGTTTAAGAAGCACCTTCAATACGTCTTGGAGAAGGCCTGTAGTGACTTTTTTGGTATTCGACGTGTGGTTAATCCTGATTGGGGTCTTAACTTTAAGAACATGAGCATCCTGTACAAGGGCGTGTGCGAGGCTATTATGCTATATGCGGTGCCTGTTTGGGCGAATTGGCTAAAATATAAAAGCTATCGAGACATATTATTGAGGGCTCAACGCCTTCTACTGTTTACAGTATCGGGTGGTTACTGTACTACTTCAGGAGGCAATCTTGGTGATTGCAGGCATGAAACAATGTCTTATGACAGGCTAGGTGGGACGAGACAGAAGGTGGGCGTTATACGCAGATTACTTTCCAAATGTTATTGGTTTCCGGGACGCCTCTCAGTTACATCCTAATAAATATGTGACGCAATTTCTTTCCGGCCATGACGCTTTCAGAGACAGATTGAAGAAATTCAGCCTGGTTGATTCTGTGATGTGTCCTCAGCTGTGGACAACTGAATCATGCTTACCATGTCCGTTATGAATCTCAAAGTATGAGTTGTTGCACACGGAGACCATCTGTCGCCTTGATCTTCTCGGGTCGGCGTTGGATCTCCTTGTAAACTGGAGAAACCGGCCGAATGGGCAATTGTGGAGAAGTTTAGTCTATTTAGCAAAAGAAAGGATTGCTGATGGGATATAAAACCTCGCTTGGATTTTGCCCTTTTTGTTTTATTTTCGTTTCGTTTTTGTTTTCAATTCAATAATACTCCCTGATAACGAGATAATGTATAAGCTTAGTGCCTGTTTCTCTGTGTTCTTTTGCGAGGCCTAAGCAATTTACTCCACCTTGAGAGTTATTGAAACCCGTAGTGACGACAGCTTGCTGGTAATAACTGACTCTATTATGAGTGAACTTGAGACCTTGGGCTCTGAATCCCCGTGAAAAAGGGTATGAATCGTCTTAACAATAAGGGCGCAAAACTGTTGTAACAGTTCTCAGATAGTAAGATGAGAGAGACTAAATGAGACAGCTTGAGCTGCAGACTATCTGAACCTATCGTTCAAGTAATCTACGATACTCTCTCATCGAATAAACGAGACAATGGTATTCATATGGGTCCCGGGCCATTGCGACATCCTCAGTTCATGAGGATGTCGCATTTCAGGCTGATGAGGCTGCTAAAAGAGCGGCAACAAATGGCCTCCGATTAGAATTAACTTGTGAGAATGACTTCATGAAGACAGTCCATCTCAAACTAGTACGCAGTTGAATCAATTCTGGCTGCTAAATCCTCCCACGCCTTACATGGCCCTGGAGAACTTGGTCGAAGAACCTTTTATCCCAAACAACAGAAGAGACCAAGTCATCCTAACTCGCCTGAGGATTGGACTCACAAAGCTAACCCACGCCGATCTATTTGACTCTCCTCAGCAGAACTGAGGCGTGCAATGTAAAATGGTCTGTAAACCACTTACTCATAGATTGCCCAATGTTCGGGTCTATTCAACAAAAATTAAATCTGGGTTCAGATGTAAAATGTTCACTCAACCAGAAGAAACGCATCAAAAGACTGTTGCGGTTTCTCTGTGGTAGTGGGATGGAGAACTTAATTTAGAGGTTTTGCTTACGTGAGATCCCTTACAGAATACTGTGTGCGCAGTGAATATAGTGGTGATGTTCCAATATTTGTTACCCATTTATTAGTCTTGTTCTAGTTTTTTTTATTTTTTGGTGTTTCTAGTTTGTTATTGTTTGGTGTTTATTGTTTAATTATTTATGATTATGTAGTTATATTTAAGTCGCAAATGACCATTATCGTTAATGTAACTATAAATAAACGATGGGAAAATAAAAGAATTTGGGATCCAGTTAATTAAATTCCTTAAAATTGTGGATAACATATGTTAGAACAATCTTTTGTATTCACCATTATTAAATTAAATTTTTTTTGTAATAATTATTTCAGTAATAGACATTAAAATTAAAAAAATTGATGTGTACGCCACATTACTTCCTTGAACACCTATTCCCCGACGGGGAGTCTTATTCTTTAAGACTTTGGGGGTTGGCGTCCCCACGGGCCTAGTCTCTGCAGCTTTTCTTCCCACTACACACTGAGCTGCAGAATACTTTACACTATACACATATACTACACCAAGAACACTACACAAATTACAACATATACACCTTTTCTCAACTACACAACAACATCCAACACAATTTTCTCTTACATTTACACTTGGTGGTGATGCAACATCTTACGAAACGCAACTGTTAACCCAAGGTGGGAACTATCGTGCCAATGGGTGAATGGCTCTACGTAGTGAGTTTCGAACGATGTCCTGTGGGCACCAGGGCAAACCCAGTTGTATTTAACTCTAGCTCCAGTACGCGTGCGCTCTGCTGGAGTGGTCCGTTATATCGCCGGTACTCGTGGGACAAAAATTTCAGTTCCAACAATAAATTCAGATGGTTGGTAGTCCATCTGAAAAAACCACCAATTTTAGTCTAGTGAAAAGGCCTCGGTCAGCTTTGTCTGCCGAGAATAATGTTACTACAGAAGAGAATTGTAATATCAAATATAAGAATGTTCGTTTTGTTGTTCTTCGGAATAATCAGGAGGGTGGCTCCCTTCAAAAGGTCTCACCTTTCCTGATTAATAAATGTGTCACCGGTCCTATTGATTCTCCGAAGAACATCAGAAAACTATGGGACGGAACAATTCTAATAGAAACATTTAATGATGAGCAGAGTCGCTCCCTGTTACTTCTCAGCAATATGCATAAAAATAAATGGGACATGCCATAAGACCTTAAATACCAGCCGCGGAGTAATTTTTTGCCGCTTCCTTCTGGAAATGGATACAAACGAAATTTCTGATGAAGTTCGTGCTCAAGATATTATAGAAGTGAAGCGTATAATGAAAAGGCAGAAGAAGATGAAAAGAACTGCCAAGAAGATGAAAAATGTGCTAATTGCAGTGGTTTGCATACAGCTCGCTCACGAGATTGCCCAATTAAGGAAGAAAAGGCAATTCTCAGAATCTCTACAGAGCAGAAATTATCTTTTCCGGCGGCACGCAGAGAATATAAAAAAAACTATTAACTCAAGAAATCTGGTCAAACCAGACGTAACTTTTGTTGCCGCTACATCATAAAAAGCCTCTAAAAATTTAAGTAATTAGCCATGCGGATCCTTTAGTGAGCTAAAAACTTGTTCAGATGTTATCTGATCAAGTTGCCTTACTAACAGCCACTATTTCAGAGCTGAGAAAGACGAACAAAAATTCTTTGGTTGCAGTTAGTGAATTTAACACAGTGTGATCCCTATGAAAGTTCCTGTTCCCAAGGTTTTACCGGTACGGACAGGGATAATCGCAGCTGGGGGTGGTAAGCCATCTAATAAGCTCCCTGTTAAGGGAACCCACGTAAGCACCCCCTCTGGGATGTCATCTGCGGCATCCCATTCTACTAAATCTCCTCCACCATCACCTCATATACTGGAAGATATGATTGAAGAACCACCTGACCCCAGGGCTATGAAGTTCTTTAAAATCAAAAATACAAAAAAGAAAAACCGATTCATGTAAAACTAATTATTTATACTTTCCTGAATTTATTTATCTGTACCTATGAACATTATTCAATGGAACGTTAGAGGTCTTCGGTCCCGCATTGAAGATGTTAGAATGTTGATGCGCACACATGAACCACTAATAATGTGCTTCCAAGAAATGCATCTATTACAGCAAGATGCGATAACATTCAGAGGGTATGTCTGTGAGAGATACGACAGTCTTGTAGATAGTAGGGAAAGTGGTGGTGTTGTTATTTTCATGCGGAATGAGGTGTCGGCTACAAGGCTACAACTGACTACCCTCATTCCCGTTGTTGCTGTAAAAGTCTCAGTTCCCTTTAAATTGCATATCTGCAGTTTGTATCTCTCGCCGAACTCTGAGTTAATGCTCAAGCAATATCAAATCTCCTCACACAAATTCCGTCGCCTTCGTTAATAGTAGGAGACTTCAATGCCCACACCATATTTCCTGGGGGTCATCTTTCTTCTGCTCTCGAAGAAATATGATAAACAGAGTGAGACAAGATTTGCACCTTTGTCTACTGAATGATGGGTCATACACATTTATGTCTTCATCTTCCGGTACACTGTCAAACATCGACCTCTCCGTATGCTCGTCGAGTTTAATTGGTCTGTTTGTGATGACTTTTACGGCAGTGATCACAAGCCAATTATTATAACCGCTGGTGTCGACCGCGAGGTGGAAAAAAGGCCACGGAGATGGATTGTTGAAAAGGCGGATTGGAACGGTTATCATAAATCCTTCCGATCACAGTATGACGACGGCGCAGACGTCCTTGATCAATTTTCCTCTTTTACATCCAAGTTACTTGAGAATCTTAATAGATATATTCCACAAACATCTGGTAAGCTTAGACGTCCTTCCGTTCCATGGTGGAATGATGATTGCAAAAACGCCATTAGGAATCGATGGCAGGCACTTCGCAAATTTAACCGCCGACCAGCAACTGAACTTCTAAATTTATACCGTAGAGCTAGAGCGGTATATCGTCGTGTATTCTTGGATGCTAAGAGGACGTCTTGAACGAAATACGTGAACAGTATGTCACGCACTACAACTATGTCTACTGTGTGGAAAAAGATCCGTACAATCTGCGGATCACCAAAACAATCCATTCTCGGACACTCATTCATGAAGGAGTACTCCTTACATCACCTACTACAGTGGCAAATATTTTGGCAGATTATTTCCGTTCGGTGTCCCGTACCTCATCATACAATAATGAATTTCAGAGGTACAAATTGCAGATGGAAGCAGTATCAGTAAACTTTGGTGATTCGGTCGGTGAATAAAACACCTCATTTTCATTCAAGGAGTTGTCACACGCACTTAAGAACTCACGTGACACCTCGCCTGGACCTGACAACATTCCATTACACCAGTAGTATGCCATTACACCTTCCTAATTCGGCGCTACAACACCTTTTATGTATTTATAATAGACTATTCTCCTCACAAGTGTTCCCTTCGGTCTGGTCAGAATCCATTGTCATACCAATATTTAAACCTGGTAAAGACAAAGAAAACCCCTCAAGCTGCCGCCCTATCTCCTTAACTAGCGTTTTATGTAAAGTGATGGAAAAAATGGTAAAACGCAGGCTCACGTGGTACCTAGAAAGCCATGGCCTTCTATGTCTAGAACAATGCGGTTTCCGCCAAGGACGTTCTTCCATTGACCATTTAGTGTCACTTGAAACAGCCATCCAAAAAGCTTTTCTATTCCGCCAGCGCCTCATCGCTGTTTTCTTTGATATCAAGAAGGCTTACGACACGGCCTGGCGACATGGTATTTTAACACCCTTAAAGAATGGGGAGTCAAGAGCTGTATGCTTGCATTTATCAAGGGTTTCCTAAATGACCGATCTTTCCGTGTTCGTATTGGAGATTCCTTATCGGGAAGCGTCACTTTGGAGAATGGAGTCCCTCAAGGAAGTGTATTAAGTACCACCTTGTTCGCTGTAGCCATCAACAGTATTACTGCATGTGTGCAACCACCTGTTTCATGTTCGTTGTTTGTTGATGATTTTGCCATCTATATCACGTCCCGTTCAACATTCACATCAGAAAGGCTATTGCAGAACACAATATCTCGTCTTGAAGCTTGGTCTAAGGTTACCGGCTTCACCTTTTCATCTGAAAAAACAAAATGTGTAGTCTTTTATCGATTGCGGGACCCTTTTATACCACAAATCTTTCTGAATGAAGAGGAAATTGCTATCTCTCATGGTATTAAGTTTTTAGGTTTGCTTTTTGACAACCGTCTAACGTGGGTCAATCACATCAAACAACTAAAAACGAAATGTTCCAAACTGCTAGATATGCTGCGAGTTCTTAGCAACACCAACTGGAGTGCTGACAGGCCTTGTATGTTGCGATTCTATTATTCCTTAGTTCGTTCCCGCTTAGATTATGGTTGTATCACATACTATTCAGCGCGTAATAACGTGCTGAAGATGTTACATGCTGTACGCCATGCTTTTCTCCGTCTTGCTACAGGTGCTTTTAGATCAAGCCCTGTCATTAGCATACTTGTGGAGTGCTGTGAACCATCTCTTTGGAATAGACGTGACCAACTTCTAGCATCTTACTTTGCCCGTGTTAAAGGGCAACCTTTACTGCACCCGGCTTTTACTGTAGTTGTTGCAAATCCTAGTTTACAGAGATACGAAGACCACCCATGTAATACTGCGCCTATGGGTGTACGTACTCGGCGGTTACTAAATTATTTAAACATGGACATGCCTTCTATTTTTCTAACGTATCACTGTTCATATCCTCCGTGGAGAATCAACCTTATAAATTTTATTTTTGATCTCACCACATACAACAAACAAGCAACACCACCTATCATTTTTCAGCAAAGTTTTCACCATATTCTCTTCGAAATAAGCCCAGACGCAGTAGAATACACAGATGGCTCAAAACAGAATGATACCGATTGAAGCGCACTTACTCTTAATAGCAGAATCTACATGTTTGATCTGCATAATATTACAGGTATATTTACAGCTGAATTGTACGCTATAATAAGGCATTGAATATCGTTAACCAAAAATACCATCATGTCATTTGTAGCGACTCGTGTAGTGCACTCCAAGCTTTACAAGAATTTTATTCTAGACATCCGTTGGTCACGGAAATCTATAATACAATCGCTGAGTTGAATCATCGCAACACGGAAGTGATTTTCTGTTGGATTCCTAGCCACTTGTGAATTCCAGGTAATGAAAGTGCGGATTCCGCTGCTAAAGAGGCTTGTAATCAACCTGACTTCACACGCCTGTTGCTACTTCGGACGTTATTAATTACGTAAAACAGTCTCTTCGAGCAAAGTGCAAGGTGATTGGACGGCCACCGTTGATAAACTCCGCCACATTAAAGATTCTGTGTTACCTTGGGACTCCTCATGCAGAAATTCCTCTGTCGATTGAGATTAGGCCATACTAAAGTCACACACGAGTACCTGATGTCAGTAGGTCACGCGCCACTATGCGCACGATGCAATTGCCGCATGATCGTGCACCACACTCTTGTGGATTGCATTCGTTATGCGGCTTTGCGTAGTAAATTAAAATTGCCCAGAAATATCCGTCATTTTGGGGCAATGACTTCGAAATTTTAGACCGGATATTTGTTTTTGCATCGTGCTGGTCTTATATCTAAAATTTGATGCTGCGGTTGATAGTTTTGTTTTTGGTAAAATTTATAGTGTCAGTTTCATTTTTTATTTTAATTTTTCTGTGTTGTTTTTTTTTATTCTCTTATCCGAGAAGGGGTCCATTACACCCCTCTCAGATACTGTGAAATACTATATTTATATTAATTTTATATTGTGTATTTTGTTTTAATTTTTATTTTTTATTTTATCCTATTTTAAAATTCTGACTGTGATATTAGTTATAACTAATTATGATATTAGTTAAGTGTTTAGTGATACTAGTTTTAAATTTTAATTTATTTTTAATATTTTAGTTTTACATTAGGCATATTTTTTTGTTATAGTTTTTAGTTTAGTTAGAGGTTTTTTAAATTAGTTATAGTCCTTAAGTCATTCTGTTATCAGAGTAGGGGACTTTTACACCCCCTCACAGAGTTTGTATAGTTTTATTTTTATTTGAATTTTATATACTTTTATTTGATTGTATTACGCTTATTTCCTTATGAAAGCTTTTATTCCGGGCGATGAAACACGAAAGCGTTTTTCGCCAAAAAAAAATTGACCGCCTATTAAATATACACATTTTTTAAAATGAAAAGTATATAAAATTTTAATTTGTTTTTAATTATAATTTTCAGTTAATATTAAATAATCAGATGTTTCACCAAATCTGATGTGAACACCATATGACTTCTTGTACGCCTATTAAATTATACATACACATATTTTTAAAAGTATATAAAATGTTATTTCACTATTGATTTTTTCATAATTTTGTTTGTTGTTATTATTGAATTATTATTTATTGTAAATTTTTTTTACAATCAGAGGTTAATAATTATTAATAGATCAATATATTTAAATTAAAAAAAAAGGAGATAAAATCGAATTCGAACCGATGCGCCTTCCGCTTGTAAGATCAACATATTTCATTACTTACAATTTTATTTGGCTATAACTCTCAAACCAATGAAAATAAGTACCACTTACGATATATCGTTGGAAAGTTCTCAATGAGGGCTTATTACTAAAGTCCAAAATCCAAATTTGTTTGGATTTTGGGCTTTTTTGGATACTTTTGATTCAGTCGATTGCAATCAAAAAGGGATGTGCACAACTAGATGTTACAACAGTCCTAAATCAAAAATTTCAACATTCTACGGCTAATCGCTTTTGAGCTATGCGAGATACAAACGTACGTACAGACGAATGTACGCACGTAGTATATACGTATGTAGTTTCGGCGAAATAGTTAAACTTGATTCAAGGATGGTCAAAATGGATATCTCCGTTGAAATCTGATAACCAAAATTTTTCTCAATCATAATACTTGCTTTACTTCGTACAAGGAAATAAAAAGGAGTTGATTTCTTTGAAATGCAAGATTAAGGACCCCATAGTATACAAAAAAATCTAATTCGACAAAAAGTTTGTATTTATTGCAAGGGTGGTTTTTATGTTTTTCTTTTTTAATTATTAATCGATATGCCAAATAAAAAAACATAAGTGTTTGATCGTTATTTAAAGTTATCGGTTATCAAATATTTTAAAATTTGTTTTTTTTTTAAATAACTTTTAAATGAAACATCATATAGAAATGAAATTCAGGATAATGATAAATCTCGATTTTTAGGAACTTATGAAGTTTTCTACACCCAATATTAAGGCCGTAAACCGCAAAAATTTGCTGCGCAAGCGCTATTGAGTACGGATTTTTTTCTTAAATTGAATAATGTGTAGAGATAATATCCGCTTTGGTGTAGTACCTTAGGGTAATTACTCTATGTATTTACAGCTGGTTCAAATAACAAATATAGACATTTATCACTTCATAATTAGATATGATTCTTTAATATTTGAATGAATAATACAAGATTATGTATAAGTGTATATAATGCTTTTAATGATTCCATAAATGATACATTGTTTAACAATATATATTTTGTACATTGAGTCCATGAAGATTGATAGAGGAAGGCTGGAAGAAAACTACTTGAATATAGTGCGGAGCCGGCTAATATAGTGTGTACGGAGCTGCTGAATCGCCAGGAGCCGAGTGTATCCGAGAGGAGCTGTGTGAACTGTACGGAGCCGCTGAATCGTCAGGAGCCGAGTGTGAACTGATAGAAAGACCGAAAGACCTTTAATTTTAAGTCCTTCTTAAATAAATTTTTAATAACATGCACTGTCTGAACATACTGCCCGCCAAAAAATAATGATGATTTTTTTCATAATATTAAAATATAATATTAAAGTAAAAATATGAAATGATAATAATGCTTGATTTATTATGTGTAATTATATAATGTAGTTAATGAATAAATAATATAATATACATGAATATAATGTATAAATATAAATGCGAATTACAAATATGTAAATTAAATTATAAACGCTAATACAGTGCGCGAGTATGTTATCAATCTTAATTTATGCAGGTCTAGAACTCTGCCCGCCATGACGAATCATAATTGGACAGATTGAAAAGAATTTGTTTGCGGTAGTGGTAGTGCACCACTACAACCGATGTAGCTTTGTTCTTGGCTTGATTGTGACATTAAATCTTTATAAGGATTACGTTTATTATTAGTATCAATATTATTATCGTTTGTGTTAATTTTAAGCCTCCTTTTTGGCACACTCGATTTCCTATGTTGTGAATTGAAGGTCTTCGTTGGGATCCGTAGGTTTTTGTAAAATCAAATCGTTCTTTTTTAGGGGTTATGAAGGAGTCTTCGCCTTTCATATACCGTAAATGTTTATTCTCCGATTTAGGAATATTCTCTTGAGATAACTTACGCGATCTATTTTGATAAATACTCTCATCTCATTACGACAGATAGTTATGATTATCATCGATGTTTAAATGATCGAAAATTGTTTGATCGATAGCTTAGGTTGTGGTTTCTCAGTAATTAAATGTCTTTCGACGTTCGAGCCCTGTTGTCTCATCAGTTTTTGTTGATGCCCAGAAAACCATTAATCATGTTCTTTTAACTTTCCTGTGATTATTTCTTTCTTCATTACATTGCCAACACATAATATGTATGATTGAACCCTACCAATTTTTCTCTGTGACTTGATTCTTAAATAAACAATAATTTCAGAGTGATTATTTTCTAATTTAGAATCATTAAATTTGTCCATATGGATGAGTGTATTGTGTTTCTTCGCACAAATCTTACATCGATTTTTTGAATAACATTGATTTGTAGAATGGCCTTCATGCAGACAATTAGAACAACAATTATTATTTTCCAAAAAGGCTTTGCAATCATCAATGGACAAGTTTAAAAATTCCTTACATTGATATAAGTAATGATTTGAATTACAGAATGAACATTGATTAAAAAGTTAAATTTTGAATAAAAACTGATTTTTCTTTTGTTATGATTTCAAGTAAAGCATTTGATAAAGGTTTTAGTTGAATTATTGTAGTGATTTACTTTGAAATTCTTTACTGTATTCACTTGCATATTTGAAGTGACTATGTTAATGTTTTTTAGAAGTAGTCTTCTCGTGTTGAGAAATTGTATAAAATCTTTAAAGTTGGGAAACCTTTGATTTGACAATTTCTCATTCTATAATCTTAGTGTTATAATCCAACTTAGATTTTATAAATTGGACTACTATAAATTCATCAGGAAGCTGCATCACTTCAAGTGAATTTACATGTGAGGATATTTCGTTAATAAAATTAGACAAAGTATTTACAGATCCTCTTTTCATGAACTACTTCTGAAACTAGCTACAAAAAGAAATTAAATGACTACCATTTTGACTAGGTTTTACCTAATTCGGTGGTTTTTACGTCAAAATTCTGTTTTTTAATGCCCTTTAAAGTAATTTGTCACAAATTTACCATTTCTACTTAAAATTTATGAGTTGCCTGTCTGGGTGCTTGAGATGTGATGATCTCATACTAAAGAATGAGGAAGGATTTGCTAAATTTCATTTTTGTGCATTTAACTGTTGAAAATGTAAGGTTCCCGTACTTAATTATCACTGTGTGTATATAGATCCCCTTTTTTTATAGAAACATAAAATTTTATTTGTTTACAAAAATCAGGCTTAAATTTTCTTTTTGTTAATAATATTAAAAATGTATTTTTACTTAAAATTGTATTTCAGATTGTAATTGTTTGCGGTTGATTATTGTAATCGATTCGATTCTGTCTTTCATCCTAAAACTTCCAGATTCAAATCCTTATTATGCTTGATATTATTCAGATAATAAATTCATCATTATTATTACATCTATATATATAAAAATGTTAAGTTCGTTTGTGTACGGCTTCAAAAACTCAAAATGTTCTGCACCGATTAAGCTCAAATTTTAGCACGATATATAACCCGCATCAAAGATTGTTTTCATCTATTTTTAATTTGTACATTTTTAATTTGGAAATGTAAACAAAGGAAAACCAATCAGATCAATGCAAGAATGCCGCTGTCAAACACCAACGACCAAATTTCTTTGAATTATATTTAACAGCTAAAACATCTGTATTTATTAAAAAAAAAAAAAACACGATAAAAAAAATTTTTAGCACGATATATAACCCGCATCAAAGATTGTTTTCATCTATTTTTAATAAATCTATCTATCTATTTTTAATTTGTACAGTTTTTTAATAAATAAGAGGCTAATAAATCAGATGGAAATATAAATAAAGGAAAACCAATCAGATCAATGCAAGATGGCCGCTGTCAAACACAGCGACCAATCACAAAGAGCCCGTATGGCCGTTGCCAATGTAAACAAAATCACAACTGATTAAGTAACAAATTTCTTTTGAGTTATATTTAACAGCTAAAACACCTAAACAAAAAGAAAAGCCACCAAGAAGGACAACTGCAGTTAGTGATGATATGAATGATTTATAGCGTATGAAAATGCCATGCCTGACCGGGATTCCTACTCGGAACCACCGGATTAAAGTCCGAGACCACTCGCGCCACGGAAGCCGGCAAACATATTCGTTAGGAGCCGAATAAAAACACGACTTACCAATATGGCGTTGTGTGTCAAACCAATTTTATACGGACTATAATTACTTTTAATACGCGAAACCCTTTGCAATGATTGAACATTAACTTAAACCTCCTCAAAAATTAATCCTTTTGAACTAAGCCACATTTTGATATCATTGTTTTTCTATAATACGGCTGGAATTCTTTTCGTTTAATGATAAGAAGCGTTGTCGAAGACAATAACCGAATTCTCTTCCAAAGGACATAATACACCGCTAAACTATTTCTAAATAATTCAAATTCGTGTAATTTTTTTACGAATCGCGTTTTTATCAAAATCTCACGTTTTTCTCAATTGACCTGCGGGGTTTTGTTTTCTTTGGAGACCGTAATTCATTAGTAGATTCATACTCGAGAATCACGTTGTACACTGAAGCAGCACAACTTCTACTTACGTTAGCAGTTTATTAACATCTGAAATCAACGCCGTTTCATTATTCTGTAATTTGTAATTATTACTCTGCTTTTGTAAGCATTTAAAATGATGTGTTTTTTCGCACGATTTAAGGGTTTTTTTTCGCAGCCCACAAATCTTTATATATAAAAATGTTAAGTTCGTTTGTGTACGCTTCAAAAACTCGAAATGTTCTGCACCGATTGAGATCAAATTTTAGCACGATTATAACCCGCATCATAGATTGTTTTTATCTATTTTTCGCATCAGTCACATACCCGCGACCGCGAGAAAACAGTTTTTTTAATGGTCAGTTGTGTACCAGTGACCGCGCCATCTGCCGGAAGCGAGGGGAACACTCGCCATACTAGCTAACGACAACCGCAGTCACATGTCAAACAATACCTGTTCCCAATTGTTTATTAACAAAAAAAATAAATAAATAACGTATCCACTTGCATCTGACTCAGATTATTATACAATCTGAATTAAATATTCATAAAGCTGCGCCTTTCACCAAGCTCTGAATTCATTAGAAAACGACCAACAGTGGGATATATGTATTAATGATGCGTGCAACACTGCACATCCAAACCAAATTCGCGCATTATTCGCAATTATATTGACCGCTTGCTTCCCTTCATCTCCCACAGAGTTATGGGAAAGATATCGATCGCATATGGCTGAGGATATTTTGCATAGAGTACGCCTAGAAAATACCGATGTGACCATCGAATTTACAGAAGGCATTTACAACGAAGCATTGATAAATATTGAAGACAAGTGCTTAGCTATTACAAATAAAGTTCTTAGTCAATTGGGAATGTCAGCACCCACCCGAGCTGCTTCAGTTGATGTGGATTTACGCCGTGAACTGAGTTACAACATTGGTGATCTTCAGTCGTATGTCCAATCAAATATTCCCAAATTAACGCGTGAACAGAAAGGCATTTATGATCGCATAATGCAAATGATAAATGACGGAGTTGGGGGGACCTTCTTCTTCGATGCATCAGGAGGAACTGGGAAAACTTCCTCATTAGATTGATTCTAGCAACGGTTCGATCAAAAAATCACAATTATCCTGTTGCGGAATATTAATCAGCCAAAACTCTGCAACGGCACGCGACTTGCAGTTAAGAAATTGATGAATAACGTAGTGAAAGCAACGATTTTAACGGGGCCTTTCAAAGGTAAAGATGTCCTCATTCCTCGAATACCCATAATCCCGACCGATACACCATTTTAATTTAAAAGATTGCAATTCCCAATTCGATTGGCATTTGCAATCACAATCAATAAAGCTCAAGGTCAATCTTTAGAATTGTGTGGTTTAGATTTAGATGCGGATTGCTTCTCACATGGGCAACTGTATGTTGCGTGTTCCCGAGTCGGCAAACCAGATAGCCTTTATATCTACGCAGACAGTGGAAACACAAACAATATTGTATATCCACAAGTACTGCAAAATTAAACTTCTATGAAACTTAAGCTTTGTTTTGTTTCTCATTTCTCAGTACACTATATTTATGAGCTAGTACACTTATATTTTATGAAAAATTGAAAAATAAAAAATAATAAACAAATAAATTAAAAAAATGGACTATTCTTAATAGTAAAAGTTTCGTTATTAAAATACCCTTAAATAAATACACAGAACATTTTTTTTTTAAGGAATACAAGTGATGGAAAAAATATTGAATCTTCTCTTATAAAATTTTTATTTCTTCTGCGTTACAATTTAGAAATACAATTTCTTACTTTTTTTAGAAATCCTACAGAAATTACGGAAAATTAAACATAAAAGTTTTGATCTATTTTCCTATTAGTATAACGTCGCAAAACTTTTTTTTTATATTAGATCATTTATTAATTTTAAGGATTTCATTAGTTAATATATATTAAAAAATATTTTTGTGATAATGGGCTTAATAAGTAGTCATTTAAAAAACAATTACTATTTCCTTTTTACAAAGGTAAGAATTTCTTTTTTTGCATTAAACTCTATTTTTTTACAACAATATTTTGCAGAGTACATAATTTCCAAAGTTTGATCAATAACAAAGTCAAAACCATTATAATGGAAAGAAAATATTCCATTAAAACTACTATCAATGTTTACAGTCTGCTAGAAAACAATACTGTCTCTTTACAATGCACCAAAGTGAAATAACTGTACATAAAAGTATGAAGTTTGTATAAAAGGTTTAACTTAGTTATTGCATTTTTTCTCAACACCATCCTTTTGTTTAATTAAATACTACTATATATAAGAAAGCAATGCAATTAAAAGAAAATTAAATTGATTAATTTAACTGTACATAGGGGGAAAAGTAAGCAATAATTCAACAGTCATAATTGAAGAACATAAGAAAGAAGCCGTAATAAGAAAGGGAGTCCGACAAGGATGTTAAAGAACAATTTAGATTCGGAGTAACAGTACAAGGTGAAAAGATAAAGATGCTACGATTTGCTGATGTTATAGTAATTCTAGCCAAGAGTAAAAAGGATTTAGAAGAAACAATGAACGGCATAGATGAAGTCCTACGCAAGAACTATCGCATGAAAATAAACAAGAACAAAACAAAAGTAATGAAATGTAGTAGAAATAACAAAGATGGACCACTGAATGTGAAAATAGGAGGAGAAAAGATTATGGAGGTAGAAGAATTTTGTTATTTGGGAAGTAGAATTACTAAAGATGGACGAAGCAGGAGCGATATAAAATGCCGAATAGCACAAGCGAAACGAGCCTTCAGTAAGAAATATAATTTGTTTACATCAAAAATTAATTTAAATGTCAGGAAAAGATTTTTGAAAGTATATATTTGGAGTGTCGCTTTATATGGAAGTGAAACTTGGACAATCAGAGTATCTGAGAAGAAAAGATTAGAAGCTTTTGAAATGTGGTGCTATAGGAGAATGTTAAAAATCAGATGGGTGGATAAAGTGACAAATGAAGAGGTATTGCGGCAAATAGATGAAGAAAGAAGCATTTGCAAAAATATAGTTAAAAGAAGAGACAGACTTATAGGCCACATACTAAGGCATCCTGGAATAGTCGCTTTAATATTGGAAGGACAGGTAGAAGGAAAGAATTGTGTAGGCAGGCCACGTTTGGAATATGTAAAACAAATTGTTAGGGATGTAGGATGCAGAGGGTATACTAAAATGAAACGACTAGCACTAGATAGGGAATCTTGGAGAGCTGCATCAAACCAGTCAAATGACTGAGGACAAAAAAAAAGGGGGAAAAGGCAGAAGGATAAAACATTTATTTAAATGTTATCATAACATTTATAATGTTCATTATAAATAAAACATTTATACATCTTTAAATAAAATTTTATTTAAAAGAGATTAGGAAGATTTCTAAATGGTTTATTAAGTAAAAAGAATTTTATGTAATAAATTAGAACCTGATGTTAATTATCCTAAAAGTTAAAAGATGTGGGTAATACAGATAGTTATTTATGAAAAAAAGCATATTTTTACACAAAAGAAAAAGTAACTTTAAAGAAATAGAATAATAAAAAGTTGGAAGGTGTGATAGACAAGAATGTGGTAATGACACTACGTCTAATCAATTTTTTTTTGAAATTAGATATGAACTACTTTTAAATATTAGTGATATATTATAGTAGGAGGGGAAGATAAAATTAATTAATTTTGAATTGGCTAATTTTAATTTTGAATTTTGAGAGTAAAGAAGAACAATAAAAGGATGAACAGAATGCTAGAGAAAGAAAACAATCTTGAAATCTAGTAAAACAAAAATTATAACAAAATTTCAATCAGTTTGTGATTACATCAATAGAACAATTAGACATAAAGCCAGAAAAGACGTCGACCAATCTCAGGTTGTATGATTAATAGCTCTAGCGCATATGCTTTATGATAGTGAAATTTGATTTTTAATAGCAAAATCATTGGAAAAAGTTGAAGCCACAGTAAAGAGTACAGTTATGTTTTCTTCTTCCTATCATCGTAATTTTATCAAAGTAATTTAAATGGAATATTTTCTTTCCATTTCAACTTTATTTGATTTTGATGTTAATAAAAATGACCAAACTACTTACTTTTCTAAATACTGTTGAGTATATTTCATTTAAATTAAAAAAAAAAATTTGATATATCATACTAATAATAATGGACAATAGTAATCTTCCCAAGAAAATAATGTTAATAAAACCATGGTTTAAAAATGTAGGGAGACCTAAAAAAAGATGGATAATATTATTACAATTACACCCTTTAATCTCACAACAGATTGAAAGTCCTAAAGCTTGCAGAAGAAGAAGACTAATTTATTTATACCAAATCAATTGTAAAATAAAATTAAAATTATCATTTGGTTAAGGAATTTCACACGTTGAAATAAGATTATATTATTTTTATTTATTAAAATATTATACTAGAAAAAAAGGTGGGCCTATGGCCTGCCATGATAATGTTGTATGGTTTATGTTTCATTACACATGATTTTGTTAAATGTTTTTGCCAATTGTAACTAAATTACGTTTATGAATTTGGCATACTAACAACAAAAGTTTTTGCAATGAAAAATTTCAATTAAATAATATAATCAGAATCGAACAATTATATATAAAACTTTAATAATGCAATAATGATCCTTGGGTACAATGTATGTCTTTAAACAGTGATTCTTCAATATATGAAACAATGGTCAATGTAAATGGAGGTGCCCAAACACGCAAACAAAATTTATATTAATGATAAGCAAGAAGCTCACAGTTTCAATAATTTTTTAAAAACTGCAACAAAAATAAAGCAAGCAAATCCAGTTTGTTGCTTTGTTGCATTCTACAAACACATGTTTCATTCAAAATAAAAATGTGAGCACGTAAAACAAGCAAGCCAACACACCATGCTTCTTGATTTGGAAGAAATAAATACTGAATTATTCTCCTTAATTCTAACTGTCTTTATTAAACAGAGGAGGCACTATGTATATATTGTTCATAAAGGAAGCACCAAATGTAATGAATATTGTTGATTTAATATAACTGAAAAAAAAATCGACAGTAGTACTTATTTTTCATGAATAAAAGATTATTTATACAAAATTTGTACAAGAAATAAATATCTCTATAAACTATCATAGTGGTGGATTGATCATTCATCTGGAGGTTTTGGGTTCAAATCCCGGTCAGGTATAGAATTTTTCATATGCTATAACATTTAAATTTTTATATCCGTATACAATTTAGTGAATTAATTCACAAATTAAAAAAAAATAATAATTATAAAAAATTAACATATCTGAATATGATTTGTCGAGAAGCATTGTACACTGCAGAATGTTTAACAATAATCATCATGAGTCTTTTAAAATAAATAAATTTTTAAGTAAAATATTAGGTCATATAAGGGTGATACTCTTGTAAACTCTATTTTCGCAAGTATTATACTAGAAATTAAAAGAATAATTTATGGGAGAACTTTCATATTCCTTTAAAGGATGAATGATAATAGGATTCCAAAGAAAATCCACTTTTTTATCTAGAAAGAAAAATTAAAAGCCTATATGATAAAGTTAAGAAAGGTAGACTAAAACAAAGCAGGAACAGAAATTACTTATAAAATCAGGAATAAACTGAGAAAAATTATATGAAATCTCTTAAAGAAGGTTTTTTTAATGAAGAAGCATCTTTAAAAATAAAAAAGAGCAGAGATAAAGGAATTCAGAAAAACGCCAATGAGAGTCTTAAAAAGTACTACAAAGAGTGGAAGGTGAGGGATGTTAAGAAAAGTATTTATCTTGGACTATAGTTGTCTGAAACAGGAAAAAATTACTGGATAAACTGTCACGGCATCATGAACAGTTGTTACCGGCCTGTATTCCATTTTATTTAGGACATTCCATTACGGTTTTTTTTAATAGATTTACTAGAATAAATAGAGTCTACATAACAAATATTTTAGTATAATTATTTAAAATATGTATATATATATATATATGATAAAACAAAATTTCTAAGAATTATTTATGGAAATCATATTTAATATATGTTCCCATGCATCATTGTCCTCATACAGAAAAAAAATATAACGTTCCCATAATGCAAGAAATATTATTTATATAGCACATATACCTATATGTCTAAGTTCCATCCTTCCATACAACATAGGACAACTATTATCAAACAAATCATTGACATATCTACAAAATACACAAATTATTTGCATGTTACGTTATAATACACTATCATAAAAACTAACCGGGTGAACTGATCAAATCGGTTGGTCCGATTGTTTTCTTTTTTAATAATCATGTTATTCAATTATTTTTTGTATGTGCATGTATACACAAAAATGATGTTCATACTGGAAACAGTTGCTGTATACTGATAAGTCTGTTCAGTTCTGTTATGGAAGGTAACAAAAAAAATCTGTGTTTTGTTATATAGAGACCGTTTGAACAGCCAGACAAAACTATAATATATATATATATTGTTAAAAATATATTACATATAACACCTAGTGGATCCGTTTGTAACTAACAATAAAATTGTTGATTACAGCAATAAAAAAAAAGGAAAAATTGTTCCGTATAACACTTTAAATTTCAAAACATTATTAGGTGTGTATAGAATTCAGAATAACACGAATCATGGATGACACTGTTGTACTTGAATAATCGACACAATACTGAGAGCAAGCATTATATATACTTTAAATCTAATAGACATTTTTGTCTTTAACGTCCAGTTTTTTCTGGACTTATGCAGTAAGATTAGGTTGAATTTTTATTGTTGTATTCCTATTTGTTAAAACAGGAGATTTCAAGTAAAATTTGCATACTTTATCGACATATTCATGTAATTGATTGACAGGTTGTAGGAATAATTTTGTGAGGCTTTTACTACAAGCATTATATCTTTTTTCAATTAGTTCGAAACATAGAAACTCACTTTGTAATAATATGTTTAAAAATTATTTAAGGAAAATTTTATTTTATTCTTCAACCATTTTTTTGTCAAATTATTTTATTATTACAACTAGCCGGCCCATCTAGCCAAAGAACTGGGAATCTGGGGGCTCAGGTCAGCACAGGTGAATCCCAGAGCTAACTCAGGTCCTCATGGTGTGAGGATAAATAATAATTATAATATTCTGGCTTTATACAAACCTGAAAAAGAAACTAAATTACAAAAGAAAGAATAACAGTGACTACAGTAACTAAAGCACACACAACTTTGATGATGAAAAATTTATAACTTATTTCTTTGCCGTGGTGGTAGAAATATAATAATGAAGTAAAAGTATTAAATCTACATTTTCCTTAATGAATATAAGGGAATGTCTTTACTTCTCAATTTCACTCTCCTTTGGGACCAAGAAATAATGGATATTTTTAATATCTTAAGCTTCAAGGGAGCTAGGGCTTTGGTCGATGGCTTAAAACCTTCCATGGGATAACATGGAATATCCTGCAAATTTGAAAGTAATCGAACAGTTGGTTCTTGTGTAATGCGATAATAAACAGACATACTTTACTATATACTTATTTCTTTTTCTAGAATTGCACAAAAAATCTGATGAAATTTAACTTATATTAAAATTTCTTAATGAAATTCATGCAAAACTAGAATTAGGAAATGAAATTTATTACTAGAAAAAATGTTAGACTTCGAAATTATAACTAAAAATATTTTATGACTGCCAACAATTTATGAATTTTTTTTTAAGTTAATTTTTTATTAATTCGGTTATGTTTCAATGTTACTGGATTTATATTTATAGTTTTTTTGGAATTGCAAGCTGCTTAACGTATTGTAAATTACTGGTCTAATTTGATAAACTGTTTTCAATTTTTTATAAAAGGTCTTCTGGAAATAGCGGCATTATATTATAATGCCACTTTGAATTTAGACAATTATTTTGTTTAGAAACAAATGATGAAGAAATAACATGTACAAGCTCAATAAACATGTCAGAAGAAGTAAGTTGTCAACTGACAACAAGTTACAAGGATAATTTTGGTTCTAGTAAAGCTGAATTATTAGAACTATAGGAAATATTAAATAGAATTGTAAGTGAAGATGAGGAAGAAACTACTAAGTTAGAGAACTAACAGAAGACGTAAATTATAAACCAACAACAAGTTATGAGGATAACTCCTGTGGTTCTAGTGATACTGAGTTATTAGAATCACAGGAAATGTTAAGAAGTATCGTTGGTGAAGATGAGGAAGAGGCTATTGAGTTAGAAAATTTAACAGCAGAAAACAGAAGTTTAATAGGTAAGGTAAACACTTTCTGTGCAGAAGTGGCTACAGCAGAACAATGCGTAGAAAGCTATAAACTTGAATTATCTGAGTGCCAAAGAATAAATACTGAGCTAAAAACAGATGTAACATAACGATTCTAAACTTAACTCTACCAAAAAAAAGAGAAGAAATAGAACAGCAAATAAATGATTCGAATTTTAAATTCTTAAAATCAATAGAAAATTGTGAAAAATATAAACAAAATGTAAACATATAACAAATCTATAAAATGTTATAATTCTTGTGCTGAAACTGAAAGAAGGCTTGAAACAAATTTAATAAAAATTAGTTTCCTACCTGATAACAAAGGTTTACAAAATGACATTAAAATACTGAAACAATTTGTAAAAGCTAAAGAAGAAAGAGAAGAGTTCGCAAAAACAGCAGCAATGCAAAAAGGTGAATCTGTTATCGAGATTGAATTTCAGTTGGCCAAAATACAGAAAAATTATGAAAACAAAATGAATAAAATAAATAAAGGGGTTGAAAAGCGGCTGGAAAACTTGTAAACGAAATAGAAATAAATAAATGTAATAAAATTAAATATCAATTCCAAATTCAAAACAAGAAAAAAAAGGCATGAAAATTTGAATTAATGTACAGGTATAATAATTATAATATATTTCCTCATCTAGGTTTTTATCTTAAATTTAATAATTGTTTTACACATAATGAGTATTTTATTTTACTTTTTCGTATTAATAGTATTATTTTTATGCTCTCTCAATTGTAAAAACAAACTAAATATACTGTACTGTTACAGTATGAGTTTTGGTAGCAATCCAGCCACTTATACGATCCTAGAGGCTTCTTCTCTGAGTGAGTGGATTGGTAGTCTATATTGTATTCCTTTTGCAAATCCTTATTCTTGGCATTCCAGTATGTTATTTTATGCTTTTTCAGTAAGGTAGGTAAAGCAGCTAAGCTACTATATAGTCTTCCTTTTTATCAAAACTGCAAATACAAATTTAGTAAAGCAATCTTCCAAGAGTACCTTCAAAGGATATAAACATATGATTGTCATTACTCTCAACTGTCATATGTTTATATAATAGAAAGAATGAAATAATATGTTAAATACTTATTATAATAAAGGGTTACAGCAGGGCTATAAGAACATGTACGAGTAGATCATATTACAGTGGATTTAAGAGGAATTAATTTAGTGACACATACGACTATAACAGCCTTTTTTCACCGCAATAAATGACTGCAACAAATGAGAAATGAATAGATACACTATTCTATTTTATTTTCTACATATTCTATTTATCTTGTTTTATCTGTATCTTTAATTTAATATTTTAATGATTATTTTATATGTGTAATATGAATACTTTTCTTAATAACAGACAATTTTTAACCCATCTTCCTTTAAACATCACAGTGTCGTAATTGTTTGGTTTTTGTGCCACTGTTTTAAATTTGCTTTTATTGTTTCTTTTACAAATATTTTGAAAATCTGTTTCAATTAATTAAATAATGTTTTATGGCTTTAGTGTTAAAAATAACCCCTCAGGGTTGTTAGCCTTAAAATTTAGTTAAAGATTTAAATTATTATTTATTTGGAATAGTTTTTCTTCCAGTTTTAGTTCATCTTTGACTTTCTCATGATCTCTTTCTCATCTACTCATTTTTTTCTGTTTATTTTTCTTCTGTTTAATGTTTATGCCTCTTTTTCAGTATTTCTACAAAAATAAACATGGTGTTTCATACTAGTAATGCACCATTATCGCTCGTGTCTGGGCAACAATAATCATATTGGTAGTTAGCCCATATAAATACAAAAAAATAAATTAACACAGTACTGTCGTATCTTATATTTACTCAGTTTATTTGAAAGGAAGTTATAAATTGCAACTTAGCCTTATTTCACATAATTTTTTTAACTTGCTGCTTGTTTATTTTTCAAATTTGAGAATTTTTTCATCAATCATCTGTTTTTCATATTTCATTAGTTTTAATTTACAAAAGTTAATACTGTTAAACCTTTAAAATTAATGGTTTACCAAACCGGGCCTAATTTTCTATAATTTTGAATGTAGTTACAGTTGTCTATAATTTTTAAACAGGGTACAGAAGTGAAATTCTGATCATCATTGACCTAACCTAATCAAGGGTTACAGTTATTTTAAATTTGGAATCATTCAAGTAATAATAAATTGTCTGATTTTTTACTTTTACAGTAAAATTAAAAAACTATTTCTAAATTTTTTCGTCAAAATTTATTATTGTTTTTTACGGGCAGTTTGACATTCTTTCTGGTTTTTTGGTAAAACAAAATAATTAAAAGCATATTCTACTAAAATTTACATATTTCAAAAATTAAATATGCAAGTCCAATTTATTTTTACATTATATTTGTTACAACGAAGTACATATATACAAAATTAAATAAGTTTTTTTAAAAATTAACAGTGGAGATATATAAACATATTTTTAATGTATATGCCCAGTTTCAGGACAGTTTACCCTACAACAATATGAACCATACATAGTATTCTCTAAATGTATTCTTACAATAACATTACTTATTCGTAACAGTAGTGAAACCATCTTTGTTTGCAGGCCTTAAATGGTTGACAGCTATATTACACTCAAACTGATAATAAAATTATGCAGTTTTAATGTGCTTAAAAGAATTTTGAATTCTCATACGTATTGCAGACAGCTGTATTTCAGAATTTTTATTACATTTGCCTTTAAGTATTTAAACTTTATCGCTTGATAAAATATATTACTGGGAGACCTTCAACTTATTTGAAGTTACCAGGGTATCTTAGAAATCAAAGCCATTTATAATTTGTATTTAATTTAAAATAGTTAATGATTAAAAATAAGTAAATATTTTTTTTGTAATTGGTTTTTTATTAATTTATATTCTTTAATACAAAAAACTTCTCTATATACCGACATTAAAAAAGCATTTTAAATATGTATCCAGAACGTTATCCCTTCCCGACAAAATTTTATTGAAAACCTACGGCGGACAGACATGAAATCGCAAAAAGAGCGCGTGAATATTGTTAGAAATGGTGTTTAATTCTATGAGACGGATGGAATGGTCAGTTTAGCGTTATTCTAGACAAAATGAATGAGAAACGCAAAGCAGAATGGTTTGATATTGCTAATCGAGCGTAGTATCACGGCATATATCATAAATCAGTTTAAATTTAGATTTCATCATCTATATATGATTTTTAAACATCAGAAATTTGATTAATTTGCTGTTCTGGACAAGAGGTAGGCTGCTACTCTTACAGTTTCTCGAATAGTGAGGTTGAAAGACACGTAGGCTTCCTTTGTAACGCTTAAAAGTGCATTTTCTAGATTCATGTTGGGTTCTCCAAATATTAGGATCTTCTGGTTCAAAATGAATTAGTAGTTAGGGATATAATTTGTGTACTGAATGGAGACGACCGGGCTTAAATCAGTTAATTATGCACAGGTGCAGCAAAATTTAGCGGGCATTTAGGTCGAGAAATTTATGATTTTAACTAGGAAAAGCCAATTATTTTTGTTGAGTAGCCTGCCTTTGGTTACTATGTAAAATGAATCTGTATTACTTTATCCTTGCATTCTTGAACTTAACTGTAGAAATGGACGCACGGTCATACCCGAAGGTATAGTTAGTTTAGTTGTATGTAAATCTTGTATATTAATTTTGTTATAATTGTTTTATGTCAATAAGCAAACAATTATTATTTTTTTATAATGTTAACATCATTTCTTTTACAGGAAAATAAAAAATTAAATGAAAAAAAGGAAAGGCGAAGTGCATCTAGTAAAATTTGCATGACAAATGAGAAATCATAATGAGAGTGACTATTAGAAAAATAATTAAAAATTAAAACATTTTTTAATTTATTTTTTTTGTTTTGTTTTTTATTTAATTTTTTTATTTATTGTTTTATTTTATTTATTGTTTTATTTTATTTCTTTTTCTGTTATTTTAAAAAAATTTATTTATAGGTATTAAAGATCAGACCTCAACATTTTTAACAACTCAACATAAATTATTAGTAAACAAAATTGGATTTTGGAATTTGTAACATGATTAAAAATGCTATGTACACTTCATCTGCCAAGAGTTGTCAAGGCAACAGCCAACAAAATCCAAAAATGTTATTACATCTTTCTTTACATATGTACACCTCACCAACCCAGAGTCAACGGCCAACTCCTGCAAATATTTCAAAATATATTAACTTGATTTAATAAAAAAGCAACACTGAATGTGCATTTGGCATTTGGAGTACTCACATTAGGTAGATTTAATTTTCATCATCTGTAACACAATCCTAGTCTTATACAGTGAAAAATGAGTATTACAAAATTTTGAGAAAATCAAAATATCTGAATTAAACTATGTTAAATGGAAAAATTAAATTTTGTGAATCATTAAATAATATTTAATTTTAAGTTCTTGTGGTTATTTTTTGAACTGTACTAATGTAGTTTTGTTGTTATTGAAGTTAATATAGAATAGATGCAAACATATTAACTTCACTACATATAGACACACAGAAAGTATGTACACATGTCAGTATATGTATGTATACATATGAAACTTTCTCTCTAATAATAGGCTTTACCATGATTTCCTTTGAACCTCCCAGAAAAATGAACAGCATCTCTCTATTCATAATGCAGTCTAAATATTTGTAACTTATCAGAATAAAATATATATATTTATACATATGAATGAAAGCTTTTCAACACAGTTGTAGGACCTTACCGCAATGGGGCATTTTCCTAATCCACAGGACACACACACACACACAATTTAAAATATTTATCATTTTATTTAAATATACTATTTTTTGTTTAATTTAATGATTCTAACTGAAAAAAAAAATTATGGCATCAAAGCCCCGAGTATAGAAGTAATCTGATCAATTTTAGTCAAAATTTGTCGAGTAGTTCTGGAGATATAAGGTGATTTTGAATGCGACACCAAACACCGAACTTACACACATGTACATATCCAACATCCGGAAAATTTCCATCTGGTTTTTTGGATTCCTTTGGTCTCAAAATGTAAAGATCAGTTGAAAATTGCATGTGCCCACCAAATTGGACCTTTACTGCCCAAATTTTACTTTAAACTTTAAAATTTTACTGCCTTTTTGCCCAAATTTTACTTTAAATTGGAATTTAAAGTAAATTACATTACTTTCCCTTTTATAGAATAAGCTCTATATTAATAATTTTTTCATCACAACTAACCTTATCATTAACAACTGATAATCATTCGAAAGAAAGCTCACATAATTCTGTAACAGAACCTTAAAATAATCTAATTTGGCATACCAATAATATGTAAAAATTATAGCAAAGAATTACACAATCAAGGGTGTGAAAATAATTTACCACATACCTCACAAATTAACAGTACTTACACATTCATAAATAATTTTAACTAAGAATACATCATTTATTTTATAACAGTTGTGATCATTACTCTTAAATTCCTATATTTTCATACCAAACAAATAAATAGGCCTAATTCTGCATCACTTCCTACATTATTTATATGCATTATTTAAATAATAGATACATGCATATTTTTGATAAATTAGGTTCATATTCATATTAACTGAAAAAAAAGAGTTACTATTAAAATTGAGAAAGCAACTGTTGACCAACTTTTAACAACAAATCAACACACATACATTGTGTATCAATTCACAGTCTATTAAATTGCTATACTCAATCAATCAGTATTCATTTCAGTAAATTCTCAGATGAAAATTTTTAATTAATAATTACTGATAACTATTATACTATTATACAATACTTCTTTTAAAATAATTATTTCAAGATAATTAAATAATTATTATTATTAATTATTAAATTATTTAAAAGTTACAGAAATTTACTACACGTATGTAAAATAGGTTAAGTTAGAGCATAAATTAATTTTTACTGTTCACTTTACTAATGTATTGTTGAAATTTGTTGAAAAAATTTAATTACAGCATTATACAAATAAAAACAATAGAAATCTTATTTTTAATAAAAAAAAGGGATTTGACACTTATTTTAAAATTTTTATCAAATTAATAAAAAGTGGGAAAAATTAATTTTCTTCAATTACAATAAACTGAAAAAAAACGATAAATCTAAATGCTATGTACACTCTATTTTGCATGAATCTTAATAAAATCGTTTTTTTATGTTTAGCAAAATCATACATTATTGACAGAGGATAAATCAAAATACTGCATACAAACCATAATACGAATCATAATCTATAAATTAATTATGTTAACATGTACTTATTTGTGAAAAACCTATCAAATATTATGATAATACTTTTCAATACACTGAGAAATTATTTAAAATCAGGCAGTAATGTAAAATGTAAACAAACTTGGCTAGTAACAATGTCACTAATGAAATTACAAACTACAATTAATTTAATTTTACTGATTCAAAAAATTTGGCAGTTACCATTAAAATAAAAAAAGAGAAACATTGTATATTCAATTTTGTAATCTTATTACATTTATTTTTAAAATATAGTCTACACAACAATAATGAATCTGAAATCTATCAAGGAGAAAACCTACAAACAAATCACTTGAGCTGTGTGATAAAAGAAAGGTTTATTTCTTGTGTTTGGATTTTCTCATTCAAATTTATTTACTACATGCATATTAATACAAACTCAGACCCAAAAATATGGAATCAATAATTAATAAAACAGAATTAAGATAATGGCAAATAAACTGTACATATTTTTAATTATTTTCATATAAATAAACAAACAAAAATTTATAATTTCCTTTAAAATTATGATATTTGAACAAGGTTAATGCTTAAAAAATTAATTTGTCATACTGTTACTACTAATCGACTAATACAGGATCAATGATTATTTGTAATGGTTTAACAATTAAGACTGATGTGGTAGTCACAAGATTGGTGAACTGTCAAATGGTGCTGTTTAATGCTCTCACAACTGTGTTGAAATTAAGTTCTGTGTACAATGGCTATTAGATCTGGTACTTACTTTAGAAATTATTTCCTAAAAAAAAATAGTTAACTGTATTTAGTTGCTCATGAAATCAATAGGCATTTATAAACTTCTATTTGACATGACAATTATGTAAAACTTTATCACTTCACCTTAGTAATTATTAAATAGGAAAGAGCATTAATTACATTGCACAACTGTCCAGGAATCTATTGCTTAAGCATGCTTCTAAGATGTAATGGATCTTACATTGCAATACATTACATTAATCACAACTTAATTACTATAATTGCAATTGTAAATTTAAGCCTCATCAAGCTGCGTAATCTTTCTCTAACATTGACAGGTTGCATTGGTGTGAATGTACCAGATTTCAAAATGGCTGAATGCTCAACAATCTTAAGCAAATGTTGAAATATAATCTTGAACTGACCATTTCTGATATTAAAACATTAAATGAACCACAACTTAATTATTAGTTACTTATGGAAAGGAAATGAAATTGACTAAACAATAAGTGACTATTTATAAACATTGTAGTTACTCAAATCAAATTATGCAGGCAATATGCCAGAAATAACAGAAATTTAATACATTTTCTAAAAAAATCATCTCCAATCTGTAAGTCACATACATAATTTCTGAAATAAAGTGTAGCACCAGTTTCTTTCAAAGAAAGTTCATTTAACAAAATATAATTAAATTAATACATTTACTTTTACAAATACTATTTATTATTTATCAATGTGATTTAACAAATTGAATTTTTGTGTTTTACAGAGTGAAAAGGCCTGAATTAGGCTTAAACCCTGATTATGATTCTTTTCTTCTATTAGCCATTACTCTAGCTTGGCAAGAAGTGCCAGTTGAGAAAACCAGTAACTTTTGAGATTCTCTTAAATATGTCTTCACCTACAAAGTCATGAAAATGGTTGGGATTCTCCCTAATTAACTTATACATATTTATTTTAATTCTATTAGAAGCATTTCCTATTCTCTATCATGTTATCATGTTTCATATTTCTCTACTATTGTCTTATAAGAATAGTCAACAAAATACAAACTGTAACAATGAAAAAGATATGTACTAATTGCAACAGTAGGATTATTCAAAGTAAACTATAGAGGGAATGATTAAGCGACACAGAATCTAACTACAATAAAAGGTATTGAAAAAAAAAACCAGTTAAGACAATATAGATAAGATCGAATATGTATATAGCCAACTGTTTAGTAATATTAAATAAGATAATATAGACAATATTGTTAAGACAATATAGACAATAAGATTGAATATGTATATATAGCCATACTGTTTAGTAGTATTGAATATTCCCCATCCCTAAATCCGGTTTGGAAATTTTTTTAAATAGGCTTATACTTTCGGAGCCTTATCCTTCGACCTTCTCGAACACTGGTCCTGACAACTATAGTTCAGAGGTAGATATAGGGGTGACCACCCGGGAGGGTATGAACCCACTTATTGAAGAATTTTTGCAAGCTGGGGGCAAGCCTGGCAGCTCTGCTTCTTTGGCCCGTGATGTTTTAACAGAACTGGGTGGCTTGTCTTCCTATTTAGCGAACTCCAAGTATACTAGTGCTGTTACCAAGAGGAGATTATTGCTCCGGCTCGAATTCTTCCGAGCGGCTTTCACAGCTCTCGTCCTGGGGTTCGAAAATCTTGCCTCACGGCCTGCAGAAGTAGCTGTAGCTCAGAAACCGGCCCCGGCTCCTATGCATGATATGCTGAGGTGGTCAGGGGCAGACATGAATCCAGCTAGTCCTATAAGAAACCTGAGGTTGCATTTGTTAATAGAGCAGAGGGCTTGACTGTGTCCAGCAGTCAGCTGAAAAAAGACCTCCTGGTTGCCCTTAGGGGAGACCAGAAAGGCCTTAAAATTAGGAACATTAAAGCGACTGGCAAGGGATTAGTTGTGATAGTGGATGACACAGAGGCCATTCAGGCAATTAGAGATTCCACGGCGGTTAAGCGATTTAATGTGAAATAGATCCGAAGGGAACGCGTAGGCATCGTATTATAGTCTATGATATTGACCGTAACCTGACCGACGAAGATGTGTTGTCTGCCTCATTAGGGAGCAGAACACTGATTTGAATGAAGCCCCCATTCGGCGGGACTGCAGCTTGGTCTTTAAAACGGGTAGGCGTGATACCCAGAAATTCACGGAGTCTTTGAGGTAAGTTCTGGTCTCTTTTAAAAATTTACGTCTACAAGCAGGCTATTTATTGATTTAGGGTCCTGCCGACTAAAAGAATCCGTGGATGTCCAACTTGTGTGAATACGTGGACTGGCCGAAATTCTCCTCTGTGTTAGAGTCCAGCTGGAGATTTTTTCTCGAGACCTTGACAGCCTGCCATTAGATGTCCTGGCAGAAAATTTCAGTTCTGCGGTGGTGTCAGTGACTGAAGCCGCCATTCCTAGAGGTACTGGCTGGGAACGAATATCTTGTTGGTGGTCTCGGAATCTGACAGCAATGAAGCAGTCTGTGAACCGACTCAGAAGAGCTGCGTAACGAGAGGGTGATCCCGATCGCCGTGCGGCCCTAACTGCAGATTACCGCAGAGCAAGGAGTAGGTACTTTCATAGCATTAGGTCCTCCAAGCGTAATTCCTGGCGCTCCTTCGTTCAGGAGCAAAGGATTAGAGACACTTGGGGCGTTGTGAATAGAGCCCTTGGACATAAGCGCAGGGAAGATGCCCTCCTGTCAGCTTTGTCAATCCGCGAGGGTGTGGTAATTGATAAGGACGGTGTCCTTAATATTTTGCTGAATGATTTGCTCCCGGTTGACGCTATGGTGGGCGAGATTTCATACCACTGGCGTGTCAGGTAGAAAGTCGCGATTTTCGAGACCGACATACAGTATTCTGAGATCACTGAGGCGGAAGTGCGCCAGGTGATCTGTAGCATGGCACGGCACAAGGCCCCCGGATATGATTGTATCACAGTGAAGCTTCTCGTCCGAGCGCTTCCAGTAGTTTTTAGTACTCTAACTAGAATATATAATAAGTTGCTCTTCGCCGGCTACTTTTCGGCGTGTTGGAAGCGTGGAGACTTGGTGTTGTTGTTCAAAGGTGGCGAAAAAGATCCTACTGTTAGTTCTTCTTATCATCTACTAACGCTCTTGCCCGTGATTGGCAAGGTTTTTGAGGAGGTCCTATATTTGTATATTAATGTTAGATTGACCACTGATCATTTGCTAATGGACAACTAGTATGGTTTCCGACCGGGCAAGAGCATTGAGGATGCCATACAAAGGTGATGGATATAGCTTCCTCTAGTCCATGTGTCAGGGATTTTTCTGGACATATCCGGGGCATTTAACAACTTATAGTGGCCCTCTGCCCTGTTTCAGATGCAGAAGCGTAAGTGTACACGAAATTAACTAGAAGTGCTCTCAAGTTACTTCAGCCATCGGACCGTTTCCCTGCGTGATGGCGGCTCGGAGGTTCGTAAGACCTTAACTGAAGGATGCTCTCAGAGCAATGTTCTGAGTCCCCTTCTTTGGATCATAGAATTTGATTCGATGTTGCGTTTAAGGTTGTCGTGTCATCGCTTATGCTGACGACACGCTGCTACTGATTGAAGGGGATTCGCGTAACGAGGTAGAATTCCGAGCTCGTGCTTGTGAGACACTCCAACTGTGGAGTCTCCAACATAAGATGATTTTCAGCTTAGAGAAAACAACAGTGATGTTGCTTAAGGGCCGATTGGCTGCTTCCCGTCGAATCCGGGTTCAGATGGCTGGTCTCCCCATTCGGTACGTTACGACTCAAAAATACCTGGGGGTTATCCTTGATGAGAATTTTCGGTTCAAGGAACGTCTACAGTATGTAGCAATAAAGGCCACTAATGCTTTTTATGGAATCCGTAGTCATTCATCCCGACTGGGGGTTGATTACCGTACCATGTGTATCCTTTACAAAGGTGTCAGCGAAGCTATTATGATGTATGCTGCGCCTGCCTGTGCTCACCGCATGGCTTTTATTGCACGAACATTTTGTTGCGGGTCCAGCGACTCCTCGCTGTTATAGGCGGTTACAGAACAGTCGTATGAGAGGCAGTCTGTATTATTGCCGGAGTCAAACCAATAGATATCTTGGCCAATGAGCGTAAGGAACGCTATTTAAGTTATTTCCATGGTAAATAACTTGTTGACGTCAAAGCGAAAGCAGGAGATTGAACACCGGGGCCTTGCGTCTTGGCAGGTCAGATGGGACGAATCCCCCACAGGTCGCTATACGCATGGTATATTTCCTGGTATAATTCATGGTGTGATTAGATGGGTCTCTACCAATCGATATATCACACAGTTTCTCTCCGGGCATGGTGCATTTCGGGCGAGTTTGGTTAGGTTTCGTTTGGTAGATTCGAGTCAATGCCCGGATTGCGGGACTGATGATACAGTGACCACGTCTGTCCCCGATACGAGATTGAACGTTCACAAGCTGTTAGGGAACTTGAGAGAATACATTCCTTTCTGGATCTCCGTACCAACTGGATGATCCGCGAGGAATGGTCTATAGTGGCTGGTTTTATTCGCGCCTTGCAATGTGTAGGTCTGCAGAGGGAGTTTGATTGCGGTACTCGGTCGTGGTAGGATCCCGGGTGTAAGGTTCCAGCTTAGGCATTGGATTGGTTGGAAGTCGGCCCATTGGAATCGTGTCACAGTTATATTGGTATTGTTTGTGATTCGATTTGGGGCTCCCGCTGGTAGGGGTGGCTGCGCATCCGGGGTATGGTAGCCCATGCGACCGGGGGTGTGGCTTTCCTGATCGTGACTTGGTAATGCCACGCGAGACACCATGATGGGACCGGGTTGGAGTGCGGGGTTTGTCCCCGGCTCATGCGCGGACCGGAATGAGATTGCGTTCCCCTTGTTAGGTGACCTAAACTGGTCGACTTATTTGGGTGTAGGTCTGAATTTCTACGTTGCGAAAAACACAATTTTGACTGGTATGAGTGTAGCACTGATTTAACTTTAAACTCGTTCGTTTTCTGAGGCATTCACAGTCACGAACGGTATTGTCAAATCTGTACTAGGCGCGGAGTTCGCGCTTCCGCGGTTTCGGTTAGTTAGGATGAGGGAATCATGTTAGGTTGGATGTGAAGATATCTGTTTGAGGCCTACGTGAAATTTGATATGTATTTACTGATGCAAATGTCTGCCGTGGCATTTACATCGGTGGCAACCCGACCGAGGCCTGGCTGATGACTGAGAGATGTAATCAGTTAGAGGGTCTAAAGACAACCTCCAGTAAAGCCCCTCAGGGCTTGGAACGGAGGGGGTGGTGTGGTGACCAGAAAAGTCACAAGCTAGGTGTCATCCCCCTACAGAAATGGGATGGGGAGACCATACTGAGACGAATGCTGTTACGTCTAGGAGAGAGGTGTCACGTGAGTTTTTACGTGCATGTGACAACTCGTTGAATGAAAATGGAGCATTTAATTCACTGACTGAATCACCAAAGTTCAACAATAGTACTTCCATCTGTAATTCGTACCTCTGAAATTCATTAATGTATGATGAGGTGAGGGGCACCAGACGGAAACAATCTGCCGAAATACTTGCCACTGTAGAAGGTGATGAAGGTGAGTTCTCCTTCATGAATGAGTCCGAGAATGGATTGTTTTGGTGATCCGCAGACTGTACGGATCTTTTTCTACACTGTAGATGTGGGAGTAGTGAGTGAGATGGTGTTCACATAATTCTTCCATGACTTCTTCCTAGCATCTAAGAATACCTGATGACATACAACTAGCCTTACAGTACATACTCTAGCCTTACAGTACAAATCTAGGTGCTCATTTGTAGGACTGTGGTTAAATTTGTGCAGTGCTTGTCATAGATTGCTAATACCGTTGTGGTAATCAGCATTCCACCAAGGAACGGAAGGACGCCTTCAGTTTCCTGATGTTTGTGGGATATGTCTATTAGGATTTTCAAGTATTACAGATTTAAACGAGGTAAGTTCATCAAGGGTGTCTTCACCATCGTCATACTGTGATGCGAAGGCTTTATAGTAACTGTTCCAATCTGCCTTTTCAACAATTCATCTCCACGGTCTTTTATTTACCTTGCAGTCAACAACAAAAGCTATAGTAACTGGCCTGTGGTCACTGCCATGAAGGTTATCCACAAGCAGACCAATTAAGACGAGGGAGTAAATTTGGTGAGCAAAAGGAGAGGTCAGTGTTTGACAGTGTACTAGAAGATGACATAAATGTGTACGACCCATCATTCAGTAGACAAAGGTGCAAATCCTGTCTCACTCTGTTTATCATATTTCCTTGAAAGGAGCAGAAAGATGAGCCCCAGGAAATATGGTGGGCATTGAAGTCTCCTACTATTAACGATGGTGATGGGATTTGTGTGAGGAGATTTGATATTTCTAGAGCGTTGAACTCAGAGTTCGGTGAAAGATACAGATTGCAGATATGCAATTTATAGGGGACTGAGATTTTTACATCAACAGCAGGAATGAGGGTAGCTAGTTGTAGCCTTGTAGCCGTCACCTCGTTCTGAATGAAAATAGCAACACCACCACTCTCTTTACTGTCTACAAGACAGTCATATCTCTTCATTCATACCCTCTGAGTGTTATAGCATCTTGCTGTAATAGATGTGTTTCTGTGAAGCACATTATTAATGGTTCATGTGTGCGCATCAACAATCTTACATCTTCAATGCGGGACCAAAGACCTCTAACGTTCCACTGAATAATGCTCATACATACAGAAGTACATACAGTGCTCATAGATACAGAAGTACAGGTAAATATATGACAAAATTAGTTATAGGTGATCGGGTTTTTCTTTTCGTATTTTTAATTTTAAAAAACTCCAATGTTCTGAGGTCAGGCAGTTCCTCAACCATATCCTCCAGTAACTGAGGTGATGGAGGAGAAGAGTTTGAAGGATGGGAAGTCGTAGATGACATCCCAGAGGGGGTGGTTGTATGGGCTCCCTTAAAAGGGATCTTATTATATAGTTTACTGCTAACTGTGTTTACTCCTGCCCATATAGGTAAAACTTTGGGGGCAGGGACTTTCAGAGGGATCCCATTGTTGGTTTCACTAACTGCAGCTAACAACTTTCTGTTCATTTTAGTCAGCTCTGAAATAGTGGCTGTAAGTGAAGCAACTTGGTCAGATAGCATCTGAACAAGGTTTTTTAGCTCATTGCAGGATCCGCACTGCTGATTACCTACATTTGTAGGAGCTTGTTCTGATGTAGCGGTGGCAAAAGATACATCTGGTTTAACCAGGTTCCGTGAGTTAATTCTCTTTTTATATTCTCTCCGTGCAGCCGGAAAAGATAGTTTCTGCTCAGTAGAGATGCCTTTTCTTTTTTAAAAATTGGACAATCTCGGGAGCGAGCTGAATGTGAACCACTGCAGTTCACACATTTTTCATCTTCTTGGCAGTTAGTGTCATTGTGGCCTTCCTTAGCACATCGAGCACAGATCTCTGTTTTCGAGCAAGATGTTGTAGTGTGACCATATCCTTGGCATCTGAAGCATCACCGTGGACTGGGTATGAATGTTCGTACCTGAACCGACAGGTAGCCCACTTTAATCTTCTATGGTGATACCAGGAAATTGAATGTCAGTATAAGAGACGGTGTTGGTTCTTCTGTTTCATTATACACTTTACTTCTACAACATTTTGTGGATGAAGCTCATCAGCTATTTCAGTGATAATCATATCTAAAAGATCTTGACAAAACATTACTCCCCAGCTTGTATTTAGAGTTTTGTGGCATTCTGCACTGATGTTTATACCACCCATATTACAGAGATGTAAGATTGATCGACTCTGTTCATCATTAAATGTTTCAATCAGAATCAAACTGTCTCGTAATTTTCTAATGTTCTTCAGGGAACCACTTGAAGTTGTTATAAGCTTGTTCATCAAGAAAGGTGATATCTTTTGTAGGGAGCCATCTTCCTGATTATTGTAGAGAACAATGAATCGTATGTCTTTATATTTGAGATTTACTGCATCAGGATTTAATGCACTCTCTTCTACCAGGCTAGATAAGGCTGAGTGGGATCTCTTCACAAGGCTAAAATTGGTGGTTTTTCAGATGGATCACCAACCATCATAGGATTTATTTTTGGACCTGAAATTTTGGTCCCACGAGTACCGGCAATATAACAGACTGCTCCAGCAGATTGCACATGTATTGGAGCTAGAGCTATGTACAACTGGGTTCACCCAGGTGCCCAGAGGACATCGTTCAAGAGGCAGAGTCATTCACCCATCGGTATGGTAGTTTCCACCTTCGGTTATGGTTGCTCTTCGTAAAATGTCCCAACATCACTGAGTGTATGTGTAAGAAGAAATAGTGTAGAATGTTTTAATGTAGTTGTATATGGGTATATGTTGTAAATTGTGTAGTGTTCTTGGTGTAGTGTATGTATATAATGTAAAGTGTTTTGCAACTCAATGTGTAGTGGGAAAAATGCTGCAGAGGCTAGGCCCATGGGGACACCAACCCCGAAAGTCTTGAAGAATAAGACTTCCTGTCGGGGGGCCTAAATTTGATGAAGCTCCCAAAAAGTTGTGTCCAAACTCATGGATGGACATGTGGTTTCTTAATCAAGATAATGCTCCAAAGTTTGCTCTGAGTATTTGGCCAGCATTGGAATAAAACTGTTTGAGCACTCCCCTACAGTCCTGGCCCTATTCCTTGTGATTTTGCATAGTTCTTCCAGGTAAGAACATACTGAAAGACAGGCATTGTACAAGTAATGATGACCTCCTAAGGGCTTGGATAATAAGTTTGCCCAGGTCTTTGATGAAACATGGCAGGGATTTTTGAAGAATGGTTTTGCAGAATGTAGAAATGTATAATGTATGGTGAAAATTATTTTAAAAAATTATAAAAAGTAAAGTCACACTGCAAAACTTTCCTAGTGCCCTTTGTAATTTAACAACAGATATTACTCATCAACTATTGAATCCTAGTTAAAACAGCAAATTACTCTCCTTATAACCTTGTAATTCCACAATTCCTAGAACATTTCAGGGAGTAGAAAGTAGATGATTTCTATAGAAAATTAAATTTAATGAACTTTCTGTGCTGTTGGAATTTATTTGAGAATAATGACCATAGCAGGTGATAACATTTAAAAAAAAAAATTATCATTTGTTTGGTCAAAAACTAAATGGTAGCATCATGCAACTAGTAAGAGAGAATTGCTAAACCTGCTACGTAGCACCTCAAGGTAGATGTAATGTATCTATTACATTCAGGAACTTTTTTCAAGTTTTTTTTTTTGATCAGTCATATTCTTATCTTTACTGGAAGTGATCAAGAATTTTTGATGGTAAAAGTAGATATAAGTAGTTCTAATAAATATGATATGAGTGATTTCATGTTACATCCTTGTATTCCAATAATGAAATTAAAAAATTGTAGAACGTAGTACTTTGGAAACCAGTGAGAGAAGTATTTAATGTAGTACAATAATATAAATGTTGCATTTTTCAATACTGAGATTACAGTTGATAAATAAATAACAATAAATAATTTTTTTAAATGTTTAATAAATCAGCACAACAAAGTAAGTCATTAAATAATAACATTATTCTATTTAAAAATGTTATAAAAATTTAATTATAATAAATTAATAAATAAATAATTTCATAACATTAATTAAATACAAAACATGCAAAGCAAAATAACAATATATCATAAAATAAAACATTAATGTACTTATCTACATTAAATACAGTTTTTAAAAACAAAATCATCACACAAGCTGGTAAAATTTTGGCAGGAAATATCACAACCCTACTCTGTTATACTTAATTACTTATTTGTGTTTACAAACAGTAAAATCTCTCATACCTGTTCTATTTTTATATATTACTAATTACAACATTTGCATTTCTGAGTAAAATGCCAATTTATTTGGTTTTTCTTTTCTAAATATTTGTACGAGTTCATGTGAACTACATAAGAAATAACTTTTTTCTGCAAGACACCACTGTATAAGTGAATTATAATATTTAATAGGAGAGAATAGGAGAGAATATTTAATCTCTAAAATAATTAATGCTATTACAATTAATGTATCCTGATAGGATACATTTAGTTGTAGAATAACTTCCGCAACTGGATATGCAAATCTACTTGGAGAAGTTTAACAGAAACATGATTAAGATTTAATAACTAATGTACAATTCAATTTGAGTGTAATATTTAAAGAATATTTTAGTTTAATATAAATATTTAAATAATTTTTATAATATACAATATTATATATATATATTATAATTATATTATTTATAATATACAATTATATAAGTTATATATTATAATATATATTTAAATAATATTTGAGTGTAATATTTAAAGAATTTGGGTCCTGTAAGAATTAACAAGCCGTGACAACACTTTAATATTTTTGAGTTGTTTCCTTAATTTAATAATCTGCTTCAACTTGTAAGATCTCCTGATTTATCTGCTGCTGACTTTTCCTTGTGGTGTTATGCAAAGAAAGAATTTTTCTTATAGTTGGAAAAACTAAGAAATTAATGGGTAATATTCAAGAAGTCATTCTAAAATTATTATTAATATACTTAAAAGTAAAAAATATATTTTTATAAATGCATTTTGAAAGAACTGTTTTCTGAGCATTCTTCTAAAAAATGAACATAATTCACATGACTTTTAAAATTACATAACTTTTTAAAAATCTTTGCTTGCAAGAGTGAACTGACAAAAGAGTTTGACCTGGAGGACAGAGAAATTTCTGTTTCTTTGCCTTCTAAGCATTAATAATTAATGTTGATGGACAGTACAAGATTTTTCTTAATAGATACATCAACTGCAACTAACGCGTGTAAGATCTACTCTTGTTTGAAATAAATACTTCGAACAAAAATTCATTAGTTGTCAATATCCTTATGGGTTTACAACTGTATGTTATATGTATTAATAAATGTATATATTATAATTTTGGAGATAAATTAGGCTGCCATAAACATAAACTTATGTAAAGCAGAAATCTTTGCATTAATTATTCACCTACAAGAAAGCCCAGAAAAACATGGTTAGAGGAACTGTAGGAGGATTTTTGGAAGATGTAGATTAGAAAATGAAGGAAAAAGGTGAGGGGTAGAGCTGGCTGGAGGAATGTGATAAGGGGGACAGGGGTTCTCTTCAAGAGCTACATCACCCTTAAATTTTAAAATGAAGAAATTTTGTAATAATCTAGATGACAAATGGGTCATTGATTTCAATGTTAGCTGCATCAACAGTAAATAACTTTATCAGACAGTAAACAATTGTCAACAATGGTGTAATCTTCAAATTTACTAATCTACAAAACATTACTGATAGCAAAAATTCCTTCAGCTTTTGAAATTATTCAATCAGCTAGGATTCCTGCATATCAGTTTACTCTCACTTTCTGTCGCTGAATACCACGGCATGACTTATTTAGAGTTTTTTGGCCATTAAGATTAGCTGGATCACTGGCTACTGTTGAAAGGAGAAATCTAACGTAAAATCTTTCAAATATTTCATTATTTGAATTTGGAATTCATTATTTTGGCAGTAGGTACCGATTTCAGAGCTACAAAAATATTAAAATTATATGCTTACTATATGTATCATTTAAAGTCAACAAGACCAGACCATGAAAAATATTTTCAATATTGTCATTTGTTTTTATCTTTTGTTATTGAAAACAAAAATGAGTTGTGTTTATTTTATTGCCAAGGCTTGAATAACTATATCAACAATCAAAATAAAACATGATTTTCAATCATGTTTTGTTCAGTAAACAAAACATGATTGAAAATCTTCGCAGTTTCTTTGAACAATGACTATACACTCATAAAATTGATGCTTGGTATTCAATTCAATTTCCCAATGCCATTAAGTAGATTATTATAAACTAGAAATGGAAAAGTTTATTGTGATATAACCTAACAGTTTATTAAAGTGCTAAAGGAAAATTAATAAAATATTAGTTTCCGTAAGATGACATTACCATCTGTCATACTGTGAATGAAATTATTATCAAGTTGCAAGTATTTTTTGGTCATCACGTGTTCTCAAAAGGATTATATCTACCAAGATCATATACTACAAGATAATTTCCTTCAGTGATATTTAAAAACTGAAATTTCAAAACAATCTTTATTTTGATTAACTGAATGAAGTCAACAAAACAGCGTTCAGTTATTAGTGAACAAAGAGTATGAATTTGGAATTGTATACAGCCTAATTGACGTAAGTATAAATGGAAAGAATCAGTAACCAGGTTAGAGGAAATAATTTTCAACATTTATAATGAAATTAAAAGTACTTTGTGATTGAGCATTTTTGAATTCAAACCTTACACTGTGAAAATATACAATATCAAAATTCTAACAGCAGGGTTTTCGAAATACTACAATTAAATGGTCTCTAAAAAATATAACTCAAAGAAAGGAATATTAAAAAAAAAACTTTAAAAGGAAATGGTGATGCCTATATGATAAATGAAAAGGAAACACAGGTAATCATGAGAAAATATTAAATAGAATTCAAGTTGCAGGAATGGATTTTCTTATAAGCATAAAAGTTGCTCAGGCTTACATAATTTTTCACTGACGACATCAGGGTACAATTGGCTAGACAATCCTTCTTTGTTAAAACTGTGGGAGAAAAATAAAGGTGATTGAAAAAGTCATCTACAGCATTGATGGAAGACTTTCATCAGAGGGTACTTGAATGATTCCATTCTATGGTTCAGTACAGGATGGTATTTGCCATTCAAAACACCTGGCTGGTACTTCTTTTTTCTGTTTAGCTTCTGAAACCACTGTAAGGTATTAGTTCAGAGGATGATACGTATGAATGTACATGAAGTGTAATCTTGCACAGTCTCAGGTTGACCATTCCTGAGATGTGTGGTTAATTGATACCCAACCATCAAAGAACACCGGTATCCACGATCTAATATTCAAATCCGTGTAAATATAACTGACTTTACTAGGACTTGAATGCTGGAACTCTCGATTTCCAAATCAGCTGATTTGGGAAATCACATTCACCATTAGACCAACCCGGTGGGTCTGGCTGGTATTTGCTAGTAGAAAAGATGCTGTTTGATCTTTGAAGAGATTAGTGAGTTAAGAATTCAGCTGTAATTAATATCTTAATCTGAATAAACTTAACCTTTTGAAATCAAACAGATATTTTACTGACTATCATGGAAAGAAGAAGATCTTTGTGTTTGAATACATGAATTTCTAGATGAGATTATTTCTATTTATTAGTTTACAGTATAATTTTTTTTTTTAAATGACAAAATACATTTATAAGGTAATTAAAAATGCATAAACATTAAAAAAAGAAAATTTTTGCATTATTAGGAATACATTATCTCTTATGAGAGGTTTTACTGTATGATGTGTTTGTATACCTATAAGATATGTGTATATATAAATATAATTTGTATGAAAATACACATAATGTATATAACCAATTAAAAAATACAATTTACTTAAATATGTTTTTGTACAATAAAAAAATTACTACCTAAAATAACTTGCCTATAAATAATACACTAATAACAATAGCATATTAAGGTAATAAAGGAATATGTTTTATGTGTAATTCAAATTAATTTTTTTCAGTGCTTTTAAACATCAGAAATACTAATTTTGATTGCTTTGACTCTCAGAAAACTTGACAGCTGACTCTCTCAGAAAAGAGTCTCAAAAAAATATATATTATAAATTCTGTTAACAATCTCATAAATACATTTTTTCTTTTGTTGATTTTTTTAAAAGTTTTGCAATTTTTGAAAAAAATTTAAAAAATAATATTAGAAATATGACTTCAGGAGTAGTTAAGCAATATCTCAGTTACATGATAAGTTGTAGAAAAATTTATTATAATTTGTAAGGATTTATTTTCTATTCATTGACCCATACAAACAAATTATTTTTTTTTTAATGAAAAAAAAACAAATAAAAAATGTATTATTTTTATGAAAATTATCTTGTCTACATGAATGTTTTTAGTGAAAATTACATAAAAATATTTATTTTAAAACAAACGTACCAAACTTCAAATATAAATGAGATTTTTAGTAATCAGATTTAATATTTTCAGTTGTGTAACTGTTTTTGTCAGTAATTAAGGGTATATTAATGCACGATTGCTTTATATAAATATTAATGCAACCTGTGCATCAATAATTCATTATGAGTCAATACATGAATATTAAAAAATATATATACCCATGCTCAAATTTTATTTGGCTTATGATAAAAATTAAAAATAATCATAATTTTTTTTTGGGAAGCCAAATTTTGATTCTGTACAAAAAATAATTAGTTTATTAATGATCATATTAAAAAAAAAAATACATTGCAATTAAGTAAATCAGTGGTTAAAGCTATAATTAATAAATTAGTTCCTGTAGATCATATTGGAATTAAACGATATTGAAACCAGCATTATCATATTTGCTGTTGGTATTAGTGACCAAAGCAGTTAATGAGATTTCAAAAATTGGCAAACAAAAATGAAATAAATTACAAATCGTACTTCGTTATAAAATAGTTATTGATATTCTACTACAAAAAAAAAAAAATATTTTCTTTTATAACAAAAATATAAATTTTATTTAGATGCATAAAGATATGGTCATAATAAATTGAAAAAAATTCCCATCAATGTATAGATTTTTGGTTGTTTTACTATTAACAATGCAGTCTCTATTATATATCAAAGTATTTGTAGTTAGTATGATTATCTTACAGACTGATAAAATAATATCATTTACCATTAAACCATTTACTGATTGGTAAATGGTGATTTTTTTAGGAGAAAATAATATTTATAATTAACTTTTTCTACCAACAGTCAAGGACACGAAAATTATAAAAATTAATTATTAAAAAATATATCACGTTAAGTTATAATTACGTAATTCATTTAATAAAAGTTATTATTTTTTCAAGTTGGATAATGCAATTTATTCTTAATTTTTTACACAAAATAACATGATAAATAAAAATTATTAAAAAGAAATTTACTAAGCAAGGAAATATCTTGGTTTTGGAAGAGTATGTTTAATAATACTTTATATATTTTATTTGTTAATAATACAACATATTTTGTTATAAAGTATGTTTCAAATTAAAATGTTAATTACATTTTTTACATTAATTAATTTTATACAATTCTACATTATAGTTAATTAGATATCTTATTATTATTATTATTATAATTTAAAAAACACAACAAAATAACATAACATAATATTATAACTACAAAAGATGTCCAATAGATAACATAGATTAATAATAATAGTTAGATAAATAAAATTTGATATTGGTTAACATAAAATATTAACATTCTCTTATATAACCAAATCTTACTCATTTAATCTTACTGTGTCAATCGCATCTTTTTACATATTTTGTTTGAAAGCCTGTTTGAAATACATGAAACACTTATTATCAGGATGATTTACTGTTTTTCCATTTTTTTATAAGAAATGAATTTTGTAAAAAATGAAAAATTGCTGAGCCTAATTACGATTCATAACCTTCTACATACGTAAGGTAAAATTGTGTACCACTTCATGATGGAGGTCAGCAGAAAGCTATAAAATTCAGATAATCTGCATAAAACTACAAAAGATATAAGTATTGGCCAATGTACAAGTATCACTTTAATGAATAGAAGTACTACAATGTTCAGTAATAAAATGTATATGTAATATTGTATATTGTGTTTATATTTTTAATTATTCTTAATGAGGAAACTGCATGAAAAAATTAGTTTTAATAAAAATCAAGGCTTGTACTGAAGAATAATTTCCGTAGGCCTAACCAAAAAAGTAAAATGGTGAAAAAGTATGCAATTGTCATAGTAAGAGAAATATGAAAATGTATTATAAACAACAACCCAAATCTGCACAGACTGTTGTTAAAAGAATACAAAATATAAATATGGGAGGATAACAGCACTTGCATATTTGATAATTTGATATTATAACGTTTTTTCTTCAGTTCAAATACTTGCTTAACATAAATAAAAATATATTTCAAAAGGAAAGCACAATTAAATAAAATCGACTTAAATTATTATTAATATTACAATATGGTAACTTTTAAATGGATTCATATTTGTGAGATTACATAAAATCAATCTTTAAAAAAAGAAAACAAATAAATGATACAGTTAAGTCTAATATTCTATCAAGTAGTAGCTGTTTGGTCATTCCTGAAAATGACACAGCCATTCTCAACAAGCATCCTGTGCCAACATGTCAAAATCATAATCTCCCATTACTTTTTTTGCTGATATAAATATGTATTTGCATCTTAGTATATAAAAGTTATCAAAATTTTAATGAATTCAACTCTAAAAAAAAAGTTTCCACTCTTTTCAATACAGAAATTGGCTGTATAGTAAACAATAGAGAAGTCTTTTATTACCTCAGATGCTTTACATGTATCACAGCCGTAACAAAAACTGGGACAGATAATATAAAGTAATATAATTAATAAACAGTACACTTTTATGCTATGAAATGATGCATTATATACTATTTCCTCTAATTTATACAGTAACTGTCAGGATAATTAGAACTGACAAAGTAAAGAATTGTATATTAAAAAAGATGAACAATTGTTGGGTTCATCTTGATAAAATGTTAACAAGTATAAATTAGTTAATAGTGTAGAACTTACAGTTAACTCTGATTGGTAAAAGATTAGTTATATACCAGTAAACTAATAATCATTACACATGAATTAACTCATTGATATTCTCTTAATAACATATCAAAACAATCAATTTAATTAACACTTTTGATAATATACAGACTCAATAATTAAAAAAAAAATAATCTACCAGCTGTATCAAACATTATAACTATAATGTCTGCTATAATTATAACTATACATTTATTTGCATTTTTCCTGCTTTACATAAACAATCATCTTATTACTTTCATTTTAATTTTTTTTTTTTTTATTGAATAATATTTATAGTCAACTTTATTGAATGCTAGATTTTATATTAGCATATGATTTTCATTTCATAGGGATATTTACAAATCCTTAGTGATGCCTATTCTTTTCTTTATGTACTACTGTTTTGTTGGAAAGAAATCAGGCTTAAACTACTGCTTTATTTAATAACCATGATTTGTTTTTTGTTTTTAATATGTTTATTTACAGTCACTTCAACAATTATAATCATTAGTAACTTATTAGTAAAATGTAATCGTACTGGTATACACATTTACCAGTAAATGTGTAGTCTTGAACAATCTCAGGCCACGATTCCTGAGACATGCGGTTAATTGAAACCCTACTATTACTGTTTTGTTGGAAAGAAATCAGGCTTAAACTACTGCTTTATTTAATAACCATGATTTGTTTTTTGTTTTTAATATGTTTATTTACAGTCACTTCAACAATTATAATCATTAGTAACTTATTAGTAAAATGTAATCGTACTGGTAAATGTGTAGTCTTGAACAATCTCAGGCCACGATTCCTGAGACATGCGGTTAATTGAAACCCTACTACTACTGTTTTGTTGGAAAGAAATCAGGCTTAAACTACTGCTTTATTTAATAACCATGATTTGTTTTTTGTTTTTAATATGTTTATTTACAATCACTTCAACAATTATAATCATTAGTAACTTATTAGTAAAATGTAATCGTACTGGTAAATGTGTAGTCTTGAACAATCTCAGGCCACGATTCCTGAGACATGCGGTTAATTGAAACCCAACCACTGCAGAACACCGATACTTACAATCTAGTATTCAAATCTGAATAAAAGCAACTACCTTTATTAGGATTTGAGCCTGAGAACTCTTGACGTTGAAATCAACTGATTTACGACAATGAGTTTACCACTGACCAACCCAGTGGGCTAAGGTTTGTTTTTAAATTATCTTAAAAACATACAAAATACAATTATATTATAAAAAATAATACTTTATTAACGTTTTAGTCTAGAAAAAATTTAAATGTAAATCTAACAACTGAAAAATTAACTGGAAATTTAAAACAAAATTTTTTTAAAACCATGATTTAAAAAAACAGTCTCATTCAACTGGTATTAATTTTTTAGCGGCATCCAAATTTTGGCATTAAAATTATATTTTTTTTCTTGATTTCATTTACAATGCATATATGGAAATTACTTTTATATTTATAATTTGTCTTAAAATGATAGTATTTACACATAATGTATTATTAATATTATGTACCAATCAGATAAAAGATTTATTTATTTCTTTAATAACATTTTCTAATGAATTTATATTAACCTAAACTCTGTAAGAAGCATCTCTGTTAAGTTATTTCAAACAAGTAAATTAAAAAAAAATATTTATTTATAAAATTTTCCATCTTGGTATATTACAAATTTATAAATAACATTTTTTCACCCCCTTCTGAAAGCTGTTTTAATAATCATCATGGTTAAAAAAAATTATTTTTTATTGTTTCAATAAAATCAAATTTTTCATAAATTTATTTCCAGATAAATTTTTAATTACTGGATTTATATTTAAATTTGACTGAACTAAAAAGATGTATGATACTATTTTCTATAATATTAATACATTAATTAGAGGAATTTTTTTTTATAAATAAAAAATATAACATTTTGGTTAAAATGATAATATAGGCCAGATTTTGTGTCCAATTATGGGGTCCCTTCTTTCACTAGACAAATGTTGTTCCCAGTGAAAAATATTTGCATATTTTTTCATCTATTAATTCGGTTTTGATATTTTCAGAAAAAAGTGGGTTACAGTTTAGTAGATTTATTATGGCTTCTTACCATCTTGGTATTAGAGAAATAATCAACTCTTTATTGTTTGGTCTTTAAAATAAAAAATAAATTACTACTGATAAAAAAATTCATTTTTTAAGAAAAATTATTTGTAAGATGAACTGAACCAAATTCACTATACAAATTAAGAGTTTTACAGATCTATTGAGTCAAAAGTTCTATTTTAGTGAAAATTTTATTAGCTTTCTTAAAGTACGTTACTTTTTTTTCATAATATGATTATTGGTGCAATCTTCTTATGTTTGTATGATATTATTCATTGATTAATTAAATACAACATTAAAGTGATCAGAAGACAAGCTAAAAGTGTCTTTGTTTTACTTTCTTTGTTAATTTATTAATAAAAAATTATAATGACATAACCTGTGTTCAGTACTAAGCATTTAGTTAATGAACTGCAGTAATTTATGAAAAACCAGTTTATTAAACACAAGCATTTAATCTTTGGCTTACATCATTTTATTTCCAGACTGTCATTTCCTGAGGTGTTCTAGGTATACCTGAATCATCAGATTGTAACAAATCATTAAAACCAATTCGTTTTCTGTAAAAATTTGTTATCAAAAATATCTTTAAACTTGATTTGCACTTATTAATTCTGTTTTCATTGATTTTTTATTTTAATACAAAGTAGTTCACTCTTCTTTATAGTCATTCATATTTCTATTGCAGTATTGTATTTCATAGATTTTAATAATAATAAATGTGGTTTAGATTTTTATATCAGTGACAGATTTTTTTTAAAAAGCTAACTTTTTATTTATACTAAGCTTTTTCAAAAACAAGTCACTGAAGTTATTTCAGATACAGGTAAATATTTTACAACCTTCACTTTTAAATGACGTGTACTGTAGTCGAATTTTAAAAACAAAAAAAAAGAATTATATTTCATTTTATATCAAAATGAGTTTAAGTATAGTTCATACAATAAAGTAAACTGTAGTTATGAAATATTAAAACATAAATTAACTTTTTTAAACAAGGTAGAATTGATATTTGTATCTGTAAATATAAATATGGTTAAGTGATGTAATGAAGCTAAACAGTAAAATATAAGCAAACTGAGTTTATATAGCAGCAAACTAGTTTATGTTAAATACATTATATTTTAAATAAATAAATCATATCTCAAAAACTATAAAGAGAAATCATTTAGGAATTTTGATAAGACCACTTAAGTATTGATTATTCAAATAAATATATATTTTTCATACAAAAATCAAATTTTTAGCTTACTTAAATTCAAAAATAAAATATAATGCTTATACATTAATGATGGGGGCTATTGTTTTTTCTCAAAGTATACAGTACGACTACTTTCCTAAATAAATATGTAATTGAGTTGTTTTTTGAGATTTATTTACTTTACTGGTCAACTGAAAGCAGCCAACAGACAAAGGAACAATTACATGAGGGGCATACGAGTATATATCAATGGCTTCCAAGAAGTTGATAGTGACAGTTTTTTTGTGGAAGTTGATGAAAGTGTGATTATATAGTAGAAAAACAATGTCACACAGATATTTCCACATCAATTCACTGTACTTTGCAGATAGAGAAAATCTCTTCCTGCAAATTAATCTCAACAGAACCCTTAGCGTAATAATGGATGCCACTAAACCAGTATCTGCCACTTATTCCAGTTTATGATAAGCTCTTGAAATTTCAGCATTTCAAAGTCAGTCACAGAAATTATTTAATAAATCTAGAGCAGTGTACACACACAAAAAGAATTTTAAATGTGAAAAGTGCAAAATGGTGAAACAAATAGCAGTGGGATACATCTCACTCTTGTTTGCTTCCTAAAATATTTTGTATTTAAATAATATTTCAAACTATTTAATTAAAAATCCTTTATTTTGTTTAGTTATCAAATAAAGTATTATATATAAGAAATCCAAGTTTCACAAAATATCTATCTTTAGTGGTCCACAATTCAGATTAATATTTAATAAAATTCCAAGTGTGAGAATGACGCTTTTATAGAGATGCTCCATATAATTAATTAATAATTTTTGGCTGCTTTTGGTCTCTAAATACTATAAACAAATCTCTGAAAATAAATTAAATTAATATCAATGTAACTGATATCATCAGCAATAAGTATACTTTAAGGAAAAAATGAGCTGCCCTTGTTAATGTGCAAGTATTTAATACTTTTTAAATCTGATAATGTTATACAAGAAAATATTCGTTGAATAATATATTTACTTATTCTTTTTTTACAATAGAATATAATTAATTAATATTATATCACTATGAAGCTCATTCTCAAGTTATAAAAAATGTTTAAATACTTTATGTGTTGTAGTATTAAATCGACAAAAAATTATAGGAAAAGCATTTCATAGATTTCAGATTTCAGTAGACTAAAATACTTAATGTATGATTGAAAGTTACAATAATATTATGTCACTATGATTTGATTTATATAATAATAGTAATTATAATAATAAATTACTATTAGTGGACTAGTACATGGAGTTACTAATATTTTATTACATTACATTTCAATATTTTGTTTGTAATTACGCTCTATATTAATTTATTTATATAAACGATATGATAAATTTATTCCTTTAAGTACATCATATTACATTATAAAATTAATAAGTGAATGAATGATTTTTACTTTTCCCATCTATTATAATTTATAATAAAGGGAAAATATTGATGGTCAAAATATTATACCCTAAGATTTTAGAATTTTTCAATGTTTTAAAAGATACCTTGAGTTTAAAATACTATGACTAGGTTACAAAATTCTCTATATACACATGTATATATTTATATATGTAACTGATTTGACCTTTATTTGATTGTATACCTCAAGAATAATCAACCTACTGACAGTCATTAAATTTGATATGGAAAAATTTTCTATATTAAAAAAATCTATTCTATTAACCCTTGCAGTGCCAGCTAGAATAATCTGTTATCATAAGAATAGTAAATCAAAAGAATGTACACGGTTGATTACACGTTGGTTCAACGAGACTTCTACCTGTCTATTTCTGCTTAAGTTTCTTGTTTTCATCTTAAAATTATAAATAAAATACATTTTAACATCCATATAAAAAAGTTTTAAAGAACTTGATATCAAGAAATACAAAAATTATTAATAATTAATATATCTGATGTTCCATAGCTGATAGTCAGCAATACCTTATAAACTAAAAATTATAAAAAGCATTAAACTTTAAAATTGTATCAACAATTAATTATCAAAAAGGTTAATATATAATATTTTTAAATTTTCAGATGGATTGCAGTCAAATACAGATACTGGAAAGAAAAATTAAGTTGTAGCAATGAATTAGGCCATGGATGTTGTGGAGAGAGCTGGTTCAGAATGTTTGTTGGACTTCCTACATTGAAAAAAAATGGATGTAAGCATTGAAGATGGTCAAAAGAGTGACTGAAAACATTTTTAAGTAAGTTATTAAATATGATGTTTTCATAAAATTTGGTTCGATTTGTCACTTCAAAAGTATACAGTTTTTTCTGTTTAAGTTTAAATTATATTACTCTGTTTATATTATAACTTTGCCAGTTTGCTTGAGATTTTATTTATAAAAAAAGAAAAATAGGGTTACTATTATTGAATATAAGCAACTAGAGAAAGGATAAAAAATAATAATGATTGTAAAAAGTGGTCCCCAATCGCTGTTAAGTTAATCTGTGTAATTTAATTTCATAACTGAGTTTGTTTCATTCAATACTGAATGAAACTAAGAAAAGTTACTTTTCGTCTATTTTTACCCAACTCAGTTTTACAGCATTAAAAAAAAAAAAAAAAAAATAATTAAAAATGTATGTCCTGTTAAAAGTATTTTATAACTAGTATTTTTTTCTATTTTTCTCACCAAATTTTTACATTTTGGACCATTTTATGATTATCAACTAATTTTCAAGTAAGAATTTCAGTCAGAAATGAATATTTTTAAAGATATATTTTAACCTGTGTAAACTGCTAACTACATTTAAACATGACACATTTTATTTCTGATTTTCTGTTGGATCCAGTCTTAATGATTCTTATAATAAATAAAGAAGGAAGCTTCAGACAAAATATGAAATAAGAAATAATTAAAAATTAATTTATTACTTATGCAATTTTATTTATCCAACATTTATTGCTACCAGTAATCACCTATCGTCATTTTTTTAATTAAAGTTAAAATATATTAAAAAGTAATTTTAAATAGAATAAATAAGCACTATAAGCGCATTCAGGTTTTGCGTCTTATAAAAATATACTTTTTTAGTTTGAAAATACAAAGTTTTTTATAATTTAAAATTATTTTTTAATATACTAAATTTTAACTTTAATATAAATATGCTCTAAAGATGATACTAGCCATCTTAGCACTGAAGACTACTATAGCTAGCCAATTCTCATCACTTGCAATGGAATTTTTTAATAAAAAAAATAAATAACTCCACATAGATAATAATCTAATTTCCATTAATTTTATGCTTTTAAATCAATGACATAGGAAGTAATGTTTAATAAAAATTATAAGTATAAACAAAATGTAATTTACTGTAAGAGACTTATGTTCAACACAATGGATTAGATATTTTGACCTTACCTTATTATTTGTGTATGGTTTGCAGTAATATCACCAAAAGCTCTTTATTTAGTTATAAACAATTCAAATTCTAAAAACAAATGTATTTTTAAGTTTGTAAAAATGGATTTTAAATTCTTTCAAATCTGATCAAAGAACTGAATCAGAAATGCATTTTTGGAGATGAAAAAAGAATTCTTTTGTTTTAATTTTAATTAAAAAATAAAATGTATAGTTAGTTTTTGAACAGGTAAAAGCATTCACCAGAAATTTGATATATTATTTTAAAGACAAAAGAGTAAGAATAATTTTGGTGTTTGATTACATAATAATTTGAGATGAAAATAAGAGATTACTGTAGAAGAGCAGTTGTTCTTATTGGATGGTGTCAACAAGTAAGAATTTTAACAATATAATTTCGGAGCAAACACCTTTGAAAAATGTGAAAAAATCTAAATATTTAGATGTAACAATTACAACATGTGTAAATACTGAACCTGAGATTACTAGCAAATTAAGAAATGGAAGCAGATTTAATTAAAAAAAAACTCTTATGGGACAAATCCATTTCTCACAGGAGAAAAATAATAATGCAAACTCCCACAAGTTTTTTTTTTTTTGGATCCTGGATAAGACTGACCTCAATAGGTATATTATCTTTTTTTACCCCACATTTCTCTTTTTTTATCCTTGATCCAATCTTTCTTTTATCAGTTATGTGAGTTTAATTCTAAACTTTCTAGATTCTCCATACAAAAGATACCAAGACCTTATGACTGAGCCAGAGCATACTTGCTGCTATTTAGTAAGGACTACTTGTCATTTAACAACCAATTGAGGAACCCTGTTTCCTGACCTTGGCTGAACAATAATTTCAGCCAAGTATCTGTCAGATTAAGTCTAAAGTTGACCTAATCCTTAAAGAAACTGCTTAAATAATCAAACAATCAATCAAGTCATCAAAAATATAAACACAGAACTAGGATTAGACAAGACAGTACTAGGATTTCCTATGATCTCGGTAGATAATCAAGAGTTGCATAATACGGTAATTATTTTTTAAAGCATAATTTTTTTTTTCGTAAAATTATTTTTCAGTATTTGCAAATGTGGCACAGATATAGGTATTATACAGAGATAGTGGGTTGACTTATGGAGTAGAAAGTTTTTTACTCAATGTTGGAGAAGATAAAAAGGGATGGAAACTATATTAGAAAATTTCTGTGTTAACATTTGGATTATGATAGTTTAGATATGAGTAGATAAATTTTCCGGATAAACTTGGCATTATGTTTCATAAAGGAGAAGGAAACTTAATAAACTTTTAGTTAAGTGATTAACACCCAGATCCAACAATGTTCAAAAGTAGGACTGAATGAATGTACACTATCTGACAACAGTGTTTGCAAACTCACACTAATTAAATTTCTGTACATTGTATCAGTGAATATTACTGTTTTCCACTTTAAAGTAATCTTATGAAGCTATAAACTGGCTCCAGTGTCTTGTTGACCCCTCAAAACAGCTTTAGAACTGGTTTTGCGAAAATATCTTCACAGCTGATGTCAGATTGCTCTTGACATCAAAATGTGTCCCGTTCAGTTTTATTTCCTTTATATTTTGGAATAGGAAAAACCACATAAGGTCAGATCTGAATAGGATAGGTGTTCCAACACAATGATTTTGATTCTACACATTCATAACCAACTCATGGCAAACAATTTCATTAATATTGAAAAATTCAGCATAATTGTTTTGATTCTTGGTTTGTATTGATATAAACCATTTTAAATTAGGAGAATTGACAGTCTTCCACTGTGCACTTATATATTTTATTTTAAGATCATATTGAAAGATCTTTGACTCATCATCTCTGATGACATGGTTAAAAATATCAATTCCACATTCCAAAAGATCATGGAAAATTTAAACTCATCTTTGCTTATACTTATCAGTGAGCTGTTTCAATATCATTCTCACAGATTTCATTTCAAATTGAATTTGCAGGTTTTCAATTAATATTTTCTTGTTCCTCTATCAATGTTCACTTGTTTTGGTGTGCTTCTGACAGTCATCCAACTATTTTCATGCTTACTGTTGTCAGTCACTATTAGACAAATTTTTACTATAGTAAAAGAATTGAATTCTGTTCATTGAATTCCCTTAACCTTTTCATCAGAAAAAAAAATTACTAACACTTTCTATTCCCTCAGAAAATCATTTTAACCATTTATAAATTAATATTTTCTTTGTGTTATCATCCCTAAAAAACTTATAGTAACATCTCTATAATTTTATTTCCATTTATAAGTTAACAAGAAATTTAATGTTAGTTCATCACTCTAATTCAAGCAGTGACAGTATCATGATGTACTAAAACAAGACATTAGCAGATAATATTGCTGCACAGACTTCTTTCAGAAATGAAATGATACTGAAAGAGCAGTGAAATGATGTTATCAATAAAGCAATATATTTTTTCTATACAATAATGTCAAAACAGTTGCACTGTGAAGAGTTTGCAAACTTTATTTTCAAACCTTGTACATATGTAATCATGTTATTAAATGTATCAGCACCACAAACCTAACCTCAGATAGTGATGTACAGATATAAATGTGTATGTTTTAACATAGTTGGAGGAATATTTATGCATACATATACAAGTTACAAGCAGAATATAGAAAAAAAACTGTAAATTAATAGTATTAAAGGAGAAGTAAATTTAATTTTAAATAGTAAACAAATTGTAATCTCAGATCTATGTTTTGCTATTTAAAAATTATAATACGGATTACTTCATCATTATTCAGTTAGTACAATATTTTTTTTTTAAGTATTCTAATGCAAATTTTAATATGAGAAAACTGTTCACACAAAAAAAAGTGTCAAGTAAATTAAATTTTTTGTTATTTTAAATATTTTTTATCAAAAAATTATTTTTTTGTAAAAATTACATTCATTCACTATGTTGTATGTATACTGTATAAATGAGTATAATAATGTTATTTTTTCTTTTCTTTTTAATATTGATATCAATGGAAATGTAATTAAAATTATATTATCTATAATAATTAAAACTAGTAACTACTTTATCTAATAGTACTGATTTATTTATTACTTATATTTCATTTTAATATAATAACTTAACCAGTAATATGCACCTCATTTCACTTTATACTTATGAAATAATTACATAGATTCTTTTTATAAATTATTTAAAATTTTTTTTTTTTCTTTTTTTTATCTTTTACAAACAAAGATAGCCATAACTGACAACTTTCATCACTATAACAACATTCAATATTTTAATATTAATTATTTCAAAAAGATAATAATTTAATTTTTAATCAAATTCAACCTGCTGAAAATTTAATGTAGGGTTTCTGGGCTAAAGGTATCTAAAAGTAATAGCCTATATTTAGAAAAACAAACATCGTAATATTTTAAATGTAGGCTCAATCAACAGGAAGATTTCTTCTGTATATTCTCAAGGTCAGCTTGTCCCTGACCTTGAGAATATGGGCATGCAAACTGACTCACAATGTAATTGTAGACAGTAACAATCAGTTGAGATGTGGATCCCACAACAGAAGGTTCACTGTCTGCTTTGGTTAGCTGAGTTTCAATCTGTTACGAGTGTAAAGCAGCATGTACAAATTGAATGGAATATCAATCCTCCTACATTCAAGCCTATTTGTCAGTGGGATATGTCTTTAAAAGAGACTGGAAGCTTGAAAAGAAACTGGAAATCATCCAAAAGTTTCAGTTAGTGATGAGACTGTGGATCGTATATGCGATGCATTCACTGCCAGTTCTGGAGAGTCAGTTAGGCAAGCTAATTATGAACTGTAAATTCCTTGTTCCTTTATTCACGACACTGTTCATAAGGAGCTCTGTTTGCAAGCATACAAGTTACAACTCCTTCATCACATTAAACCAAATAATCACCGCCTTTGATACCAGTTTGTTGTAGAAATAATGCACTATGTTGAAAACAATCCTTACCTTAATATGTTGTTATTTAGTGATGAGGCAATCTTTCATAGTGCAAGAAAGTTAACTGACACTGTTGTCAAATTTGGAGTACTAAATTACCTTCTTACAGTAATTAAAAATAAAAGGAACACACCAAAAGTCAATGTATGATTTGGACTGCACAAAAATGGTGTCATCAGTCTGTTTTTTTTTCATGGAGCCCATTGTGATAGGACACGTGTACCATGACAGGCTTGAGAACTTTACAGTTCCTCAGATTCCTGTAGGCTTCAGTTTCCAACAAGATGGTCTCCATCACACTTTCATCGAGATGTTGCCATGTTCTTGAACAAAATTTTCCCTGGATGTTGGATTGGACAAGGAAGTCCAACTGCGTAGCCACCTATATCTCCAGATATCACTCCTTTGGATTTTTTTTCTTGGAGATTTATTAAAAGTTTACGGACCAAACAAAATTTGAGATTTGAATAATTTAAAACAGAGAATTGTTGAAGCTGTTAGTCTAATAATGCCATGAATGCTCCTAAACACCTGGTAAGAGTAGACCTGGTTAGATTATCATCTAGACGTCTGCAAGCGACAAAAGGTCCGTATATTGAACTTGACGTTCAATATACGGACCTTTTGGTTAGTATAGGTTAGTCAATAACCTACATTAAAGCTTAGTGAGATGCTGTATTTATATTATCTCTTAGTGAGATGCTGTATTATATTTTGTCTTAATATAAGCTGTTACTTTTGAATATCTTTAACCCCGACACCCTGTACAATAATGACATAAGAATAATTATAATAAAAATAGACAAGAAAGTTAGTAATTATAAATTTAATATATGATTGGTGAAATTGGGCAAAATTTTTTACTTTTTGGTAAAAGAACAAAGAAAAGAACATTTTGTTATAAAGTAAATAATTTAAAACTAATTATTAGTTTTTTAGATTATTAAAATATTTGTTAAAATGGTTAAGCCATGGCTATGGTATGAACAATGGGTGGTTGTGTGACATAAATTAAATTTATTTTTATATTTCAGATGGAGCAGGAGATGTGATTTCACTAAACTGGCATCTAAATTATTATTACGGTTTTTGTGCAACCCCATCCCTGCCAGATAGAAAAACAATCCTTTGGACTACCCTGTTGGCTACTAAAAGTTCATTTTGGTCCCATAAATGGAGTGAGGGTGACATTTGACATAAATCTCATGATACTTATCTAAGAAAGAAAAAGTTAAAGGTAATGAGGGTTAGGTTAGATAGAGAAATGGATGATCAAATCATGGAAATTCTGATTGGAGTATATCAGAAAATACATTATTTTATATAGAAAATAATATTGTGTTGTCTTGCATTCAGAACAAAAAAGGTATTAAACTTAACTTGAATGATAGCGATGCGTTGCATCTCACCACTCATTGTTCTTATCATAACTGTAGCATAAAACAATAACAAGTAAAAGTTTATACCTCTTAAGAGAGAATACTATCTTTTTACTAATTTTACAGTGAACCCATTTATTCATACTTGGACAAATTTTCACTGAATTTTATCAGTTTCAAGTTACAGCTTGGTTAAAAAACTCAAGTTTTGTAACAGTAATTTCGGTAATCTAATTTATTACTTTTACAAACTTATCTAACTTTTTGCAATACTTTTACAATCACAGTGTAATTTTATAATAGAAAATAAAGAAAAAACAAATTCTCTCTGTAGGGATCTGTATTATAAATGAATGAAATTTAATTATAATATTACAGCAATGTGATTAGAGTGATTCAAAACTAATCTAAACTAAAGTAAGATGTTAAAATGTAAAAAAAAGCCAAAATAAAGTTATTAATATTGGTAAATACAAATATTAAAAAAATAACTGAGAAAATTGATGAAACTCTTATTGCAGTTAAAATTATTTGGTTTTGTTTATCTCCATTTAGCATATAACTTTGGTGAATTAAAAAAAAAAAAAAAATGTTTTTAGCAACAGATTTTTTAATAGTATTTTTTTTAAATGTACACTTTTAAAAACTGAATTAAAAATTTATCCAACATATAAAATTTAAATATTTTAATTTTTAGATAAATCCCTCCAATTGTTCTTAATTATACTTTTAAGAGTAATTCCAAATAATAATATATGTAAATGATTTAGAATTTAAAAATTATCAGTGATACCCGATCTAGACTGTAAAATAAAACATTAAAAAAATTTTTTATTATATAATTTCATTCAATATGTCATTACAAAGTTTAATTTCCAATTAATATCTTCACCAACCATTATATACAAGAATATAGGGAAAATATACCAATGACATATCAAGGCTTCACTTATTAAAATGTATGAATTGTTTTAAAATTAGATAGTATACTATCTAAGTGAGATGCAGTGACCAAAATAACAAAATTTGTATAACATTTTTTTATTATTATTATTTTAAATGACTTTCAAATGTTAGAAATTATGGTTTCAGAAGATATCTTATAGTCAATTTACATCTACTTTTTAGTGATATTGAAGATGATACTGTACTTTTTGCTTGTAATGTTATCATCACTGATAACAGACCTGCAAAGTAGCTATCAAAATATCAACTAAAACCACAATCCTAACTATTTAGAAAATTAGTATTTTAATAATAAGCCGCACATGATATACGAGTGTTGAAACGTGTTTTTTATTTCTTAACACTCTACACCACAATACAACATGGGAATTTTACTTTACCTTTTAATAATTGATTTAAATTTTCATTTACACGTTTTGAAATGTTCAATAAAATTTATGTACTCTGTTCATCTTCCTAACAATATTGAAATATGTATAAGATAAGCTATTCTATAATTGTTGCTTAATAACAATACTTGTATGCTATTATTAATTGTATTTTTTTTAATTTACTTATTATGAAATTTTCCAATAGATTTCTGTAAGTGGTTGATACTTATATTTTTATTACTGGAAAGATAGTCCTTCCATCAATAGATTAGCATTTGTATTCTGATTGGTGTGAATCAAAAAATCTTCAGACTGATAGACACAAATAGTATTTTTATGATCACATTATGCTATAAGGGAAAATTAGTTTATTTTATTAATGTATAATGTCTGAAAAATCAAAGAAAGTGGATTATTTAAGAGTTAATGTTAAGTATACTCTAATAATCTTTTCTTCTTTTTTACTTTCTCATGAAAGTAATCTTAGGCATAATTATTCAACCAATAAACTTTTTATAAAAACAAGTTGGATAATAATACTTTACATTTTTATTTATAAATATCAAGCAAAACTAGTATTTTATTCCCTCTAAGCTGAGTAAATATTCTATAAAATTTTTGCCACTATCACATTAAAGTACTATGAATACTGTAATCTTTTCTTCTGAATATTATATTTTGTTTAGTAGCCTTATAATTATGATTATTGTTTTATTATAAGTATTCAAAATAATTATCATAAATTTTGATGTACAAATCATTTCTGTGTGTAAATGAAATTTCTGATGGTAGTTGAAGATGATTAATGAAAAGTCTGACTTACAGTGAATTTAAAATATGTAACAGTTGCATTATTAAATGCAGTTATTCCTTACTTCAGGACTGTGACAGTAGCCACATCACGGTCGGCCATTGACTAGACATACATAGTAATCATTTTTGAGATGTAGTTATTGTGACTGTTTCTTGAATTAATATTACTGTTATTAAATTTTTAATTTTTTTGTTTTTTATCCTATTTATTTTTTTATTGTTTATATTTTTAATATTTAAAAAAATTGAGTGTTGTATAAATTTTTAATTTAAGTTAAAAGTTTGTAAATTTTGGCAAAAACATAAACAATAGTGTAGCAATAGGATCATCAAACTGTCTATCTCTGTTAGTATAATGAAAATTTATTTTTTTAAACTCTTCAGTCAAGATACGTAAACTCTTCATATGTTTAGCTGCTCCCTGATCACTTATTAATGTGCTTGTTAATAATATAATTATATTAACCTGAATTAGTAGAACTACTTAGCCAAAAAAATGTATTTAAACCAAAAGAGTGATTGAGGAAAGAAAAAATCCTCAACAGTTATAAAATCTACAAGAAAAATAAAGATACAATGATGAAATTAAGTTTAAATAATATGCTAATAAAATTTATGAAAATATATTGCTAAATTATCTGTTCTTTCACCTTTTATTTATAATATATATATATATATATATATTATTTATTTATATATATATATATATATATATATATATAGATAAAACATTATAAAATACAATTATAACACTTTAAGCCCTGGCATGTAAAAGCTAAACATTTATTTTTTAATGAACAACAAAGAAACAGAAATTTGATTTTAAATTATCAAAATATCTTTTTTTATCAATGTGTGTTTGGTTTAAATATGTTTTGTTCACAGGCAGTCTTATGTTAATGTGGCCTCCTAGCATCTGGGTGGTATTTTGTTGATACTGTGTTACCTGTAAAATTGAACAAAAGCTTATATTTTTGGGGGAAAATAAACTTTTGGTTTTTAATATCCATATATCCCATTTTTATCCATTTCTATTATGGGAGTTAGGCAGGAGGAATTTGATCAGATTTTATAATGAGATGACCCCAGAGATGGACAGGCTTCCTTTCATAAAGAATGAAATTTGTTGCACATTAAAAATATTATGCTTGACCATGATTTGAATTTTGAATCTTTCTAATGAAAGGCAAAGATTGGCTTCCAGGACATTTGGTCCACACTGTAAGGTCCACTTACAGTAAGATCCATCTGAAGTCTCCAAGAAACCAACATTAATTATTTAGTCCACATTCCAGTTTCGTTCATTGCACTTACGTCCACTCCAGGTAATGTCCATTTACCGTATTGTCCACTAGAACACCCTTAAATAAAGTCCATCGCATATTTGTCTAGTCCATTTACAGAGACGAATAAAAAAAGAGAAATATATTCTTTTTTTTATTTATTTATTGTGTATGTATCCCAGAAATAATTATGAAATATTCCTATTAATTAGTTGTTACAGATTCTAGTTGATTACAGTTTGTTACACATTAGTTGTTATAATTCTGCAGGGTTCACCTTCAGTCTATACGTGTTGGTCCTCAGGTAAGTTGCCATGCATTGTTTGTCCTTATATTGTTGATATTGTAGAACAACTTCAGCAATGTATGTTTGGTTTGTTAACTATGTTTTGTTCATAGGTGGTCTTATGTTACTGTGGCCTCCTAGCATCTGGGTGATATTTTGTTGATTTTGTTGCTGTTTATCTATCATTGTATCTATGAATCTCCATAGGGAGGGATGGTGAAGAGTCATCAACTTCTGAAATTTGCTTCCCAGCAACAATGAAATTTGCTTCCGTACTTCACTCCCTACGGTGTTATATTCTGCTGCTAATCCCACTGTCTGAATTTGACACCAGATCGATTGAGACCAATGGAATAAGCAACCCTTTATTTTTGCTTTTAGAAAAATTTGTTGAGCTGCGTTAATATTTGCCAACTTGAAATCCATCATGATAGTTCCAGGATGTATATGGATTTTTGTTTTTCAAGCTGTACCCACAACTTGTTCGTACGGCAGTCAATACGTATCCTCTGTTTTCTGTAGAATCAAGAGCATATACAAATGAAAAGACATGCCCTCAGAAAGTACTGTGTAATGCAAATAATTGCATGAATTGATTTGGCGCAATCTTAAAAGTACCGTTCGTGAACATTATTAGGCTAGCAGAGAACAGTCTTAGGTTCTCCATTGTGGCAAAAATAAGTACTCTGTTATCTTCTGGTCCAGAAATGTACAAAAGGAACCTCTCTCCAGCACGGGTAACAGAGTGTTCATCAGGAATATCTGTCTTGCAATGAAACAGATTTGGCAGGTCAGCCTTTATTTTGATTTCAATTAATCTGTCATTACAACATATTCCTTTCAGGTAACATCAAAAGCAGTTCTTCCTCATGCACGTCTCATAAAGTCAACTTCATGGTTTGTGCTGGGGGTTCATGTGGATTTCTTTCTGCGCAGCGCTTTAAGTTGTACCTTACCTTCCTTACTTCCCCTTGCACACCTGCTTCATGCTAATGATCTCTCATACCATCCTTCTGTTCTTGTATATCTTCAAGGTCACTCCCAGTAGTACATCTAGCATTGCAGGATCTTCGTTGTTCACATCTCCAATACCGTCATAAACCATCTTTACTATATGAATGGAAATGGTATGTATAGTTATTGAAGTATAGCACTAGTTTATTTTTTTTAGAATAAATTACCTCTGCCATAATTTTCTAAAATTTTTCTAAAATGATATCACCTAGCAACTTGGGCAAGCAATGTTTTAATTTCCAAAATCTTAGTGTAATAAATTTGTGTGGACTAAAAGAAAGTGGACAAAAATACCTGTGAACGTTAAATAAAGTAGACAAACAAAACAGTAGACATTGGACTTTTTGTGGACCTCAGTGTAAATCGACTTTACCATGTGGACCAAATGTCCACTAATCCAAAGATTGCTGGCAAATCAGTAAAGTGACAAACCCATATATATTTTTGGAAGTATCTTTATATTACTGAGTAATTACTAATAAAAAAAATTAAAAACATAAGATACTTATTTCAACACCAAGTAATCTATAAAGCTATTATTATAAAAAAAGTTTTAAATAAAAAAGTGAGTCGTATATTTCATTAAACAAGATATATTTAAAAGTTATGGCTTAATTCAGTGTAAGCTGCTCTACCGAAGTACTTGTAGGTAAGAAGAAGGTTTGGCTCTGATAAGGGGTAAAAAAAAATACAAACAATCTTCCTGTCTGAATGAATGCTACTGTAATATCTGTCAATCTGGTTTCAGTGTTATGGATGGATCTTCTGTACCTATTTCTTACATGAATATCTACATCAAGCTACTTTGATTGCTTTATTATCTTTCACTTCAATGTATTAAAGGCTGTGCTCTTGTTTAAAATTTGATCAGTTTGGAAGATCTTAAATAAGTCACCAAAGAGTAATTATGATTTTGAAAGATTATTGAATACGATTATTTAATACGCTAGATTATTGAATTACACTGAACCATTGCACCAACTTTTTATTTATACCATTTTTCTTGTCTTAAAGAAACCTATAAAATGATGTACCACACAAAGAGTGTTACCATATAACATATATGAGTTAAAACCCCTCGACCACCACCAAGAAGGAGTTGAAATTCTATTTCTCGTCAAAAGGTAAATTCGTTGACGGATACCTTAATCTGAAAGCTACAGTATTCTATTTGGAAAGGTTTTAAAGTTGTTGAGAGGTTTTCAAACTTTTGACTCAGTCTGTAAATAGAATAGCAAAACTACTATTCTGATATGATCTTTCTAGTGTATAATTAAGTTATGATTTGAATAAAGCATTTACTTATTTATTTAATGGCCATTTCTTATGACTAAATAGTGAATGTTTAAAACAACAGTGGATATTTAAAACAATTTATCAACAGTTTATTACTTACTAAATCAATGATAAGAGATTTAAATATTAGAATTCATTTAAAACGAAAATATTTTTAATAAACAGATGGATAATTAGAAAGTATACAGTAAAAAAGATAAAGTTGAAATACCTGTTATATACAAAGATTTGTTTTTAATAGAGAAAAGCTTTTCTATAATTCCTTATTAAAAAACTTTTTATTTGCATACTATTTAGTTTTTATTGATAATAAGGGAAGTCCATAATTACATTTTCAAAAAAAAACTTCTAGCTGGCACATTTACTGACTAATAGAAAAGTTGTAAAAAAAATATAAAAATTCTATCTACATGTTGATAATTTCACAGAATGTGTCACAATGACAGAGAGTAGCTTTTTAGTAATGTAAATAAACATATAATAAAAATTAAATACTGTAGTTGAAATTTAATAGCTCCTCCACATTTTTCAAACAACCACGTTTTAAAAAAAATTAGCAGAGGCCAGTAAATCAGGTTTTGTTATAAATATACATATCATTTTATTAAACATTTAATGCACATAAATAAATAAATATATATATACACACACACACACACGCGCGCGCGCGCGCGCGCGCGTACGCACATTAAATTTCGAACTTAAACTTGTGGAATTGAGAGTTCAAATGGACAAAATTATATAGCATCTCTAAGTGAAGCCTTGCTAATGTAAATACTCATAAATTTATCTGAGCTTACTAAAATTAAAACACAATAATTGGTTAAATTTATAAATTACTAACCTAATTTTATTTACCTTTTCTTTTTGAAATAATTAATTATATAACCTAGTAAACTGTAATTATAATAATTTTATTAATTATTATTTAGACAACACACAAAAAAAGTTCACAGTTCAAAGTTCACTGCTTTATCACAGAATCGATGTGTACACCAGGTACACATTTACTTACTATTAACACTATCATTAGAATTATTTTATAATTAATATTTTTGTTATTTACATAACTACAAATTATTACAATATTATTATACAGTTATTAACATTTTTTTTTAATTACAGCATTTTATTGACTATTATACTTAATTACAATTTAAAGCGGATGAGAAGAAGTATATAATTAATAGTTTTAGTTTTTAAATAGTATTATATGAATAAATCATAGGTCGCACACCTGATGACCAGGTCGGTGTCCTGGTTTTATCAGGTGGCATACCGTATGTCACACTTGCATATATTTATTTGGTAGTGGTGGTACAGGAGACTCTTCGTGTTTATCTTGCGTACCATTTCTTGTTCTTTCTAATTCTTTTTCTTCTTCACTTTGACGTCTCCACGTTCTTTGTGCACAAAATACAACTACCCAAAAATACACTGTTAGACCTAAAACAAAATAAATTATTACTAATGAAACATTAACATTAAAATGCATTAAAGCTTAGAGGAGTTTTCATTTCTATGTAAGAGTACATCATCTAATAATTGGATACTCAAATTCTCCGAACCTCTTTGAAACTTAAAAATGTTTTGAGTTTAACTTAAATAACACTATAAAAGTTTTTCTGAATTTGATTTAAATCAGATAAAAGAAACAAATTCATTTATGCTGCTGATCTATAAATTTCAATATATTATAAATCACAAATTCCCCCAAGATAAACGAAATGAGTGGTTTTAATTAGAAGATTAATTCACAATATGTTGATGATTGTGGTCATACAAAAACTTATTTTTTAATATTCTAGCAATTAACTGAAATTTTACATATCGCTTTTTACAAATCTATCCTAAGAGATTAGCACCCAAGAATTAAGATGATCTTCAGGTATCACCAATAGTAGTCTGTCTAAATACAGAAAGAATCATTGTAGTTAAAAAACAAAAACTAAAATTTTTTTTGGTTTTTATTTTGGTTACCAATGTTATCAAATAAGGTGTCTAAATGCTACTGAAAGGAACAGCTTAGGGATCATTCAACACAAAGATTCCATAAAAAAACATCAGAATATAACAAAAAAAAGATAAAATTCTAATTAGGTCAAGTAAAGGTTTGAATGTATAGATTTTGATTTTTATATAGTTAAGAGAATCAGACAGGTTTCTATAATTTCTAGTGACAAAATTCTTTTAGATATAGTAACATGTTTCATAACAACATATGGGTGTCTCCCTTGAGGATGGTCCCTTGTACCATAATCTTACACCATCCTCTTCTACTTCCAGCTAAATTTGAATTCTTAGTAGCTCTAATTTCCTGTTAGATCATCCCTTTAATAATTTTTATCCTTTTCCATCATTATTTCGGAGGTTCTGATTTTTCTGTTCTAATCAACTTTTCACCTCTCATGATAGGCCTTACTCAATTGACTTTCCTATTTTGGACTGTATTGATTAAGTTTGTATTTACATTCACTTTTCACATTACTTGTTAATTTTTCATTCAGTTTGTTCATTTAACTTTCTCTAATCATCTCTATGCCCATTTTTCAAAAATAATTCCTGCTTTTTTTAATTTTCTTAATTTTAATATTCACATCCAAAGATTCTAAAACTTAACTCTACATAAGGTGTTTTTCTTCAAATCTGATTCCATCTTAGAATATACTCGAAATAGCTGTTATTTCCATTATTAAATGCAATATGCAACTATTATGTAACATTATAATGCTGTTTTCAAAATCTTTTTTTATTTTTCTACAAGTAAATTTACAAAGAATGGGAGGAAAAGAAATTCATCTGAAAAGATGAGTGAATTTAGCTCTTGTGAAGAAAGTCTTTAAGTAGATTGTAAAAGGGCTAAAAAACGGGTTTTCAGTGTGTATCTATCTTGTATGCTTCAGAAGAAACTTATTCCTGTTGAATATTTAAGGTTTACTAGTTTTCAACTATCAAGAATCATATAAAAATCTTAAGTTTTTGGGCTACAGTTCAATTTATATGATTTCAGATACTTTTTTGATCCTGTAGACATGTTTTAAACAAAATAACTTAAAAATGGTTTTACTGAACACTATGTATGAAATGTGATGACTCAAGACAGTTAACTTTTGAAAGAAGATGACAACAATAAGATAGGTCCACTTAGATGTTGAAGAATAATAGCAAAATCCTGCAGAGTGTGAGAATGAAATATGTAGGGATTCTTATTAAGATAAATACAAAAATAATTTTTTGAAGACAACATAGAAAAGATGTAATCACATTGTTGGACATTTATACTACATCAGCTTCATAGTGAAGAGTGGAAGTGAAAAAATAGCTCAAGATTAGTTTCCAAATAAACTTCAAAGGACACAGAAGCATTGTTTTGTGTAATAAACATTTTGGAATTGATATTCTTAAATAATGGTATCAAAAAAGACCATGACCATAGCAAGAAAATATTGTGTTAGAGCTTCCTTGAAATTTTATTTGCCTGGTTGACTGACTAAAATTCACCCAGATAAGCATTAAAACTATAATCCTACACAAAAAATGTCTTATTAAGCTCTCCAAATATTTAAAATCAGAGGTTATGAAAAACCTGTGAGGTTACATAAATCAGAGTATATTCCAGTTTTTTTCTAAAGGAAATGTTTAGCCATCCTATATCACTATGTTAAAAGAGCATTAAAAAAAAGAAGAGGCATTAAGAAGGTTAAGGATAAAATTTTCCTGAACTATTTGGAAAATTATGAGGTACTTAATCTGCTTTTATCATTTCAATTCTGATATTTTTGAGAATGTTATCTAATATTTTTATTTCTGTTAACTCTTAACGTTGTCAAGCTGCAATGGATCCAGGATACCAAACCCAGGGGGGGGGGGGAGAATAAGGTAATAGATTTTTTGGCCAAAAAGGAAGACTTTAACTTCCTTTATTGGGTTGGAACCAGTAACTGGGATAAGCAAGGCTCTTATAGACATGCGAACATCAGCATTGTCATTAGGTGTGGGCAACCAAGTATTGAAAGAAGTGAGTTGGTTAAATTTTTAGAAAGCATCTCTACAAGGTTTTTTTCTGCTCCTGCTCTGACTGTTTATAATTGGTAAATGATTGAAAACTACAAGAAAATGTATGATACACTGTAGGGGGAATAAACGATTACAATGTTATTGTTCATGTGTAAAGCTCATAAAATATATGTTTTTTTCTGTATCAATCAACATTATAAGAAAATTGGCTGAAACGTTGTTTTTATACATATTTCTATAGTTTACCATATTATAGGGTATAAAAACAACACTCAGCCAACATTGATTGTTCTCTTATAAATCACTTACTAAACTCAATTTGATAACTTGGAAAAAATTATTTACAAAAACCTAGTGTAAATGGAAAAAGAAATGCATAATCAGTTAGTAAGTACTTTTTCATTATAATAATGGTATAACTTCTATATTATTGTAATGATATAAAATGTATAAAAGTATCCCATAAATTTATCCACTAGAGTCATTTTTGTAACTATTTCTATATTCAAGTATAGTTAGTAGTAATAACAGTAATACATAAAAACAGTACTTACCTATATTAAGAACTGAGAAAGTAATAACCCATTTATCTTTTCTTGTTCTTAATGCAATAGCATGAATTGCTAAAGTTGAAACTTGAGTTGCAAAACTGAATGCTTCACATATTAACCAAGGTAAAGCACACCAGCTCTGTTCCTGAAATGCATATATACAGTGTGTTAGACATAATATATACTCATATTTTTAATTAAGTTTCAATGAAATTAAATTTATAAAAAAAATTAAAATATATTTTATCAAACTTATAAAAGGAAGGAAGATCTCAGATCAACCTTAATATATATATATATATATATATATATTTTTTTTTTAATGACTTTTACCTCTTCAATATATTCATTTCATAAGTTTCAATCAAAAAATTAAATTTAATAAATAAATTAAGTTTAATAAATACTAAAAATCAAGTATTTATTGAATAACTTTGATGTAAGAGTTTTTTAAGGAAAAAATTAAGTTGTTCATAATGACGGTTCAAATATATATGTATATATATATATATATATATATATATATATATAATTTTTCCCCCTTTTTTTATTAATATTGTTTAATATAGGATTTTTATAGAGTAATTAGCCTAATATCATTATGGAAAAGTATTTTCAATGATTTATGTATAAACATCTTAAAAATGTTGTCATTTATGCGTGTTTAAATCATTACCCACTAAAGCCAGTAACTGTTCTTAATTAATATTCTTTTTTTTATTATTTTCTGGTAATATTCAAATAAAAAAGACACAATATAGAATTACAGAATCTTTGCCTTGAAAAAAAATCAGTGGTCTTACTAGAGGCTGAAATAAAACAATACTATTAATGATAACAATTATGATAATATAGCAGATGAGTTAAATTTATGCACTTTATTTGGTTTTTTTTTGGAGGGGGAGAATATTTCTTTAAAGAAATAATAAGTAGCTCTAATGAATTGAAAATTTTAGATGGAGTTTGGATTTTAATTTAAGTGGCATAATAATAATTTTGTGTGTAAAAGAAGCAATAAAGATTTTTTCCTTATTAAAAAATTAGTTTACTTTCTTTCTAAAGAAAACTAATTAAAAATTTACTAAAATATAATTACTCAAAGATACATTTTTGGTTCAGCTAGACCAAAAAATATATGTATGAATGTGTCACAATGCTTTTTACCTTATATTTCAGGACTGACAGAACTAATTTTCTTTAAATTTGGGTTAAATATTTTCAAATATGGGACAATGATTATATTAATTTTTTTCAAGATTCATTAAGGTATGGGGATATTGTTAAAAAAAACAATTTCGATTTTCTTCAAAGGCACTTTAGAGAAAACTTTATTAAAGCAAATTTCTTATCTACAATGCATATATAAATAATCCCAAAAAAATAATTTTCAAAAATCAACCCCCATTTCTTTAAATTGAAATATATGTTTTTTGTTCTTTTGCTCTACTCTCTTCAGTTTAAATATTTTTTGAGAGTCTATACTTCATATATAGAGTCAAGAAATGTCTACAATTTTTTTAAATTATAAACCCCAGACAAAAAATACAGAATAGATTTTGAACATTTTCTTTTTCTTACTTTTGCCTGTGTTGAAGGAAGTATTAAATTTAAAGAAAACTTTACTTAAGAAAATTTGTTATGTTTAACTTATATATGAATATTTTTCAGAAAAAGTTTCCTTAAAATTTATTTTATTATATTATATACAAAATATATTCTGCATTTGGTTTTTTGCTTAAGCTCTTTTAATTATAAAAAACGTAGACTGGAATAAAATGTTCAGCATTTTAAAAAAATTAGGGTTCAAATACAGAGATAGAAGAACAATTGCTAACATGTACAGGAACCAAACAGCAACAATAACAATTGAAGAACATAAGAAAGAAGCCCTAATAAGAAAGGGAGTCCGACAAGGATGTTCCCTATCTCCGTTACTTTTTAATCTTTACATGGAAATAGCAGTTAATGATGTTAAAGAACAATTTAGATTCGGAGTAACAGTACAAGGTGAAAAGATAAAGATGCTACGATTTGCTGATGATATAGTAATTCTAGCCGAGAGTAAAAAGGATTTAGAAGAAACAATGAACGGCATAGATGAAGTCCTACGCAAGAACTATCGCATGAAAATAAACAAGAACAAAACAAAAGTAATGAAATGTAGTAGAAATAACAAAGATGGACCGCTGAATGTGAAAATAGGAGGAGAAAAGATTATGGAGGTAGAAGAATTTTGTTATTTGGGAAGTAAAATTACTAAAGATGGACGAAGCAGGAGCGATATAAAATGCCGAATAGCACAAGCTAAACGAGCCTTCAGTAAGAAATATATTTTGTTTACATCAAAAATTAATTTAAATGTCAGGAAAAGATTTTTGAAAGTGTATGTTTGGAGTGTCGCTTTATATGGAAGTGAAACTTGGACAATCGGAGTATCTGAGAAGAAAAGATTAGAAGCTTTTGAAATGTGGTGCTATAGGAGAATGTTAAAAATCAGATGGGTGGATAAAGTGACAAATGAAGAGGTATTGCGGCAAATAGATGAAGAAAGAAGCATTTGGAAAAATATAGTTAAAAGAAGAGACAGACTTATAGGCCACATACTAAGGCTTCCTGGAATAGTCGCTTTAATATTGGAAGGACAGGTAGAAGGGAAAAATTGTGTAGGCAGGCCACGTTTGGAGTATGTAAAACAAATTGTTGGGGATGTAGGATGTAGAGGGTATACTGAAATGAAACGACTAGCACTAGATAGGGAATCTTGGAGAGCTGCATCAAACCAGTCAAATGACTGAAGACAAAAAAAAAAAAAAAAAAATTATAAAAAAATTCTGTGTTTTTCTTTATCACTTAAAGAGATATTAAAATTAAAGTAGCTTTCACCCCCTATGTTACATTCCAGACCCAAAAAGAGAAGCAATTTTTTTCATTACTTTCATAAAAAAATTTATTTTTCAATGTTTTTTTAACAATTTTCCTTTACCTTTTTTTGGGGAGGATTGCTTCTTAATAAATAAATTTCCTACATTTTTCCCACATAGTAAGGAAGCCTTTAAAATAAAAAAAAAAAAATTTATATTTGAAATTTGGGAAATTTGATCCTTAAATGTTATTTTGACATTCATGACCAACAACATAGTCAGGAAATACTAGTTTTCTTTTTTAAAAAATATTAATTATAATTTTTACATTAAAGATAACAATATTTTAATTATTTATTCATTATATATTGACAAATCTATTGAATTATAGTGAAATAACCCTTGTGTGAAAAATTTAAAGTGCAAAAGTTAATTATTTAGGAACTTGGCTATTATAAACTTGAGTAAAAGAAAAAAACAATTAATGTTCTAAAATACACACTGATAAACACAGCAACCCCGGATTATCCAGATTATACAATCTGGATATTCCATTATAATCTTATTATTATTCATATTATAATCTGGATATTGTGATTAATCGGTTAAAAATATTCTATCCAGTTTAAATAATGACTATTAAATACTGCATTCAGCAAACTAGACAGACACTCACTCACGCATACAAAGAATATATATGAAGACAATACATCACTATACACCATACAGGAATCAGCCTTTGCAAATCTCCTTATAGGAATAGGATATTAACCACAACATGCAAATTTTAAATATCATAGTCTAAAATTAAGTAAGCCTAAAATTAAGAAAAATCCAGTTGAAATGTTAAAACTGTAAAATAAAATAAATTCCTTTCCTCAATTTTAATAATATTTCAAAAGGGCATTTCATAAGATATATATTACTAAGTAACAGTATTTTTCTGGGAAAGAGCACAAATTTCTGAATCATTTGGTATAAAGATGATCTCAATTTCATGAAAATCTGACTTATAATGCTACTTTACTGCATCTGAGATGTAGAATTTAAAAGTCATGAACTCAAATAAAAAACATTTAAACAATAAATAAGAAAAAAAAAGATTAAATATGGCATAAAATTGCATACTAAAGAGATTAACACAATACAGATCAAATATTAATAAATCACAGATTACACAGGTCAGCAAAATTAAGGAATGTGAAAGTTCTTTGTAATTTGATAACTGATTTTTATGTTATTTTGTGCTCCGATTTCAAATATGGCCACCAGTTTTGTGAATCACGTAAGAATTTTTCACAATACTAAAAAAAAGAAAATGGAAAAAAGGCATATTGTACATGTATTCCTTGTGGAAAAGTTTTATTTATAAAAAAGAAACAGTACTTAAAGAAAGGATTTTTGTACATTTTCTTACCTCTGTGAGGACTTTTACTGCCTTTCTCTTTTCCTTTCAGTACTTCTCAGGCCACATTTTCTGTTGTAGTCACGTTGCGAATCATCTCATTGGATACACCAACAGTAGTCTGCAATCATGTACACATTCCACCTTTGCTGATATCTGTGTTTCATTTCCTTTATATCTTGATGAAATCTTTCATCCTGTTCTTCACTTACAGCACCAAGATTCTCAGGGAAGTAGTCATCAATATGAGAATGCAAATGTACCTTCAAGCTCATTGAACAACCCAAGTCTTGGAATTTCATTAGCATGTTTTCCACTATACACTTAAAATTTTGGTCCTTATTGTTCCCAAGAAATTTCTTTTCACTTATTTAAATGCTTTCCATGCTTTTTTTTCAATGTCCTCTATTTTTGTTTGAAAGACTAAGACTTCATCTTTAAAAAGTTTACGAATATCTGGACCAGTGAAAACACCTTCTTTCACTTTGGCTTCTGATAGTTGTGGAAACGTATGGCATATGTACATAAAAAATTCTCCTCCCTTAGATAAAGCCTTTACAAATTGTTCATCAATCCCAGTTTGATGTGAAGTGGAGGTAAGAAGCTTTCTGTGGATTAACCAAACTTTTCCATATTACATTTTTGCTCCCAGGTATAATACTTTATGTGGCCATTCTTCTCTGGTACAATGTTCTTTCTCGTCCTGGCTGTCCCATTCACAAGAAGGAGGATACTTGGTTATCCTCCCTGCTGCCCAAGAAGCATACAAATTACTTTTAGGTAACCACATATTATCCATTCAAGATTGCAATGTTTCAGTTTAGACAGAACTAATTCTAAATTCTCGTAGCATTCTTTCAGATATACAAAGTGTCCTACCGGCACTGAAGCATATTTGTTGCCATTATGAAGAATAACAGCTTTGAGGCTTCTTTTGGACAAGTAAATAAACAGCTTCCATTCATTCACATCACACTTTATGTTCAACTGCTCCATTGCATCAGGAACATTGTTACAATAAGTTAATCTTCCATCTTCAGAAAAGAATGGAATAAAGGCCTTTTATCTGTGTGTCTACCATGAGAAACAGATAATGCTGTGAAAAAAGTTGTGGTTGAGAACTACCAGAAATAAAATCAATATCATCATTATCCTGTGATTCTGCTTTAGAGTTGTTCAGTATATCTTCTAGTTTTTCTGGAACTGAAGGTACAGGTACACCAGGGCTGTGAGGTACAGAGTGTATTGCCGAATAACAATTTGCATATACAATTTCTTTCTTATTTTTTAGATTGAACTCTTGTACATAACAAGAACAAAAGTAGCAATCACCACTGTTATTTTGTGGTTCTCTCCAGATCATTGGTACTCCAAACTGAAAATACTTTTTCGTAACGTTTGTCCATTTGTGTGGCTCTTCCACACAAGTAGAACAAACTGTTTGAGGGGCTCATGTTTTATCTTGATCACCAAGTTTTACCCCAAAATAGATGTAGTACACTCTTTTAACAAAGTCTGTAATATTTCTTTGCTCCATTAGCACACTAGCAAAACCCTAAAATTTTTTTGCACTAGCAAAATGTTCTAATTGCAACTGATTTATTTTCATTTCAGTCGAGTGAAAGGGAGTAGGATTGAGTGAGTCATCACCTTAGCTAATAGCTTGACAAAAATGACTCATAAAGTCATTCTAATCAATCATATTATTAGTCACTCATCTTACTGTACCAAACCAAAATTATGAACACTACTTATATTCATTCCATGTAACCAAACTAATAATAAGGTATCAAATAAATTAGCACAGTTCTAATTTTTTATTCAACATGTTATAAATAAAATATATTGATTTTCAATTTTGAGAATATTAAAAAAATGGTACGTGATAGAATTTTTTGATTATTTTTCCTAAAACTAGCACACAAAAATCTATAAGAATTAGTTATTGCTTTTCAAACAACTTTTCCGTAGTGGACCTGTGTTAGTATTGTGGGTAAAAAACCTTAAGCTTCTTAAAAATTCAAGATGAGAGTCTTTAACAGTAGTGCCACTTGCAATATCAGTATCAAAGAGAAATATAGTTTTAAAACAATTTTATAGAAGCATATATCCTGTATTTAGAAAGTAAATGATAAGTATCTTGCTAGTTAACAAAAATGAAACTTTATTTTGTCATGCTTCAAAAATAATAACTGAAGCAGAATTATTTATTAATAGTGTATTATTTATTACAACAAACTTATTAGTGAAAAATTAAAATGTCTGAAGCATAACATTTTTAATGAAATATGAATTATTTCTTATTAATAATTATATTTGTTGTTTTTTTTTTACAGGCATAATTATCTTCACCAAGCCCTATAAGTGTCAAAGAAAATAAATACATCCATAACACACCCAGGAAACACATCTCTACATCCACATCCATAACACAAACAACATTTGATGAAAATTTATTGAATATCCTACAAAAAGGGATCAGAGATAAGGAAAATGCATGGGTAGTGAAAAAGAAATGTTCTACTCGCAGTGAAATTGTGAAGAAAGACAAATGATCCAAAGGAATGTTGCAAGTACTTCCAGATAACAGATATCCATCCTATCACAATTTCATAGATTATCAGAAAATATTTACTCAGGATGGAAGCATCACATTATTGATCAGCAGTTTAATGTTCGTCAGTTGAATTATTTGCTGGTGAACACTATTTTATGTCACTGAGTAATAAGAAGTCACTTGAGAAAAGATCAGGTATTTGTGAGGAAAATTCATCCACTTCAAAAGTAGTGTTTTAATAGTCTCTGACTGAACTATTTACCATTCAACCAGACACCACTCCGGAGTATGATATAAATTAATAGGTTAGAGAAATATTATATTTATCTTTTAAAAATCTAGTTTCAGTTTGAAGGCAAAAGATTGTATATTATAAAAGTAAAAAGTAATTTATATACGAGGTCTGTAAATAAAGTAATGAGACTAGTTTTTTTTGGGGTGGCAACACTATAAAGTTACTAGTAAACATATGGTTATATGAACAGCTGATTTATATTAGGTATTGATATTTTTAGTGTATTGTTGCTGCGTGAGATGTAAACAAACTTTTCATGAAATGAGTTTTTGTTGTACATTACAAAAACGATACTAATTATGAGCAATGTTGTGCAATCAAGTTTTGTGTTAAAATTGGTGAGAATGCTACTGAAACATTTTCAAAATTGAAAAGGGCATATGGAGATGATACTATATCATAAGATCAAGTTTTTAGGTGGCTTAAAGCATATTCAGATGGCCGGGAATCAGTTGTGGCTGATCCGAACAATTGAATTTGAACCATACCAAAGTCCATCAAATTTTGACAAATTGACCATGAAAAAAGTTTGTGTGAAATTGGTCCTAAAAAACCTCACTGTTGAACAGAAAAACAGCAGGGTGGAAGTATGCCACGATCTTCTAGAGCGAATTGAAACTAATCCTTATTTTAAAAAAAATGTTAGTACTGGTGATGAATTTTGGATACAACCCAGAAAAAAAACGCCAAAGCAAGGAGTGGCACATTTCAAACTCACCACGTCCCAAAAAATCAAAAATGACCAAATCAAAACCATGCTAATTTGTTTCTTCGATAGTAATGGCATTGTCCATAAGGAGGTTTTGCCTACAGGATAGACTGTAAATCAACATGTTTACAGAGAAACTCTTGAAAGACTGTGGAAAAGAGTTGCCCGCATGAGACCAGCCATCAAAGACAACTTGATGCTGCATCATGACAATGCACCTTGTCACACTGCACTCTCAATTAATGAGTTTTAGGCAAAGAAAAACATTCCTGTAGTTTCCCAAACATCTTATTCACCTGACTTGAGCCCCTGCGACTTTTTTCTGTTCTGACTTTAAAAAAACACCTCAGAGGACACCATTTTGGAACATCCCAACCTCGCAGGGGAAGACAATCACCTTGTGTTGCTTCCAGTTGCCACATCACCTTCCCCCTGTTCCTAGCCCTGATGAGCAAATTTTGAACAGTAGAAAACATTTTTAAAAATGTAACCGATCATCTGAAGGATATTTCGGTTTTTGAGTTCCAACACTGATATGAAGAGTGGGAAAGCAGTCTGAAGCATTGCGTGGCTTCCCAAGGAAATTATTTTGAAGGTGATAGAGTCCATGTACCAGTATAATTGGATTGTAAATAAAACATTTTTCTGAACCAGTCTCATTACTTTATTTACAGATCTCGTGTATAAATTATTTTTTTACTTTTATAATATATAATCTTTTTCCTATAAACTGAAACTAGAGTTTTATATTATATATATGGTTGCATGTTCACAATTCGACAAGGATATTGAGAGGTAGCACGTATAAAAATTCTTACAAGTACAATTTATATACTCTTAATTACCTGTAATATAAAATATGTTAGTTATAAATATCAAAATACAATTCCAATTTTGCTATACATCTTACAGTAGCTAATACAAATTATTACAAAATTAACAAGAGATTATAACACTAAGGTAGCAATCACAAAATCAACAATTCACTTTTTAGAAGTGAATGTCACTTTGTCCTCTGTTCATAACAAAGAGTTTCTTTTACTTAACCACTGTCCAAAAATGGAATACTCGTGATGCACTCTTCGCACATTTGTTACCACGCACTTGCTACGAATGCTCCCGTACACTGCCCTTATATTTATTGCACACTGAACAGAAACTAAAACTGTAACTTGCTGATCCTTGGCAGTACTTATGACTCCAGGTCTAGAGATTGACCAGTAGTAACAGTACCCAACCCATCTTTTTGTTTGTTTGTTGTTCAAGCATTATAATTTCTATTGTCCACACCTTCTACGCTTTTCTATAAATTCTTTCTAGAAAGAATTGCTTTACTGTTTCTGTTTCTTTTTGTTCTCTCTTTCTACATTTTCTCTATATTTCTTCTTCTGGAAGCTTCTCTATCAGTTGCAATATAGTACTTATGCCTACAATAAATTTATACAATAGATAAAATCAATGATACATCCAGTGATTAAATGAAAATTAATCACTAATGAAAATTAGGTATTTAAAAAATCAATAGTAACTGTAATATTTTTAATTAACTTATCAAACTTACCACAATGGTTCCCCAAATGAGTATTGCACTTGCGACTGCATATATAAATGAAAATAAAAGGAATGCTACCATTATTTCTGTGGCTGTAAAAGAAAAAAGAAAAAATAATTAATAACATTTAAAATTTCCTCTGATCCTCAAGACTAATTGCTATTATTCCTTACAGAACTGACATTAAACAAATTCATAAGAGAACTGTTAAATATGATAAAGATGTTAAATCCACCTGATTGTAAATTTCAAAAAATTTCTACAACAATAGTAAATTATCTTAATTTTTCAAGATAAATTTTAATTGGTATCAAAGCTTCTGTAATTTAAGGAATCGATTGCACTGATCAACAATGATTTTGTTAAATGAGAATGAATAACCGATTCTTACAGTATTTTTCATGCTGATATGAAATCAGAATTTTTCTATCAGGCTTAGTTTTTTTGCAACTACCATTCTTATTTTCAGGTAGAATCACTTATGCACTTCATAAGCATAGCATTTTGTGAACATAATTTCATTATACTATTTATCAGCTAAATAGCTTTTGTTTATTTACTACAGTCCCTTAATTGTTGTCACACTGATTTGTTAGACATTAGTCATCATGTTTATTATTTACACTAATTAAAATGAACAAGAATGTAACTCATTCTAATTATTTTCATCTTACTATAATCATATGATCCACTCATTAGTTATTTCTATCGTTATTATATTTACTTACAAGCTATCATGCAGACTAGAAAAATATTTTTAATTCTCATTCAAGTGCAAGTTCTTGTGTGTGGCTCTTTCATATTTGTGGGTGTATGTTGTTCAGTAAAGTGCATGTATGATAATTAAATCAGTGTGTTTTTTAAAGTGTTTCTTTTTAAACAATATTAGTTACAGTAATGTATTAACAATGCCTTGCAGTTAGATTAATCATCCAGACAATTTCTGCTACATCTGTGGTGTGTTAATGTTGAAGTCTTAGAAAAGAAATATAACTCCACAAATAAAAAAGTCGTAAGAACTGTATTTTGGATGTAAATTAAGTGATCAGGACAAATCTTGGGTTCCTCATATTTCTGTGCTTCTTGTGTAACACTGTTGACCAGTTGACTAAATGGATCTCGTCACATGCCATTTGCAATTCTAATGGTTTGGAAAGAACTGAAGGATCACACCACAGACTGTTATTCTTGAGAAATAAAGATATCTGGGATAATAGATAAAACTAGACATATTGTTAAATACCCTAATATTCCTTTTGCCATGCAGACAGTCCCACATAGCCAAGAGCTTTCAATTCCAGTACCACTGGAAATGTAGAACTTAGATGAAGATGTAAATGTCAAATCTTGTGCTGACTTATCAGGCAATGAAGAAAGAGATCCAAACTTTTTAGAAAATTGACAGACTAAGTCCCATTTAATTAATCAGTCAGAATTAAATGATCTGGTTCGTGATCTAAATTTATCAAAAAATCAAGCAGAAATACTGGCATCAAGACTGAAAGGATGTTATCTTTTACAACCAAACATTAAAATATGTGCTTTCCGTGGCAGACAGTCAGAATTTGAACATTTCTTCTCCCAGTGCAAAAACTTAGTATACTGTAATGATGTGATCTCTTTACTGGAAGCTTGCACCATCCTGACAAGTGACAACTTTTTATTCAAAGCTCATCAAAGCTTACTTTGAAAGCTGTTCTACTTCACATTGGAAATAAATACCGATCAATACCATTAGCATACGCTGTTCACATGAAGGAGTCTTATGAAGATATGAAACTTGTATTAAGCAGGATTCAGTATGAGAAATATTTATGGCATATTTGTGGAGATCTGAAAGTAATAACGCTTTTGCTTGAACTGCAACTCAGATACACTAAGTTCTGTTGCTCTTTGTGTGAGTGGCACAGCAAGGTTAGGAAAACCTACTACATAAAAGAGCAGTGGCCAAAGAGAGAGGTACTGACTGTAGGAGAGAAGAATGCTGTTAGTCGGGCATTAGTAAAACCAGAAAAAGTTTGATCTTTACCACTACACATTAAGCAAGGTTTATTCAAAATTTTGTTAAAGCAATGGATCATAATGGTACAGGATTTCAGTTTCTAAAAAACAAATTCCCTAATATAAGTGATGCTAAAATAAAGGATGGTATATTTGTTGGACCACAAATAAGAAAACTAATGAGTTGATCCCGTCTTTGAATGAGTTGGAGGTTGCTGCGTGGAAATCATTTCGAACAACTTCCTTGGAAACCATAAGGTCATTAACTACAGAGAACTTGTGAGAGAACTCCTTCAAAACTACAAATAACTTGCATGTAACTTGTCACTCAAAATCCATTTCTTACGTTCACATTTGGATTTTTTCCCTAACTATCTCTTTGCTATCAGTGATGAACATCGAGAACCCTTTCACCAGGAGGTATCTACAATGGAAACAAAATATCAGGGAAAATGGTACCCAAAAATGTTAGCCGACTACTGTTGGAATATAAAGAGGGATCTACCTACAGCAAATTACAGCAGAAAATCCAAAAGAAATAGATTTTAGGTGGGTACAAAACGCATATAATGTATTGTCATATTATGATCATCATACATTTTTGTTTCAAAAGAAATTTCAATTACAAAAAAACTGAGCCTGATAGAAAAAAAATCGATTAACATACTTGTACATGAAATCAGCGTAAAAATACTATAAGAATCAGCCATTCACTCTCATTCAACAAACAAAAAATTAAATTTTGTTGACCAGTACTATTTATTTACATATTTATCATGACTTTCACCATTGACACTTTATCCTAACTTCATAGACTTAAATTTTCAGGATGCTAATTGATTTTCAATGCATTCAGTAATCATCAGGTTGTAAGGAATACTGTTTAGAATTTTTCTCAAGATGCTAATAGCATAATATTGCTCCACAAACTATTAACACTTCATTTTCCTCACAACTGGTTGCAGTGAATGTGCTAAATTCCACAGTAAATTTTGAAGACCGATGCAGCAGCCCTGGGATAAGATAAAATTATTTTGTAATAGTATTAATTATATCAATCCATTTTATAATTTTTTTTCAGTTGCAGTTTATGACACTTTTATTCTGAAATAATAATGTTTTGAGACATAACTAGTTATAAAAATCACAATATTAAATTTGACAGATGTACTAGTGAATATAAATTTAGATACTGAAAAAAGTGTACTTGTTTGACTTGCTTCTTCCCTTCACCATTAAAAAGCAATAAAAAAATAGTGACTACTTCAGTCAAATTATATAATTTAAGAGTTGAAATGTTGAAAGTATTTATTGGATATTATAAATTGAAAGATTCAAAAAGCTTTTCTTTGATATATATATATATATAAAACACACACACACACACACACACACACACACACACACATATATATATATATATATATAAATATATAAATAAATAGTACTGGTCAACAAAATTTAATTTTCTGTTTGTTGAATGAGAGTGAATGGCTGATTCTTATAGTATTTTTACGCTGATTTCATGTACAAGTATGTTAATAGATTTTTTTTCTATCAGGCTCAGTTTTTTTGTAATTGAAATTTCTTTTGAAACAAAAATGTATGATGATCATAATATGACAATACATTATATGCGTTTTGTACCCACCTAAAATCTATTTCTTTTGGATTTTCTGCTGTAATTTGCTGTAGGTAGATCCCTCTTTATATTCCAACAGTAGTCGGCTAACATTTTTGGGTACCATTTTCCCTGATATTTTGTTTCCATTGTAGATACCTCCTGGTGAAAGGGTTCTCGATGTTCATCACTGATAGCAAAGTATCTATATATATATATATATATATATATATATATATACACACACAACATAATAATTACATTGCTTTATTATTTTTTTATAACACTTAAAATGCACAGAATAATTGATGTGCATTTAGCAAACTAAATGCACATCAATTATATAGATCAATCATATAGACCCTCACTCTGTATATCTTTCTTTGAAGTACAACAGATTTTCATTTTATTTACAATTTAAACGGTCACAATCAAAATAGTTATCTCCTGGGACAGTTTCTTTTGCACCATGTCAATCTGCATTCCTTTTTATTCTTGGCTAAACTTTTGAAGACCTTCTTTCTTTTTCTGTTTAGCCTCTGGGAATTACTGTTCCAGGTATTACTACAGATGATGAATGAGGGTGATATGTATGAGTGTAAGTGAAGTGTAGTCTTGTACAGTCTCAGTCTGATTCCTGAGATGTGTGGTTAATTGAAATCCAACCACCAAAGAACACCGGTATCCACGATCTAGTACTCAAATCCATGTAAAAGTAACTGCATTTATTAGGACTTGAACGCTGGAACTCTCAACTTCCAAATCAGCTGATTTGGGATGATGCGTTGTTCACCACTAGACCAACCCAGTGGGTTAACTTTTGAAGACCTGATAGCCCTAATTTTCTTTTAGATAATCTGTAATTTTACTCTCATTCAACCTATTCCCTCTTTTTTAAAGGTTCTATTGATCCTCCTAGAATAGTTTTAATCTTGCCTCTCATTTTATGTTCAAAACAGTTTTGAAAACAAGTCTTCTAGTCAGAATTGTTCTGGATTCTTGTCCATTCTCCTCATTACTTGATTTTTCACTTTTACTGTATATATCTTTCATATCCATGCAGAAGTGTATTCCAAACCTAGCACTTAACAAGATGCTTTAAGTCTAACATCATCTTACTACATATGTTTTTTTAACACTTCTTTAGCCATTACTATTCTAATTTTTATTTTATTTACATTTATGCCATTTTCTGCTAACATCATACCTAATTATTTATATAATTTTATTGTTTAGTTCTTCCTTTTCTTCTTAGATTCATTGGCTAATTTTTATGCTGTACTCATTAATTATTTTCCTATTATTTATTTTCATGTCATATTCTGTCACAGGCTTCCTAGAATTTTTAATCACCTGATGAATATCCTGTATTTCATCAACATAAAAAAATGTCATCTACATACCTTATAAATTGTATTTTCTTCTTTCTACAATGATTTGAGAAAATGAAAATCTTCGATAGCATTTTTACCTAATATTCAATTTTCATATTCAACAAAATTGACGATTGGACTCCCTTGCCTTATCACCCTTCCCAAGACAAATCACTCAGTTTGATCTCCCTTTATTTTTATAACTGTTTTCTGATTTGGGTACAGTCCCAATAGGATACAGTACAATAGGCCAAAGTTATACATACCAGTTTAAAATAAATGTTCAAAATCAGCCGGCCACTTTTTAATTAATGATATGATGATATTATCTGTTGCATTATTTGTCTCTAACAATTAAATAACGCGTTTAACTTAAATATATTTAGGTATTTAATTTTCTATCATTCTAAAAGAAAACTATATTGTAAAAAAGTAAAAAAATTGCAACATAATCAAAACTTGTCCAGGGTTTAGGCTGTAATTGGTCAATATTGTAGAGGAAAAAGAAGGTAAAAAACTGAATTATTTTTAGTTTTTTCCATTAATACTAAATTAAGTTTTATTAATTTTCTCCTACTTTCCTTCTTTGAACTGGTCGGCGCTCTAAAACTGGTTAGACAACTGTGGACCAGACCAATGAAAATACATGACAATCATGTAAAGTATACTCTGCAGTGATGTGGTAATAGGTTACCTGACAGAGCAGAAAATCTACTATATTCTTGCAAGATAATAATTCGGGTTTGAGTTAAAGAAAAAATTATGATTTAAAAATGTAGATGAGAAAAAGTTTTATAAGAATTAAGCAAAATAAATTAATTAATGACAGAAATGTAAGATAATTACCATCAGATTTTCTATATCTCTCTTCTCCACTTATTGTGTATTTAAATTCTTCAACATCAAGTCCTAGTAATATACTGACTGAACCACCAGCATTTTCAGGATCAGCCAGTTCAGTCGATAATTGTGTAAGAATCAAAACACTGGTTATCTGAAACAATAAATCCAATAAAAACATAATCAGAAAATTATAATCATATGTAAGTAATATAATTTCTATGAAATTAAATCTTAAATAATTTTCATACACATATGTATACAAGTTTTTATAGGATAAGTACGGCAGATAATAACATGAAAGCGTTTTTGCCCAGAAAAACCCAAAGAAAAAAAGTAGGATAAGTATATGGGTTTATATATAAGCATGTCTAGTATAAATAAGTTATTAGCCTCAAGATTTAATTGTTTTTCCTTTCATAATATCAATTGATAAAGCTGTTTAATTAGCCAGTTCCTTTCTCAAGACACTCTTGTCCATGATGGTCGGTGATTATATTAATGTAAATTTAAAATTTTTTATCTTCAAACTGAATAAATTTGTGAAATAAATCATTTAACTTTAAATTGTTTATTGATACAAAGTTTTAATTTGAAATTAGTAAGAATATTTCAAATATATTATACTATTTGTTTTATTTCAAAAATTTAACTGTTTATTATAATTTATCTGTTTTTCTACAATTAAAAATCTTATTCCCACTTACTGAAAAAACTATTTCCCCCAAAAATGGACAGTTTGTTACTTCTAAAATAAAAAGAATAAATAAATACTATTTAAAATTCAACTTGTTTTGCCGTTGGAAAATTTTTCACTCAATTGCAACCTCAGTGAATAAATTGTAAAAAAAAAAAAAACGTTTTATCCATGTGTATCAGAAGGATAGAGAATAACTGTTCAAAATTTGTTTTAAATATTAATGAGGAAAGTTATTTTATATGAAAAATTTTTTCATAACTGTGCTTTGAAATTTTATATTAGAAAGCAATCTAAGAAAGTAAGTAATAAAATAATTATTTTCCTAAGAGAGAGTAGATCCCCCAACTTGAAAATATATAGAATACTTTTAGAAAGGTGCTGAAAACCTTATTTCTTAATTTTTTTTATTTGGAAAGTTCTACTATGTGCATCCTTAATGAATAAAAATAAAAATTAGTTTCCATTACATCACAGACGTTTAATTTTTAAAAAATTATTTTCAATATTTTTATAAATTTCAAGGTTTTTAATTTTTGTTTTGTTTATCTTTATTTTTATGTGAATAGGTAAAAAAGTTGTTTTTAGAAAAATTAAAATGACTTCTGAAAACTCATTAAAAATTGAAAGAATTAAGTTAACAATTAGTTTATATATATATATATATATATATATATATATATATATATAAAGAAATTTTTTCTTTAAATTTCAATCTTTTGTTATTTGAAAATTTAAAAATTTTCTAAATGTTCCAACAATCTGGTTTCAAAAAAATATATTGAAAAAATTTAAAAGGGTATTATTTTTCATTTTTATGCTTTGTTTGAAATAATTTGTATTATTATTTTATAAAGATTATTTAAAATGTTTAATTAGTTTATTTTGATTTAAAAGATAAGAAAACCTACGTCTTAAAAAGATTGAGACAAGGAATGCAGAAAAATGACATGGAAGATTACTAAAAAAAAATCTGGCTAGGACTGTGGGAATACGTCTTTATTTTTTATTTTATGTTTTCCAAGTAATCTTCATATGGAAATACTTTGAATCTGATACACTGAACTGTATATTATGAATAATTAAATATTACACAATCACGATAAAAAAAATAAGAAAAATATCTTTAATCTTCTAATGTAGACTAATCATTTTTAATTTTAAATTCTTCCACTAAGTAAGATGGCAAAAAGTTACAATTGGATCACCAAAAAACGTTAAAAAACTAGCAATCAAAAATGGTAATTTTGGTGAAGAATATATTTTTAATATAAATTTAAGGTCAAATCTTCCTTTTTCTCTAGTGACAGTAAAAATAATGGAAAAAATTGCAATAAAAATAATAATAATAGATTAGAACAAAATTAGAAAATATTTTACAAAATTAAATTTAAAAATAAAATGATGAGAATTGTACTATATCTAATGGGCTATGAAGAAGGCTAAAAATTTAGTTTTGTATAATATCAAAATAAATTTCCAATTCTTATATTTAATTATATAGATTTTTCATTTGTTGAACAACATAACTAAACGCGATTGCAATTTTAAATTATTAAAATTATAAACTACTCTCTTTCAAATTAATAAACTTGTTCTTCCAAAAATATTCTGAAACTAATTATCAGCAGTTATTCAGTAAGTTAAAGCTGAAAAATTAACAATTTTAAATACTACATTTTCCAAGCCTTGCGATCTTGCATGATTCAGTAACCTACTGTTACTACAAACTATGTAACTGCTACTATCTAACTACTTATACACGGTTCGCAAGACTTGACTGGTGAGTTCTGTCTAAATAAATTTATTTAAATAATCTGTATTTTTATAAGGTTTGACAAATCATATATGGGTTAAAAATTAATAAGCATAGTTTAAAGGAAGAATCCCGAGGATGACACACGATCCCGCACTGCTGCACTAAACGGTTTTTAATTGCGTTCTGGTGACAGTTGGTGTAGATAAAATGATACCGGCATAAGAAGTTTGTTCTTATATTTTGTTACTGTTTTATATTTTGCTTATATACTTGTAGATTTTATTTTTGTTTATTATCTAACCTCAAATTTAATTGTCTTTACCCTAATAGGTGTATACATATAGCGATTTCGCTTCTGCGTATTAATCTGATTGCACATCCGAAGAAACCGAGTGATCTAATGGAATGATTTTATTGATTTTTGAATCGTGGGATTCCGATCTGTCACCTTTATTTTGCGTTCAACAATTCGTCAGTATATTTATTTATAAGGAAATATTTCTTATAAGTAAAACAATTCAAGGAATTTTCACTGGTAAGCAAAACTTGTAATTATGATGGTTGAAATAAGTGGTGGCGGTGTGTGTGTATTCTTTTAGGTTATTGTTCTGTTACAGAATTAACGAAAATATTTACGAAAGTACAAAATTAATCTTTATTACCTAATTTGAATGGGTCCTGCAAGATTTGTGCCAAGGGATATAAACATATCTGTCCATAAGATAGTCTGTAATTACATTTTTATTAAATAAACTTAGTTTGATTCGGATTTTAAATATTAGAATTATGCTCCAGAATATATATTCAGAATCATAAGCCAGTTCTTTATTTGTAGTGGTTTGTAGTTCTAAAAAGATGTGAAACCAAAATTCTAAACATTTAGAAAGTATTAAACTTACTTTTTTATGAAATTTTAAACCCCAGTTGGTTACACTTATCTGTTATATATATATATTATTTTCTTTTAATGCATTATAGCATAATTATTGTATTTATGTCTTATAATCATTGACTACTTGTAAAACAGATTAATTTTTCCACCGTTTTTAATGTGATTGTAAATAATTTTGTAGATCAAATTTCCTTAGATAAGTATTTGTAAAAAAAACCTGAATAGATTGACAGGATCAATGTATAGATTAAAAAACATCATTAGTTCTTTATAAAACTAACATCTTAATGTTCTTATGAGCTCGGAAAGTGCTACGCATGTGGTCCTTGATTTAATAATAACTATGCTTCGTTTGAACAGTACTGAAATTTTAATCTAGAATCAACTTTATCTTAGTACAGTCACCCAGTGCTTTAAACCCATGAATGGCTAAACAAGGTAGACGACAATGCTGTCACATTTAATATTCAGTGGTACTCAAGGGAGTAATGGTGTAGAATCACACCTCATCACCTTAACTTCCCTTTTTGAGGGAGTTTCCATTACCTTACTAATGTTAATGGTAATAACTGAACTCAAATCTGTTTTCTTTGGACTGGTAAGCCATGCTAAATCATTAATGTGAGCAATCTTAACTTGTTATAACATGGTTTTTTAAAGTTGAATTATCAATTATCATCACCTTAGTTACTAAGGTAAGTATTTTGTTCTGTTGATAAGATTACTTTTGGCTCCAAAAAAACAGAAATATAAACTGTAAAAAGTAAAAGAATATCATAAATATCTTGTAAAAATTAATACGAAAAACTCAATTAACTGGGTTAATTAAAATATGTTAAATTATTATTATGTTATTATTAATATGTTAAAATATGTTATTATTATATGTTAAATTATTATCCATGATCTATCACTTGGATGAATGGTTAGTACAGTTGCTAACAGATACAAGTCTGCTTGACTCGGGATTTAATCTAGTAAAAAAATAGTTACTTTTAACCAAATTTATGATAAATTAACAGCATTGCTTGTCAACATGAGATGTGCAAGAGTTTCCAATATCTCTGTAGTTGCAAAAGTACGTAAGCTCTTGCAAAATTTCCGAATTTTATAGTTGAGATTGCAGCTTCTTACGTAATATAATATGAATATAAGAAAAAAATTATCATTCAAAAAACTTGTTTTGACTAATACATAGTATAATTAGCTACTACTATTCAAAGTAGGCAATATGAGAAGGGTGTCTTTGATTATCTTCTTTTAACTCAGAATAATAGTTTATGAAAAAGGACTTTTAAGCTTCTGTTTTAATTTTTTTTATAAATGACAGATTTATTTAAAAGATTTTCCAACCAATTTATTTGAAATAAAATTAATTTCTTTTACAGAATCAAAATTAAATTTTTAAGTAACATTAATTAAAAGATAAAAAATCTGACTTATATTTTCTGCATCATCGTTTAATGTATACAAGTAATACGTGATAATCTAATTTTCATTTATTCCTTTTTAATTTTAAATTTTTATTTTTTCTCATACCAAAGAAATTAAAAATTAAATTTTTTTTGTATCAATCCAAATAGGAGTTTGGAGTATGGGAATCTAATTTAGTTTTGGCTAAAATTGGTCCAAACAGTTGAGAGGTACACATCTTATGGGTCCCATATCCCAAAATTTTACTCAAAGAGTAGGTAAATTTTTTTGCACAATTTAATGTTCTTTTGTTAGCTAAGATACTTTCTAATAGACTTTTATCTTACACAAACCTTCATAAATTGGTGGAGGGGCAAAAAAATTATTTTTTATTGTTTTTTTTCATTTGGTCACATTCTTCTTCTAATTTGATGATTCCATAATGTTAATGTCACTTCGATTATGCATTGGGGCAATTCATTCAGAGATGTGAATGGTAAGCCTTATTTTTTTCTTCTTAAATTTTGTAATTTATCGTTTTGCTTGATATCTTCAGACAGATTAAACCAATTTTTAAGGAATTTTGTATAACTACTTCTGAAAATGGTTTATTGAGTCAAAATTTTACTCAAATAGTGAAATCATTTTTTACATAGTTATTTACTTAAATTTTTTCATACGTTAATATTCTGCTTAATTTCTTCCTAAATAGTCTTTTAAGGGCAAAGCCAGCCAGAGTTGCATAATATTTTTTTTTGAAACCAGGAAAGTTATGTAATTCTCTGTCGGCTCCTTTTTTTTATTTTTACATTTTTACTTTACTGTTATTTTATATATAACATTTATCCTTTTATGACATGATTTATGTATTAATTAGAATAAAATATTTATTTATAAGTTATGAAAATAATTACCAGTTCCTTTCTTTGTTATAACTTTATATTACCAAAGTTGTCTAAGTAACAACAAGTCGCATCACAAAATTAATTTACTTCACCATGCTCAGCAAACAAGCATTAATCAGATGTATTCATGGCCAAAAGGAGAATAAAAGATTTATTCAACAAAATGTGTATATATTTATTTATTCATAGCTTTGAATTTTCTATTAAATATTGCTTAAAACTTTCAAGTACATTATTGTATCTCTGTAAAAGTATACTGAATATTTTATTGGGGTTTTCTTTACAACATAAAGTTCTGTATTATTAATTAAAAAGTGAACAAGTGTAATTGTATAAAAAAAATTATTCAAAAACTTAAGAAGTTAACTTTTTAACTTGTACATGCTTTTATATGATATTTTTATAACCGAACGAATGGATTGGTAAAATATGATTCTGTTAGATTTTATTTATTTTCAGGAATGTTTCTATTTATTAAAAAAATCTGGTGTGGGCACTACATGACTTACTTGTACGCCTATTAAATTACATATACATATCTTTAAAAGTACATAAAATTTTATTTTATTAATAACTTCTGATTATATTTTTTGTTGTTATTGAATTATTATTTATTGTAATTTTTTTTACAATGAAAGATTTTTTTTTACAATAAGATTAATGAAAGACTTGATTAATGGAAATGAAGTCCGATTCAAACCGATGTACTCTTTCCCCTTAGATCTAAATATTTCATTAATTAAAATTTTATTTGGCTATAACTCTGGAACCAATGAAAATAAGTAACACTTATGATATATTATTTTAAAAAGTTCTCAATGGGGGCGTATATTACTGCAGTTAGGAAAAAGTAAAAAATCCAGATTTTGTGGATTTTTGGATACTTTTGGTTTAATCAATTGTAATCAAAAGGGGAGGTGCACAACTAGATGTTACAACAGTCCTGAATCCAAAATTTCAACATCCTACGGCTAATCGTTTTTGAATTGATACATATGTACGTGCAGACGTCACACAGAAACCAGTCAAAATAAATTCAGGGATGGTCAAAATGGATATTTCCGTTGAAATCTGAAAACCAAAATTTTTCCCTATTATAATACTTCCTTCTATGAAGTACAAATCTAAGTGCTCAAAGTAAAAAACTAATACTCGATGCTGAATTTATGAGTATTTTTTACTTGTTCTATTTACGTTAAGAAATTCTGAATATTTCATCAATATATTTATTTATATTTACACAATATGTAATTTGGAATGTAAAATAAATGATTTATTTAAACTAATTAGGAATCTTGTTACAAATAAATATTTATTTTATTAAAACATAATTAAATAAACATTATACATAAGGTGGGCTGCCAGTTACCTGAATACCAATTTTTTATGTGTCCATCTATCTGGACTAATTACATCTGAACTAGCCATTTAAAGAAAAAAAATTTTACACTTTAAAAAATCTAAAATACTAAACAAATAAAGCTTTGCTTTAATAGGAAATGTATTTTTATTGAGGCCTGTGTTAAACTAATTATAAAATTAACTTTTGAAAAGATTAATGGAAACATATTGTTGCATGTTCGTGGCTCGATCAGGATATTGAGAGATTGGCAATTGCAAATGTTTATATAATTACAATTCATTAGTTTAAGAACATACGTAGAACAAGATAAATCAATAAGAATAATAATGACAATAGCAAACAATAATAGTAATAAATGTCAATAAAAACAAATAATAATCATAGTAATCACAATCACAACAATAATTTAAAATAATCATCAAGATTTATTTACATGTAGTTAAATATAATTCAGTCCCATTGACAAAAGACATTAACATGACTGCTAGCCTTAACACTTCTAGTCATGTATTAACAACAATAGTACAACAGAGAAGACTAAGGTTAAAATTCTTTCACTGTAAATACCTTTGGTGTTCACAAGTAAAATTACCTTAACAGTCTATAAATGAAATTTAGTACATTATCTCTTTCATTTATAGTTTAACAGTAAGTAACTCACTGAACCATTTCTTGTTTTCATGTACTGTCCACAGTAGAATTACTTGTAATGTCACCGTAATCTTGCTGAACTTAATTCACACTAGAAATTTGCTATGTCGCTGTCCTCTTTGCAGAATACTCTTGCTTCAAACTCGCATAATAACTTCTCTGTTGCAGCACTCTCCTTGCAGAACTCTCATCTCGCAGTTGGACATCATAACGTCTCGCTTAGACTGATTGTCAACTGGTCTTCCCCGGAGTATTTATACTCCTATTCTCTTTACCTGCTGGACTGTACCCAACTTGAAGCGTGAGAATGATTGTCATTCTCTCACACATTCACATGAAATTTCTACCTGGTCTGGTAACTCTTCTCATGGAACATCTGTTTAGGTGTATCAGTGGGCAGTATTACAAAAGACAATTTTTAAAAGGACCTGTTACTTTTACTAAAATGGTTTCTTTTAGCCTCTTTCTGGATTCTTCCATTATTATATTTTCTACTACTTTCTTCTTAATTGGTAGGAATCCATTGTCAATATGTATCAATCAATATGTATTGTTAAGTATAAACTATGATGTTATGATTTGAAACCAGGGCCATTATACAAAAAACTTGTTCATCTATCACATAGACTGATTAGAGCAACAAAAAGAATGCAATTCTACACAGATTCTTAATTTAAACCAATTACGTGGTCTTGCAACTCATAAACAAAGATCAAAATTAAAGATTGTTTTTTATTGCACTGTACGTATGTTCTGAATATCTATTTAAATTTACTGAAATACTTTTACTTTTTCATATTTTTGCCCATTTATTAATTATGATAACCATTTTAAACATTAGAATGATACAGTATATATTATATTTTAATTTTCCAACTATCCGGATTGCTGATTATACAGATTTGGCCTTGCAAAGGTCAATGCGGATAATCTACATTTCACCGTATATCTTATCAGGGACAGTAAGTGTACTTTTTCTATTGGTAATAAAAAGGTGCCATTTGCATGGAAAAATTAAGGGAAACCACCTAAAAATCTTGATCAAAACATTGTTAAAAAGTAAAAAGTTATTAAAAAGTATTTATAATTCATCTTAATACATAAAATTAATAATTACAAGAATTACTGTTTAAAAATAATAAAATCCTGAACTGAGTAAAATAACAATTTTGAAAATGTCAATTGATAAACATCGACATTGGTTAACCTTCTTTATTTTTTTAATATACGATTCCCTGTTATATTTCCAAACACAGCCCATTTTTAATATGATAAATAGAAGTATACGGAATGCTAATCACAAATCCGTCCATAAATAACTCAAAATTAAAACTTATAACCGACATAAAAAATAAACCCCTGAAACACGCCCGATTACAGAATCATACTGCAGCAAGGGACACTGTCCAGGCTCTGCGATTTGAAGGGAGAATAGTGATACTCCCGCCACTTTTGCGTTCTGTTCCGTCCAGAAGTATACTTGTAAACAAGTTATAAATCAATGATCTTAAGTTTAGCAGATAACAGTCAGAAACTAAATCCAGTTCTTTAAATGTCCCAGTCAAGCATCCAACCTTTTTCTTTTTTTTTTCTGTTTAGTCTCTAGAATTGCAGTAAGATATTAATTCAGAGGATGAATGAAGGTTTGTATGATTGTGAATGAAGTGTAGTCTTGTACAGTCTCAGGTCGACTATTCCTGAGGTATGTGATTAATTGAAATCCAAACAACTAAAGAACACCACTGTTGATGATCTAGTATTCAAATTCGTATAAAAGCAACTGCCATTACTAGGATTTGTACCTTAGAACTCTCAACTTTGAAATCAGCTTATTTGCATTGACAAGTTCACCACTAGATCAACCTGGTGGTTTAAGTGTCCAACTTTGATTGCCATCGAGCAAGTCAGTAATGCTCAATTAATATAATTTGTTAAGTTAGAAATATTTGATTTAGCACAAAAATTTCAAATTGTGTAAGATGTACAGATTTAATATCTTTTGAGTAATGTGTAATAACTTGAATAATATTGATTTTATATTATTGTATAAAATTTATTTTATACTGTTATACAAAAAACAAAAAAAAATTACATCTTTTATTAGCTGTAAGTATTCAATCAATTTACCAATTAATTTGGCTGAATTTTTCATGACATTAAATATCACTCTTCTTTTTTGAAAAAAAAAGATCTTTCAAAAAAATTTCAGTGTTCAATATAACTTAAAAAATTTATTTTATGATTACTGGTATAACAAGCTAAAATTAATTTGTTAGTCCATCCTAGTGGATAGACTTCAAATGTGTAGTCTACATTGATATCATCACTTCAATAAACATGTCTTTATTAAATCATACAACTAAAATCATATACATGCTTAAAAAAATACTGCATGACTTTTTTTCAGTAACGTCTTTAAATTCTGTATCAGAATACAAATTTGGTATATGTAAATTTTTCAAATTGCCTCACAAAAGAATCGCAGTTAAATTTAGCAAATTGGGCTGTCTAGATGCTAACTACTACTGTCCAACCCACGAAAGCACAAACTGAGAAAAACGTACAAAACCAGTTTTGGAGAGACAATTTAATAAATCTTTATTCTGATTAGACATAATACATTATATAGAAATGTCAATATAAGATAAATTATAAATAGAGAAACAAATTGTAAGATAAAAAATATGTCCGTTTAAAGTTCATATTAATTATTTAAATGCAAATACATGAAATAATTTTAAGATAAAATACCTTAACATTAACTATAAATGAATATAAAAAATTACTCTAAAATAATTCACAATTAAGAAGCTGCTATTGAAATTATTTTGAGGACATATTTATGTAGATGTTAAAAGGGATGCAGGTAAAATCATGTTTTACTATTTATTATCATTTTAAAATTCATCAGCAGAGTAATATTGATTCCATAAAATAAAGCATTTTAATTGTATTTTACCTAAATTTGTATGAAGATTTTTTTAATAGTTCAGCAATTCATTAAAAATGGCAGCAGAAGCATAAGGCTCTTTCTCATTAGCTGAAGTATTGTGTTGAGTTATATGAAAACAATTCCACTGTCTAGTTGGGTAAAAGTGGATATCTTTTAAAAATAAGTGACTATTTTTTTAACAAAGATTTCTACAAAAATCAACGCCTCTATTATTTATTTATTAATTCTAGTTGACAGTTATAGGATTTGCCCCATTTTAGTTCATATCCTTTTTTTATCATAATTATGACAGATAAATTCTATAACTTGTAAAAAACACCAAGCACATAACCAGGGTTTGTTGATCCCTTAACCTTTTAAATGTAAGGCAGAAGATGTATAATTTTTACTGTGGGTTACGTATTCCACTGCAGAAGATGCATCCTTTCTAAAGTAAATTATGTAATTCATTTGTTTTATCAAAATTGAGTACATCAGTTTTAACAACTGCTGCCCTTCTTTGTAAAAATAAAGATATGGACACTGTCTATTTGTATAATATAGTAATTATTATGTTTAAAATATATATTTATTAAAATTATTATTTAGATATTCAAGACATGTAATTTGCTTCATTCAATAGTAATGCTAATAATATGTTACGCATTAAAGAATATTTTTATAAATTAATTATATTCAGAAAAAATTTATTAAAATTATTATCATGTATTCAGGAAGTGTATGTACTTTTAAATGTGTGTGTGTTATGTGTGAAAGTACACTTGCATGCAAATGAATATATGGTGCATTCATATCATATTGTCTATTATGTACCAAATGAAAGATTTTAAATTGATCTTTGCAATTTCATTAGTTAGATGAATTCATATGTCAAAAAAAAGTTGCTGTTGACTAATCTTGGCATTTACATAGTACTTCAAATTTAATGCCTTACAGTGATAAAAACTGAAAATTATACATACTACCCTTAGGTTTTTTTAATTTTATTTACAATTTTAATGTATTTTCATAAATAAGAAAATGGTATAGTAAAAATCTTCTAAATTAATTATTGCATAATACAAATATAAAATACCAGTACCCAATAAATAAACCTCATTAAAACATTTGTCAAATTTATCTTCTATCTTTGGTATAAAGGTTGTATTAAAATTTGAATAATTTAAAAATTTCTGTATTAGCTCATTCTAACAATTTCTATTGCAAACCGTTTAATAGAAATTTTATTTCAAAAAAAGACATGTCATTTGGTTCTATATCAATATGATAGCTCTCTCTCTCTGAATCATGAGACCTTGCCGTTAGTGAGGAAGGGGCTTAAGTCTTAAGTGCTGAGTGATTCAGAGTAGTTGGATGGAAGGTGCAACCATGTCGGATAGGTATCTGTTGAGAGCCAGACTAAGGAATGATTCCTGAAGTAGTTGTTAAGGGCGTAGGTCAGGAGGACTTAAATGGCCATATCAATATCACTCGATCTTCTAAGTACTGCACAGCTGAAAGCACTGTAAAATTATAGTTGTCATTTATCCAAGAAAATGTAGCTCATATGTTTTCAGGAAAAGTATAGGGACAAGTGCAATTTTAGCGCTCATATTAATAGTAGAAGGAAGAATAAAGAAAGACAGACCAACACATCAGCATTTTAAAAAAAATTAGGGTTCAAGTATAGAGATAGAAAAACAATTGCTAACATTTACAGTAACCAAACTGCAACAGGAATAATTGAAGAACATAAGAAAGAAGCCATAATAAAAAAAGTGAGTCTGACCAGGATATTCCCTATCCTTGTTACTTTTTAATCTTTACATAGAACTATCAGTTAATGATGTTAAAGAACAATTTAGATCCAGAGTAACAGTGTAAGGTGAAAAGATAAAGATGCTACGATATGCTGGTGATATAGTAATTCTAGCCGAGAGTAAAAAAAAAATTTAGAAGAAACAATGAATGGCATGGATGAAGTCCTACGAAATAACTGCTGCATGAAAATAAACAAGAACAAAATGAAAGTAATGAAATATTGTAGAAATGATTTAAATGGACCACTGAATATAAAAATAGGAAGAGAAAAGATTATGGAGGTAGAAGAATACTTTTATTTGAGAAGTAGAATTACTAAAGATGGATGTAGCAGGAGCAATATAAAATGCTGAATAGCACAGGTGAAATGAGCTTTCAGTCAGAAATATAATTTGCTTTCATTAAAAATTAATTTAAATATCGAGAAAACATTTTTGAAAGTATATGTTTGGAGCGTAGCTTTATATGGAAGTGAAACTTGGACGATCAGAGTACCTGAAAAGAAAAGATTAGAAGCTATTGAAATGCAGTGCTGTAGGAGAATGTTAAAAATCAGATGGGTGGATAAAGTGACAAATGAAGAGGTGTTGCGACAAATTGATGACGAAAGAAGCATTTGGAAAGATATAGTTAATAGAAGAGACAGACTTATAGGCCACATATTCAGGCATCTTGGTATAGTCGCTTTGATATTGGAGGGACAGGTAGATGGGAAAAATTGTGCAGGCAGGCACCGTTTGGAATATGTAAAACAAATTGTTAGGGATGTAGGATGTAGGAGGGATACAGAAATGAAATGACTGGCACTAGATAGGAAATCTTGGAGAGCTGCATCAAACCAGTCAGATAACTGAAGATAAAAAAAAAATCAGTATGATTAAGAATTTAGCAAACAACATAATTTTTTTAATATTACGTGAAATTTTATCTAGAGAAAGATAGAAAATTTTTGGACTTGAAAAGTCCAAAAGTTTTTTTTAATTTCTAACGAATCTGGTAGCAATTATAAGAATAGAAGAGATGAGGATGCTTGTATGTCCATGTTGTTTTGGAAATATACATAGAAGAAGCGTTATAAGAATTTAAGAAAGAAGAGTAGGGAACTACCACAAGAGAAAACAATTAAGATTCATTGATGATATTGTTCTTTTGGTAGAAACTAAAGATGTGTTAGAAGTGATATAGAATGGCATGAATTTATTGGTAAGAGAGAATTTGGTCAGAAAGAAAATATTAGAATAAAAGAAAGGTATTGAAATTGTAGCAGAAAGGAGGATAATGAGGGATTAAATAATTAGGATAGGGAATACATACTGGTAGTAGGAAAAATAAACTTCTATGTATGTAAATAATAAATAATAATCCTTTTCAATTCTTTTAGGTAAAAGAATTGAAAAGGATGTATGAAATAATGCAGATATGAAACATCAGACCAAAAGTAATAAGGTTTTTGTTTTGAAAAAATTGAAAGTGAAAGTTTTAAAGACAGAAAGAAAGAGGATAGAAATTTGAGAGAAAAATTTGATTAAGGGTAAACTAGGTTGATGGGTATATATTAAGACATTCAGGTTTAATAAATTTGGTATTAGTAAAAACTGTAGAATCCAATGAAGATTAGAATATATACAACAGATAATTGTTGATAAAATAGTGTAATAAAATGAATTAAGATTAAAAATTTTGCACAGAACAGAAAGGATTGAGTTACAGTGAACCAGTTCAACTGACTAATGAGTAAAAAAAAAATTTGTTTGCAAATTTTAAAATGTAAAATTACCTTGCATAAATTATTTCACAGAGAATATCAGATTACATTTCTAAATTTAATTGAAAAATTCTTCGTGTTTTTGAGATCTATTTACAAAACAAATACTTACAGAAATGTACAACTATGTATTTTTTAATCTTTGTTTAAAAAAAAAATTCTTTCATTAGTTTGAGTAATATGCTATTAAAATCCTAGATGACCATTTTATATACAACCAGTATTGTGATGTACAGCTCAGTGGGTTGGTCTAGTGATGAACTTGTCATTGCAAATCAGCTGATTTCGATGTCGAGAGTTCAAGGTTCAAATCCTAGTAAAGGCAGTTACTTTTAAATGGATTTGAATACTAGATTATTGATACCGGTGTTCTTTGGTGGTTGGGTTTCAATTAACCACACATCTCAGGAATAATCGACCTGAGACTGTGCAAGACTATACTTCATTTACATTGATACATATCTTTGTCTGAGGTAATACCTTATGGTGGTTCCAGAGGCTAAACAAAAAAAGAAAGAGTATTGTGATTTATACCTGTAAAATTTGTTTTTGTATAATTCCTTCCTTTGGTGGGTAATCATTCTAATTTCAGCAATATTTATTAATGTTAACCTTTTTTATTAATATTTTACATCAAGCTCTCCATCATTTCTCAACATATAATTCTATTGCTTAATGTTATGTTGTGTTTTATGAATTATTATTTTGTTCCATAATTTTTGTTATTATTGAATTGATGTATTTCTTTAGGCAAATTCAGCTATATACTGATTCGACTAGAGATTTTTTTTGTGGTCTCGTAAGAAAATTAAAATTAAAGTTATGAGATCTGGATTTAAGAAGGCTAAGATAATTAACTTTAAAACAAGTCATAGATATGAGAAATTTTTAATCATAAAAGCGAATATCTGTATTAATTATGTCTGAGATTCGTCAAACTTGAAACAGCACGGCTATTCAACACAGTCTGTCATTGTACTAAAAATATTTATGATTATTTTTTGCATATTTATGTTTTTTTTTTATTAATCATAGGTTTTTTACTCTATTAGAATTTCAGTACTTTTTTGAGATTGATATGAAAAATGCCAAGCTTGACCAGGATTCAAATCCAGAACCTTCTGGATGAAAGACAGAGATACTATCAATCTGTCATGGAGATCGGTAGTGATAACATACTGAAGAATAAAAGAATTAAACCAGCTTATATCCTTTAACAAGCAACAAAGTCTATAGGCAATGAGTGATTTTATCCATAAAGTTAGAAATAATCATGGACGTGTAACAATGTTAATTGTACATTGTAATGTATAATTAACATTATTGCAGTAGTGACTTAGTTAATTCTACTAAGTCCTGTTTCTTGAATTCGGTTGTTTCCCGAGAAAAATTGAATGAAGTCAAATACTTTCTGAGCATAGATCTTTCGCTAAATTTACACAAAATGTGTTTCACATAATAATAAAGATAAAATTGTTATTAAACCATAAATTTTTTCTGAGAAATAGTGGTCATATCTCTTGTGCAAATGTATTAATTTTTACATTTGGTTTGGGATTTATTATTATTTAGCCTTTGAACATTTATGTATATCTATGTGAATGAATAAAATACTTGTAGCAAGAATAATATGTAACAGTGCTATAAATAAACCATTTTTTAAAAAAATTAGCATGAATTGCGATACTAAAGTGACAGCAAATAATATTTTTATTAGTTTTATCAGGTCATTGTATATCATTATCAGGATTTATTCTTTTATTGGGGATATTGCATTTAATTCTCCCAATCTGTGAAGATAATATGTATAAAATGTTTTTCTCCACAAAAAGGGGTACATCAAGGGGTAGAATTCCAAGTTGAGTGTGCCTTAGAGTGACACATTTTAAAAGGTGCCAAATTTTTTTTTGTCGAAGTTGAATCTTTTTTTTGCGTATTTGTATTTTTCATCAGATCTTTTATTAAACTCTGAGAAGAGAATTTATTCTCAAGATAAAATAAGTTTTTCAGTATTTTTCCTTTTTTTTGGTAATAAGAGAATAAAAGTCCTTAAGACAATTTTTTGAACCACGCAAAAAAGGATAACTGAAAGCACTCAAAAACGATTAAGAACTTTTCAGTCCTCATCGTAAGTGCAGCTGTTGAATATCAGCAGAGACTATTTTACTGTCAGAAATGAAGAGGAACAATCCTTTAATGTGGAATGTAATTTTTTTTTACATCTGTCGAGGTTAAACCTTTTAAATTAAATTACTTTATAACAGCTCGAATTTCAATTTTATCCATTTTTCAAAAAAATATAAAAACTTTGCTTCTTTACTCTATCGCCACAAGTAAGAAACTAAACGCAACTGAAACTTAACCATGTGCCATCTAAAGGATCATACTTGATAAATATCTTAGTCATTTGGAGAAAATTTTTGTAGCTGGTATTCAGTTAAAAGTACTGTTTTAAAATTTGTTAATGTACACTTAGTTGTTAAAAGTATTTTATTAAACTGAAACGTATTCAATGTGGAAATATATCTATAATTTAATATTATTAGAAAAACAAAAGGAAGTAACAGATAATATTCAGATTACAATAACAATTATAATAAAATTTAAAAAAAGATAAAGTTATGATTTGAGATAAAAAGGATAGATGTAGCAATGTTTAACTTACACAAACAAAATTTAATAACATTTTATATACTATTATTGTTAAATGTAATGTACTACAACACATTTATTTGTTAAAGTTGTAATTTGAGTCTATTGTGTCCATTGTGCTAATGATTGAACAAATTTAAGTGTGTGTTGTATGTTTAATACCCATTTATTACACGCTAGTTACATTATCGCAATTGTGAATTCATCAGTATTGGAAGAATACTGTACTTTTTTAAAAAAGTTTTTACAAAGTACGTTGAAAAAATGTTATTTCTTATATAAAGCTTATTTGTATTATTTCTAGTAAGTCCACTTCTTTGTAACACATTATATTAATTTAATGAGTTACATTGCAAACTTGATTTTTACTTTTCTAGCATCATAACTCTAAAGCTGCACTGCAAGAAGGAAAACGTATGGTAATCAGTCAAAAAATGGGGTATTGGTTTTTGGATTTCTCAACATTTCGTGACCCACGGACCCCAAATACAAAAAAAATGGAAGGAGTAATGTGTATATGTTGGCCTGTTTTGGAACTTTGTACAGAGACATGTGTATGTGGGGCAATTCGTTGGTGAAAGGTTGGGATCAATATCTCGAAGGGGTGTGATAAAAAAATTGCTTGGGGTCAGTTTACTCAAAATTTTGCAAACTCCAATTTATATTAAACTCGGTATGTGAATACATGCTTAGCTTACCATTTTTCAAAAAAATTACTGTAAAGTGTTGTTCCCCCTTCCCCAAAAAACTGCTATCTTTTTATTTATTTTATATTTTTTAAACGATTTTTTTTATGCCTTCCTAGGCATAGTAAAAGTGCAAAAGACCAAAAAAGAAATACTTTGGAGGCAATATTGGGGGTGGGAGAGCCAATCAAAGATTAAAATTATCGATCTTTTGAATTTTTTTTTATCTATTTTAACTTTTAATAATAATATTACAATAAGATGTCATCATAGTTCACCCTCACCCGCAAAAAAAGAAATATTAGGTAACGTTTTATTGGTTTATATAAAAATAGTGTATCCATTTTTACCAACAATTCTCAGTATTGACTGTCCAAGCGTTTTCGGAACATTCCTCCATCATCAGGGATTAATGATTAATATTGGATTTTATAGTTGTGCATATAAATTTTTATAAATGTGAATTAAAATGAAAATAAAATTTAGAATTATTATGTTCATAACAGTTGATTGTCAATAGTTAAAATAAGTCAACGTTAAAAGAAAAACGTATTGTCAGTAAGATATTTACAACTGTTATATCTTTTTGTTGATTGTACATTTTTCAGTTAATTCTTTTTTAGAATCTTCCAGTTAACATAATATACGTATTACTACTTTTTATTAGAATTTCATTAATCAAGCATTTCATTATTTACGAGGATTATGTTAAAAAATAGTTTTAAGATTTATTTTCATTGTAAAAAGAAGGATTTTAAGTTTATGACAAAACATTCTTACTTAAAAGTTGATTCTCGTATTATAGTAAACTTGACAATGGAAAAAGGCCAGCGTGAAAAATAATATACATTTATGTGTTAGTGTTTGAACCACTCTTAGATTAGCTAATGTTGCGGAACCTGTTAGCAGACCGAATGCCTAGGCGCTCGTAAATGGGCTTCCTCCACCTCTTTTGTTTAGCTAATGTTCATATATTAATAAAATAAAATATATATATGTAGAATAAAATTGAGCAAAGACAATTATATTTCGGAGGGGGGGGGTCAATAAATCCAATCTTTTTTACTAATCTAATAAAAAAAAAACTTTGGGGCTTGTTTTAAAATTAAAACAGATTCAAAATTATACTGAAAATTTATAAACTGTGAATTCTTTTCAATTCTTAAAATTTCAAGTTTTTAAAAATCTGTATCAATTAAGGGTTATATGTAGGTTTTAATATGTCGCCGACCTCAAAAAGTCAAAAATTTAAAGAATAATTTAAAAAACTGGCAAAGCATTGCCTTTCCCGGTTGAAAATAATAAAAATTAAGAGTTGTAGCAAAAAAAAAAATTGTGTATATATACATACAGTGTTTCTAAAATGGTGGGCTGCCTATATTTTTCGGATTCTACGTGTAAAACTAAACAAAAAATATCCTTAGGAAAAATGGCAATTTCTCCTTCATTCTTCCCCCCCCCCGTATTATTTTTATTTTATTTTATTTTTGAAAATCTGTTTACAATTAGCTGAATTATAACAGAAAATTGATGCAATTATGTGTCTGTTTTCATGCCCTCCACTTCACCTTCAATACGATTAAATATTGATAGTTTTTGTTTATTGTTAGTTCTAGTATTGTAAATTAGTATCAAATTAAGTAATAATTTTCTCATAATAATAGACCTAATAATTATGACGCAAAATTACATCAATTTTCTCCCATAACTCGACTATTTGTTAACCGATTTAAAAAAATAAAAAGTAATTTTGTTCAAAATAAAAGGCTAAATATTTTAGCAAATAACATAAATTTTGTTAAAACTAATATTTATGTAGATAACTGATTTAAAAATAAACATGGCCGCCATTTTGTAATTTGCGAAGGTATTTAAGGCCTGATTTTTTGCTAATTTTAAAATTTTATTACCAAGACGCTTATCAAATATTAATGTGATTCCACTATCCGAATTTGAGGTATAAATTATTATATAAAAATAACAAAATAGCGGACAGGGGAAGAACGAAGGAGAAATTGCCATTTTTCTTAAGGATATCTTTTGCTTAGTTTTACAAGTACAGCCAGCCCACCATGTTAGAAACACTGTATATATTTTGGAGTTGGGGATTTTAAGAAAACGTTTCTAAAAATATTCATATATAGGTTAAATTTAATAAATTTACTTATGTTTTTTTCTAAATCTAACTCCCTGCAATAGAAACTAAAATAAAAATAAATTTTCAAAAAAAACTTTCCTGTATTTTAGATCCTGAATCGATAACCCACCGGGTTGGTCTAGTGATGAACTCGTCGTCGCAAATTAACTGATTTCAAAGTCGAGAGTTCTAAGGTTCAAGTCCTATTAAAGGCAGTTACTTTTATACGGATTTGAATACTCGATTGTGGATACCTGTGTTGTTTGATGGTTGGATTTCAGTTAACCACACATCTCATGTGTGGTGGTATAAACCATACAAAAAATGTATGGTTTAATAACAATTTTATCTTTATTATTATGTGAAACACATTTTGTATAAATTTAGCGAAAGATCTATGCTCAGAAAGTATTTGACTTCATTCAGTTTTTCTCGGGAAACAACCGAATTCAAGAAACAGGACTTAGTAGAATTAACCATGGTCGACCTGAGACTGTACAAGATTAAATTTCATCTATATTCATACATATCATCTTCTGAAGTAATACCTTACGGTGGTTCCGGAGGGTAAATAGAAAAAGAAAGAAAGGTCCGGTATCTATAGTTTTAAAAACATTTTCGACATTTCTTGATAGCTCTTCATATGTGGCAAAAACGTTAAAAAACTTTTTGAAAGATATTTAAGCCGAAAGGGGATAGAGCAAAAAACAAAAACAAATTTAAGAAGGGGGGTTGGTTTTTTAAAAACGTTTTTGGATTATTTACACATGCAAAGTAGATAATGAATTTTCTTTAATAAAGTTTTCTTTAAAATGCCTTTGAAGAAAATTGAAATTGATTTTTTCGCGATATCCCTCCCAAATTCTTTACGAATTTAGAAAAAAAAAATTAATACGATCAGTGCCTCATGTACAGAAATATTTGAGATAAACTTGAAGAAAATCGGTTCCGTCAATTCTGAGATATAATGCCAAAAGCAGGTGCAACATATATGTACGCAATTCATATGTTGTTTATTTTTGGGCTAGATTAACTAGTTGGACTCTAAAACCTAAAGATTTTTATTACCCTATTTTTGACGTGACCATACTTTCTCCTTTAATTCAAGTAGTATTCTCTAGCTACTTTGCCCAGGAAATTATTTTGTAATTCTTGACTTAAGTGCGGATTTTCTGTAGACTAATTATCTTTTAAAGTTTTATTATTTACAAATTTAAATATGTTGCCTATATGAAAAAAACCCTATGCAAGAAACATAATGAGATAATCCGGGATGTTGATAAAAATAAGATGTTGATATCTAGCTAAGATTCTTTGAGATTTTGGAAATATGTATTAATTTTTAACTAAGCATTTCTATTCTAAGTATGTTCTTGAATTTTTAAAAATATTCAATTTTTTTGAAAATCAAAACGATATGAGGTCATAACTGTATATCGATACGTATATATAGTATATTACGATATATTAATCCAATGAAAAAAAAGGAAAAAAATGTTAGGCTACATTGTTTTAAAAAATGTATAATTTTTTATTAAAAAAATGTTTCACTCAATTGTGTGAAAAAATTTACAACAGGATCATCAGAGCACTTCAACAGCAAAAATTAAATAAATCATCGAAATTGCCATTCGTTGAAGATTAAAAGTAAACATACATAAAAAATGCATACGAGACGAATTGAGAATCTCACTCTTTTCAAAATCGGTTAAAATTGCATGGTGGTTCATATATAAATGAGAATTTTGTTCAATTTTTTGCCGTGTTATTTTTATGATGCTGTACTTGTGTTATCATGTTCAGGTATAAGTAAACTTAAAAATCGTACTTATTCAAGCCTTCCCTATTTTACTACCAACATTATTATCACCGTTTCATTAATTGACCGAGTAATGCAACAAAAGTGGATCGACGTAAAGTTACTCTCCATTGAAAGGGTCAAGCAGCCCGAATTGTTATAACATTAAAAGTGCATTTTATAATAATTTTTTATCGCTGGCCAGAGATATCAATGGGCAGATCGTTTTATAAAGATGATCGTCTATATTGTTGATGTGTCGAAAATTATAAGATCTTTGTCGGCGAGCAACCATTAAAGAATTAGGAATGTTCATTAAATTATAGTTAAAAAAAAGAATGTGCAGACGTCTTCTCTTCTTTTATCATGATAAGAAGAAAATTTAGCGGCTATGATTAAAATTCTTGAAAACTTTGAAAGAAAAGCTTCTTCTTTTTTTTCAAAGAAGAAAAAATTCTTCAATGTTTTGAAAAGACAAATTATTGTACTCTATTGCTCCTCCTACGTGATAAAAGTTGGGTTTACTGTTGAATGGTGCAGTAGGATTGGGCTGTTATTGCTGGCATTAAGCCGTTAGATATTCTTGCCGTAGAACGTAAGGAACGTTATATTTCCAAACAGGATTGTCTTCTTACTTCGGAACGTTTGCGGGAAATTGAAGACCAGGGTTTTACATCTTGGTAGGCCAGATAGGATGACATTCCTGTTGGTCGTTACACGCATGGTATATTTCCAATTGTGTCTGATTTGGGGCGGTTAGGTGGATTTCCCCAATCGGTATATTACGCATTCCTTTCCGGGCATAGTGCTTTTCGGAAGAGACTAGGTTTCGTTTAGTAGATTCAGGTGTATGTCCGGATTGCGGGGTTGATGACAAGATGGACCATGTCTGTCCCCGGTGCGAGGCTGAACATACCAGAGTAGTTACAGAACTTGAGAGAGTGAACTCCTTTCTGGATCTCCGAGTTAATTGGAAGGTCCATAAGGAATGGTTGATAGCGGCTGATTTCCTCCGTTTCCTTTCATTGCGTAGATTGGCTGAAGGTGTTTAAACGGAATAGAATCCTGGGTGGCTAGGATTTCGGCCGAGACATTTGATTGGCAATGAGCCTCTATTCAAAAGCAATGATTGTTGAAGTCGAGTGGCGAAGCCGCTGTCGTCGGGGGGGGGGGGGGTGATTGCACTACCGAGGGCATGTCCATGCAGCCGTGAGGTGTGGCACGTCTTGCCGAGGGCAGTCTTCAGGTATGATGTTTACATTGGGTGATGGATGTAGGTCTGAATTTCGTTGTTACGTATAACACATTTTGAAAGGTATGAGTTTAGCATTGTATTGACTCGTTAATTAATCGATGGTTGAGGTATTTACAGTCAGAAGCGCCGGTATTAAAATTGGATTAGGCGCGGGGTTCGCGCTTCCGAGAATTCTGTTAGCTAATTCAGAAGGTGGTGATATTGTAGGAAAAGAAGAGTGAAGTTGTCCGAAATAAGCTTAAAGCGAAGGCGTTGGCTGAGATTATAATTTTTGCTGATGTAAATGTCTGCCGAGGTATTCGCATCGGTGTTATCCCGACTGAGGCCTGGCTGATGACTGTGAGATGTAATCAGAGGGTCTAAAGACTACTTTTCGTAAAACTTCTCAGGGCTCGGAAGGGGTGGTGTGGCGACCGGAATCGCCACAAGGTGGGTGTCTTTCCCTACTGGGTTGGGATTGGCTTGAAAAGAATTTTTTTTTATTTTTTTTATGTAATTAAAATAATTATTATTTTTTGATTATATATTTTATAATCTGAAGTTCCTTTCCTAATTTGATAAAACAATTAAATTTAATTTGAGGAGTCCTACATATAAAAGTAATACGAAATGATTTTGTTAACAAGAACGATAGAAATAAATTCTTTTTTCTGTTTGAACCGTCTTTATAAAGTAGAAAAAATTGTGTATTGCTTGTAAACCTATATCAAAAGGAAACAAGATAAAGGAACCTACATAAAAAGAGACCTATTTTATAATGTAAAAGAAAAAACCAGTAAGGGTGAACTATAAAATGAGGTGGGCGTAACTAATGACCTTGAAAAGAAGGAATGAAAAGGTACTACTACCCTACTACTAAGTCACGAATCACGATTTAGACAAAGAGATTCAGATAGAAGAAAGGAGTTTTAGTCGGTGGTGATAGTAAAGCGCTCTATACTAGTTCAGTTATTTCATGTAAATAAGAAGTGGTGAGGGAGTTTACAGAGGGGTTGAGATAAATATAGAACTTCCATTTTTGCAATCGATATCTCTAGACCTATAACAGTCGTGTAGAATAAAGGGCAAGAGGCAATGGTGTATCGTGTAAAAGGGAGAGGGTGATAGGGAGATGAGAAAAAGGTTTTCAGAGGTGTAATCAGGAAAGGTCATAAATGTGTTACAATGATGAGGCTTACCCTCCTCGTATTATATCAAAAGTGTATACACTGTGAAATAGTGTACAGTATACTTAATACTACATAATAATACAATAATCGTATATTATTAGTAATACGATAAGGATTGGATATATCAACGCTGGTGGGGGGAGGAGACGTTATTATGTCGATTTAAAAGCTAAGGGGAGTAGACTGGGTCATGGTACAATACTGCACTGCACCAACCCCTAAAAAAAATAACAACAAAAGTAAAAGAACGTAAAACAAACAACTTTTTAACCTCCAAACAAGAACAAAACTAATTGATCAAATAAAGATTTTTTTCTTTATATAATAAATTGCTTTCTAAATTTTTTACGTCCTTATATAAATTTATACTATTATTATCATTATTTAAATAATATTATTTAATCATCATAAACAATCGTCATCAGTAGGTACTGACTAGGTAGTTAAATAAAAAAATTAATGGTGAAGAAATATTAGTAATATAAATTTATTAAAAAATAAACAATCGCAAAACAATAAAAAAGATTATTTTTATCGGTGTCTATACGAGGACCGGCTGAAATATAATGAACGGTGGAACGTAACGGGAGAACAAAACTTTATGCAAAACGACAGGTGCTGCCATCTTATAGTTTCATTCCACTACTGCGAACATTCTAATATTCGTTGACCCACACCATCTCATTTTCTGTCAGTCGTTATTGTTAAGAAATCGAGTACGCTTCCTGTGACAACGTATCTAAAACAGTGTGCTACGCTCGAAACTTTGACACATCACTACAACCCAGTAGAAAAACGACAGCATGGAATACCGGCATTATGGTTTCCCCTCAGAAAAAAATTCAAAACATTCCTGTACAAAAAAGAAAAATTCTCTTGACAGAGTCTGGAATTCCAAACATGATTATGTGATTGACTGAATTGGAAGCCGAGTTGATTGTTAATCCTGTACGTTACATATAGACGTTGAACACCTTAGTATCATGTTCGACAATCGAAGAAGTCTGTAATTCTGCAGCATGATAATGTTTGGCAATGTACGTTCCCTACCATCACCGAAACTGTTGTGAAGTTGAACCTATACTTTATACTCCATACTAATAAGATTTTGTGCCCTGCGATTTTCATTTTTTAACACATTTAAAGAAGGATTTTAATCGTATTCATTTTGCCATGGATGATGAACTTAAGGAAGCAGTAAGGTCAAGGAAAGATAGTCGACATTCTTAATTGATGGAATAAGAAGAAGAATAAATAAGAATAAGATTTACCGTCGGGAGAAATGTTTACGTGGAAAAATAATAAATGTAAGTCTTTGTTGCAAATGAAATATACTGCTACGCCATACTTGTTTCATTTGATTATCTCTTTTCATTTGCTAGTATTACATTGCATTTTTAGTGATTATTACATTTTAGCCACCCCTCGTAGAATACTCGTTTTACTATTTTTGGGTGTTTGTTTTTTAAATTATTATTTGTTTCTAAATAAAAGAGGCAACATAAATAATGCGTTGTTTCTTCACAGCAGGGGTGCATTAATTTGTTTCTTTAAACTGCCTGTTTCAGTCTTCTTTGTTATAGCAGTATCCGTGTAAAGCATCTGAGATACAAGAGGCTCTAGTTAGACTTGCTTTCGTTGTCAGTAATGATGTTTTCTACAAAACCAGTACTTGAGGTGGAGGTGTCGCTTTTAAAACTGAATATCTCTTACGTTCTAGTTGATTTGACATAACGACTTGTTGCTTTCTTCATTGATTTACTGAAGACGGATAACTCGTCAGGTCGCCTAAAACCTTTTTTTGTTATCGCATTTTCTTAATTATCATCATCATTATGATTGTGTACAATAACATGTACATAACTTTAACATGAAGATCTTTCGCGCAGAAAATAAATTTGCTGGTGCTTAATAGAGAGAAATTTTTGGAGATATTTTTGTAGTGTTTAGATAGTGAATCGTTGACGATATTGAAAAAAAAAAATAGATGCCTTTGAAATGCGATGTAGTAGGAGGATGTTAAAAATGAAGTTTATTGATAACATTTGAAACGAAAAGGTCTTTAGATGAATAGTGGAAGAGAGAATCTTCTGAGTAGATGATCAGTTATAATTGGCCATACATTAAGATATCCTTTTTTATTTAATTTGACTACCCAGGGTCACGTAGAAGATAAAAAATTTAAAGACAAAGACTATAATATATGAAACAGATAAGACTGCTGTATATGATGTAAACAATAGTAAATAGGTTGAGGTTAAAAGATAAGGACCGAACAGAAAGCAATGGGAATAGCATCAAACCAGTCAACTAATATATAACTTAAACATACAAGTGGGGCAAAAGAAGCCAAGCTCTTTGAAATATTCATAATTTTTTAATTTTAATTAATTTTTATCAGTTTCATTTCAGACAGAAATCTGGGAAATTAATGATGGGAAGATACACAGTTGTTTACCGAATGAAAATCATAAAATTTTATTTTGAAAACCAGCATTCAATAATACTGACTCAATGAACTTATTTCCGCTATTTCAATATAAGGAATCTACCTTCACGTACATGAATGGCACTTGTTTGAACGTTTTCGACAGCAGAGTTCAGATAGGGATATACCAAAATTTGGAAGACTATGTACAGCTCGAAGTGAAGAGAATATTCAAGGAGTACGAGAGATTGTTGAGGAGTAACCATAAACATCAGACGTTCTCTTCAGTTAAACATTGCCCGTAGATAATTACAGCGAATACTAGCGCAAGAACTTAAGTCCTTGAACAACGCCTAAATTATGTTGTTTCAAAAATTGGCATAAGAAAATAAAGACTTATCATGTAATTTGATAATTGGCGATGAAACTCTTGCATTTGAGTGCTCTGTTAACAAACAGAATCGCCGAATATGAAAGCTGCATATATCCAAGGGTTATTCGTCAGAGAGAATTATATTCGCTTAAATGCACAATCTGGTGCGGATTACATCCCAAAGGATTGCTGGGCCATATTTTTTTTTAAACATATTGACAGGAATGTTGTAACCGTAATTTCTGAGCGGTACCGGCATATAATTCAAACTTTTCTGCGACCTGGTCATGCTGACAATCAGTTATGTGGTTCCAACAAGTTGAAGCCATTGCACACTCTGTATGTACCTCTTAAGAGAAACCTTTGGTGAACGGATAATTACAAGGAACTCTCCTTGTTCAAAATTATTTTCTCTGGGAATATCTAAAGGAAAAAGTTATGCTTAATAAACCAAAAACTATCCAACAATTAAGAAACAATATTCGAGCCGAAATTGAAGTCGTAACTCCGAATGTTTTAACTGACATTGAAAACTCTAGAATACAATTTTGAGGTAGAAAATGAGGGTTATTTGCGCGACATAGCGCAATGTATTGATTATGCCACAGTAGCATAAAAAAAATTCCATAAATTATAGTTTATAATTTCTCTTCGAAATAAATTAACATTTTAAAAATTTGCTTTGTGTTAATGTTTAAAAACTATTTGCTTCTTTTGCGTCCAGTGTATATATATATTTTAGAATTAATATTTATAATAAAAAATTAATAACTTTTATCATTTATGTTTTTTATGCAGAGGTATTTATTATTTTTATTAAAATATTTTTGAGTAAAATTTAACCTAAATACGTGCATAAAATCCTGACCTAGTGGAATATATATTATATGTACGTTGAATCATTTCATTTGACCTAGTTCATTCATTTCGCATACGACACATTATTTATATATGCGCACGCGCGAACACACACACACGCACAGTCATTGTATGTTACAGTATTCCGCGGTTATACCAAACTCTTTTATACCGCGGATAAGATATTTTAAATTATATCTTCTTATTTTTTCATGAAAAATTATCTTTTTTTACAAAATTTAATTTCTTAATTCAGTTAACACAATTTATTTTCTCTTAATGTAGATGTCAAATTTTAATTAAAAACGTTAATGAATAATTTTTAAGTACAAATATTTATTATTTATGAAGTAATAATATTAAATTATACTTTATTGTTTAATATTTTTTTATTTATTTAGTATATAAATTTAATCTAGTAATAAACATGAGCAATTTTTAACATATCTCATTGTTCTGTAAAATAGTTTTACTAATAAGTTATGATAATTAATCAATTTACGGCTTAGGAGTTATGATTGAATTTTATATTTTCTGACTATGAATTATCATTTGTTTAAAAATAGCCCTACATTGAATGAAGTATGAGAATATCGAAATTCTTTATTTTTTAAAAGTGCTTATAAATTTTCTATAAAGAAAAGATAGGAATGAAACAAAAAATAAAGAACATCAAGTTCTGATTATTAAAACCGATTTTTTTTCATATGTTAAAAGACGCTGTTGAAAAAGCAGATACATTTCGATTCAGTTAAATAGACGTTAGTGACACATTGGGTGGATATTGACAATAACAAATCAGTGTGTCATATAATGATTGACGAAGAAGTAATATAAGTCAAGAAAAACAAGAGGCGACGAAGATGAAACCTGTAATGAAATAAAACTAATGTTCAATCGATTCCAGAAGCACTTAATGGAATAGAAACAGAAATCTAGCGGTTCGAAGAACAAAAAAAAAAGTTAATTTAATTCTCAATAAATACCAACACTCCCGTGTTGTAACTTAACACAGTAAAAGTAATATATTACTCTGCAAAATATCAAAAGTAAAAACTCAATACTTTTTTACTTCTTTATACGAAGTAAAGGAAGTATTGTAATCGCAAAAAATTTCGGTTTTCAGATTTCAACAGAAATATCCATTTTGACCATCCCTGAATCCATTTTGACTAGTTTCTGCGTGACGTCTGTACGCACGTATGTATCTCGAATAAATCAAAAAACGATTAACCGTAGAATGTTGAAATTTTGGATTTAGGACTGTTGTAACATCTAGCACCTACCCTTTTGATTGCAATTGACTGGACCAAATGTATCCAGAAAAGCTCATAATAATGTGCCTCATTAAGAGCTTTTCAACGATATGTCGTAAGTTGTAATTATTTTCATTGGTTCCAGAGTTATAGCCAAGTGAAATTTTAATTAATGAAATATTTGGATCTGACAAGGGGAAGACACATCGGTTCGAATCAGACTTCATCTCCTTTTTTTTAATTTAAGTATATTGATTTGTTAATAATTATTAACTTGACTGTAAAAATAAATATATATAATTCAATAATAATTAAATAAAAAAGAAAAAATATCAGAAGTTATTAATGAAATAAAATTTACGTACTTTTCATTTTTTTTAAATGTGTGTATGTAATTTAATGGCGTACGAGGAAGTCGTGTATCCACATCAGATTTTTTTTTCTAGAGAACAGTGTTTATATAATGTTACGTTGGATATTAAAACTGTAATCTAAAAATAAATTTTTTCTTCTTTTAATTGCAAATATATTATTTTGAGTTTACTAAAGTGTTAGCAATGTTTAGAAAAAAGGATTGCCATTATGGTAATAATGTTCCAGATGTATTAAAGTAGTGTTAATTTACGCATGCGTGATCATAGAGATTGATATACGATCAATTGTAGCGTATTTCGGAATGTTGTCGCCTTCCTGCAAGCGTGCTTGGAGAGAGAGCACTGAGGGAATTGGGAAATATTGAGGCGTTACGGGATGAAAAAGGGTGCTATTTAACTAGTAGCTGCGATCGTTAGATGAAGTGCTGTTTACAAAATTTACGTTATTAATTATGAAGTTTACGCACAGTATATAGATTTATAAAATCTGATTTTGTTAACTTTATATATATATTATGAATGTTTGTTAGTTTGTTTGTTCCCTATACGTTCCTATACCATTCATCCGATTGCGATGAAACTTTGGTGAGTTGTGCGCACACCCACGAAAGTTTCTGAATTAGTTTGGACCGGGAAGGTAGCGCCGGGTCGAGATATTTCGAAAAATTGTATTTGTGGTTCGATTTAGCTCGTATTCAGAATATGTTTTACGTACATGGAAAGAAATACCTTTGCATAAATGGACCCGCATAGATGGCGTTGGGTTGAGATATTTGGAAAAATTGCATTTATGGTTCGATTTGGCTCATATTCAGAATGTGTATTAGATACGTGAAAAGAAAAATTTATATATATATATATATATAAACACAAGGCACAAGGCAATGTTCGTATGTGTCCGTTATAGATTAAAATACTACTGGACCGATTTACGCGCGGGTTTTTGCAAAATGGTCCGCGTTGTCCGGAGAAGGTTTAAAGCTATTGAAATCCTCCATCTGATCAGTCAGTAAGTTAGGGGTATGAACCGACTACTGTATTTTCAGATTAGTTTGAATTAAATCCGATAGGTAGTACTGTTTTGACAATTGGATTTATTTATATTTTAACTTTTTATAAAGTGACAGGTTAAATTTTGTTAAGTTCGTAATGTTCAGATTTTTAATGTTTTAACAAACTTTCAATTGTGCTCATTTCATTTATATATATATATATTCAAATCTAGCAATAGCGAACATTGCCGGGTCTGCTAGTTTAGTATATAACTAACAGAAGTATATTTATTTTTATGATAAAACATTAATTATTCATAAATATTGTTGTTATACATTATTACGTAATCCTGTATATTACACAAACGTGTTTCCATTACATTTTTTTTTTAAATATACTATCTGATCCAGTTTGTAGACCATTGCTACAGTGAAATTTCACATTTAAAAACAGTACTTTACTGGAATACTGGAGCCATCACTTGTTCCTTTCAAATCGGTAGCTTTTCCGAACGGGTTTATTTATTCATTGTTAATTTACGTGGTACTGCATTATATCAACTTAAAGGTAACTGAAAATTTATTTACTAACAGCTAAAGGCAGCCAGGTGACCTTATTGCATCCTGGTGGGCCCCCATCCTGAACTTCTTTTGTGTTTTTGGATATTAATTATTTAAATGTTTTTGCAAAAATGTAAACTAATGAGAATGAATGTATATTTTTAAATCCTGTGTAAAACTATTTGTAGTAAATCTAAACCATCTGTTTCAATAAATTTTTCAAAATCTATGAATTTTATTGTAGTTATTAACACATAATGTTCAGTGAATCAGATAATTTTGAAAAGTTTTAAAATACGAGAAAAAATTTTATTGATAAAATCTTTTTCTTAAATATTATAATTCTTTAGGTAACAACAATTTTGTTACATGCATTTGTAAGAAATTTAATTGTAAATGTAAATCTGCTGTGTTCCCTTGTCCCTCGTTACTCTTTTACAGCATTTCCATAGAATTCGGGTAATTTCTAGTTGTATTCAATGTTCAGTAACTTCATGATGTTGTGCCACCCCCATCAGTAAGTAAGTGTTGGTCAAAATACCTGCAATTATTGTTTTTAAACCTACTTTCTAAAATTTGCTCATGAAGTTTTTTTTTTATTACTACTATTTTCTTTTTTTTTTACAAAATTATAATTAATTTGAAATGTTTTAAAATAACTGAAGAGAACAAAGACAATTTGCAACGGGATCATACTCTTTCACACCAACTGAATTCCACCAAGATTACAAACAAAAAATAAAATATTGAGATCAGTGCACTAACAGTATGAAGTATTTTTGAAGGTATATAAGCTAAAATAATATTTAAATTACCAAATAAATCTTTATTTAAAAATCTATCGTTCTATCTTTAAATCCAAATCTATCGTTGAAGACAAAGAAAGACTGCAATATATATACGAGGTGTGATAAAAAAATACGGTGAATAATTTTTTATTAAAAAAAGTAATAAGGTTACAAAGAATTCGATTTAATCTCCTGCAAAGTCTTGTCCTTGGGTAGCAATGCACTTATCCCAACGTTGACTCCATGATTGGAGGCATTTCTGGAAGGCGTCTTTCGGAAGGGCTTTCAGCTGCTCGGTCGTGGCCCTCTCAATGTCAGCAATGGTGTCAAAACGTTTTCCTTTAAGCACACTTTTAATTTTTGGGCAGAGCCAAAATTCGCATGGTGCTAAATCCGGTGAGTATGGCGGATTTGGACAGATAGGAACACTTTTTTCGGCCAAAAACTCGCGAATGAGAAGTGAGGTGTGACACGGCGCGTTGTCGTGGTGAAGAAGGATAGGTCCATTTTTCTGGTCGCTTTCTTTGTACGTCGTTTCGCTTTGAACGGATCCGTACGAGATGTTAAGGTCTTCTGATAGCTCTCGAATAGTCATTCGCCTATTTGAACGAACCATTGTTTCCACTTTTTGCACATTTTCAACTGTTTTTGAGGTTACTGGACGTCCCACACGCTGCTCGTCTTCAACAGACTCATTTCCGTTTTTAAATTGGTCATACAACTTGCACACAATCTTCAAACTTACCACATTATCGCCGTACACCGATTCTAACATTTCGTGAGCGTGAGCTTCTTTGGCACTCTTTTGCAACTTAAAACAAAACTTTATGTTAATGCGTTGTTCAAAATCCATGTTGCGCGACAGACACGATAAACACAACCTCACTCTAGCTGCTCTGGCAGCTGACTGACCAGCTCGAACGTGTTACAACTTGTCCCTGCCTGTCTCAGTTGATCATGCTATTGGACAAATTACAGCATATGGATGTAGCTCCGTTAAAGCCGGTAAAGCCACTACTGGCTAGGAACGGAATGGGTGGTGTAGCGACCGGACACGCTACGAGGTGGGATCTTCTCCCCTCGGGGGGGAATCAAGATATGGATGTAGCGTCGGCAGTTGCCGCTATAAAAATTAATTCACCGTATTTTTTTATCACACCTCGTATATTGACTTTAGACCGGCAGGTTTGTTGCATCGCCATTTAATACCATTAGTTTCGTAAAGATACATTGCATATCCTTTACGACATGTCCTGGCTCCCAGTAGAAGGTCACGTAGTTTCATGAACTCGATCGTATGGTGTTCGCTAGTCGTAAATTCCAAACGTTTATATTAAACATCGGTAGCGAAATTAAACTGCTTTCACGATAAACACTCTAGGTGACTGAAGATTGTTATTTTACATCGTTCTAATTACGAAACTTATTCTTATCTTATCCTTTCCGTTCCAGACATTTAATATTTAAATAGCGTTTCTATATTGTTAAAAAGAGATATAAATTGGGTTTTTAAACAAATAATCAGTGGCGCCGGTTTTCGATAAAGTAAAAAGCACATTTTCGTGTCGTAGTCAAAATATTTTTCATTATTAAAAATAACCGGTTTCTTAAAAAAAAAAATAGTTAATAATGGCGGACAAGATCATAAAGTGATTCCCTCTTATACCGATATCAGGATCTTCCTATAGACGTGGCACAACCGGAAGGATATTTTGGATTTTAATTATTCCTTCTCTAACCATGTTAGTTGCACTTCAATTATCAGTAAGACAAGCTGCAGTTTACTAACAGCTGCAACTATAGAGTTGTCTATCTGTTCGAGCCTGTCCATTTCCTTATTATTATATTTTGTACGTTTTTCTTCAACCGGTTCTTTAATAATCCACTATTTGACCTCGAAGAATGACATGCAGCAATTGATATTTTCCATCGTTCATCATTGTAAGAGAAGGCGCCAAGTCGGTAAAAATCAGGGTCATTAACAAATTTGACGCCCTTGACTCGAATAGCTCACAGCTCATTGTAATAATAATACCTTATATATAAATCACGCAACACTTTTGCCGTAAACGGTATCTTATCTTAGTTAGCACGTAATCAAAATTGTTATTATGTTTAGAATTCAGAATCATTGTAATAAAGCAAAAGGGGATACAATCTTTATGTCATGTTTTTTATTACCCTGTTACAATACTAATAAATTGCTTTATATATGTATATAAAGTAAAATATTGATCTTAATACAGGTAAAATAAAAAAGCTGGTGGCACGGGTGAAAAATTTCTCGGTTGTATTTAACTTCACTGACCTAAAACGGGGTTGTATTTTTTTTTCTTGATTTTCACCACTTTTAGTATGTATTTTTACTTTAACGTATCAGAAAGATTATAATCTAGAAAATTTACATTAATATTTTTTTTTGTTCTTGGGAGGTTAGGGAGTAGGAGGAGGTTTTTAAATTTTTTTTTATGCTACCAGTTTAAAAAAAATATCAGAGAAGATTCAGCCAAATTGTTCCCAAGTTGAAATAATAATTGTTTTTTTTTTTTTTTTTTTTTTTTTTTTTAGTCTCCGGAACCACCGTAAGGTATTACTTCAGAGGATGATGAATGTGAATGAAGTGTAGTCTTGTACAGTCACAGGTCGATCATTCCTGAGGTGTGTGGTCAGGTTTTCCCCCATTCTGTCTCTCTTTGTCTCGGACCTAAGAAGGCTACCACCAACTTATCATTAAGTAAAAAACCGAGAAAATTTCTAACCTAACCCCATTCATTCCTGACAAATGTATTCATTAAAATAGTTTCAGATTTAAAGAATTAATTTCGAATTTTCAAAGAAATTTATTGACATTATATTTATATACAGAGTCAACATATCAAATTTCATGATTATACGTTGAACCATTCCAGAGATATTATGTAAAATAGATTCTACAATACATAAAAAATCGCGCTTTATCTTTTCTTGAACCAGGAGATGTCGAGAACTACAGAAAACTGCGAATCTAAAATTTTAGTTCATATTAAATTAGAGTATTCTTTAATATCTGAGAAAGTAAGAGGTAAAGTAAGATTTGGAAGAACTAAACTGATGAATTGGTATAACGTTATACGATTTTTTGATCTAGAAAATGTAGCGCATCTAGAAATGTTATTACCATCAACGCCTTATTCAAATGTTGTTGGCTATCATTTAAAAAAAAAAAACAAAAAAAAACTGGTAATTTGGGAGGAATACTTTTTTTTATATGGTATTTATCATTTTAACGATACGTCTATCGTCGTTACCGGTGAACGTTTCGTATAATTAGTCAATATCGAACTGTTATCACGCTTTTAATTGATGAAATAGTATATATCGGATAAAAACAGTGTAGTATAAGCCTTTTATTATAATTATAAATTTGTCCTAAAATTTTGCGTGACTTATTTTTAAATTTTTACATTGGTATATGATATGTTTGTAGCGTATATAATCATAATCATATTATAATTAAACAACTTTTACTCTCCGGAAAATTAAACGCAAATAAAGATAGCTTCGCTGGAGTTTATTATATCATTTGACTATTAAAATGTTTATATTGGACAAACAGGTCGATCATTTCATACACTTTTCAAAAAAACAGGTAAATACCCCAACACATAATCATTTATAGAATACATATCACTATTTATAGAGATTATATACTAAACTTATAATTAAAATCTACAAATCCTGATATGTCCTTACTACCTACGCTAAATCCTTTTTATTATTTTTATTTATTTTAAATCAAATTTCCTTGCTACTTCAAAAAAATTGATAATTTGTTAATAAAAAGAATAGAACATTTTATTTTCTAAATTTTTATTTTATTTTGGAATTATTGTAATTCTCGGATCTAAGAAGAATACAGTAAGAATAAAAAATATAAAATTTTTATCACATTTTAAAAGTTTATAAATATTTATATTTTTTATTTTTTTATTTAATGACTAAAGATGTTATGTTGAAACAGACTTAGCAGTTATTGTGTTACTCATGTTTGTTTATGACCAGAAAAAATTAAAGAGATTTTTGTATATGTGTTACATAACCTCTTTACATGGAATGAGGTCTTATATTTCTTTTTTTCTTTAATTTGAACTAAATTAAATTTTTTTTACTATTAAACAATTGTAAAGATTAAGTAATCTTTACATGAATTTACAGACGAAAATTCTCCTACGTATACTATGTCAATCAAACATAATTTCTGTAAGAAGATTAGGTGGAAGGGATTCTTGTTGGATTTTCGCGAGTTTATAACGTTAAGTATATTTTTGAATAAACTCTAATGGAATTTTTGAATAAACTTTAATAGATCTCAAAATTTCGACATTGTAAAACTATGATAAAGCCGGAAGCACTCTATGCGGCAGAAACCCTAAGACTGTGCAACAAAGGTTTACCTTTGTGCAACAAAGGTTTACCTTTGTGCAACAAAGGTTTACTAGAAAATGTAGAAAAAAATAAAGGAAAATTATTTGGTCGTAAATTTCAAAATAGTCAGATAAAATTAATTCCAAATAACAAACTATATATTAAAATTGAAAACCTGTCAGACACGATAAGGAAAACACGAATTGCACTTTACGTGGTTCCCACAGGCAGGAAAAGTTTCAGAGAATTGCATTTTCAGAAGTGGCTTTTCCATTATCTTTTGGAGGAGACTTTGCACGAAGAGACAATTTATCAACGAAAAGTGTTTGTGCAGTTGTAGATGCTGGGGAAGGACAATGTTTTCATTACAAAAAAAAAAATGCTCACTGCATTGAGAAACTCTAGAAGACGATACGAAGAATGTCTTACTGTAAAAAGAAAAAAATTCTCTCAAGAACAAAATAGAGCCCTGAAAAGGAAAATGCAAGCAGAAATAAAAAAAATTCCTTTTGGCACGCCAGAAGACTGAGGTAAATTTCACCAGTGCTAAGTAGGGGATAAATATTAAAGTTAAGAAAAACTTCAAATTTACTCAATACGATAATGTTTGCATGTGAAAGAGTTTCACATATTTAGCGTACGACAAGCCCCATCTTCTTACAATTTTAGCAACATATTGGTCATCCCTTGTCGTAAGGGTTGGGCATATCAAAAATTGTTTCAGACAAACGTAGGCAATGTTTAGATGACTAACGACCACTTCAAACCGATTCGATACTGTGCCTATTAAGGAAGGTATGGTTTTTTTGTCTTCGAAACCCCATTTTTTCCACCCCCTGGGCCAATGGTTTGTGATATCAAATAACTTTACTTATATAAGTTTTAGGTCCTTATCCAAAAAATAGTAGGAACTTTAAACGAATTCGATATTTTACTTAATAAGAAAGTTATAGCGATATTTTGTATTTTCGAAAAAGCTCCCTCATTTCCACCCTAATGGTCCGATTTTTCCCATTAACGAACTCGACCGAGATTTTGGGTCGTTATATTTTATGTATCGGGTTCAAAGTGATTGGCGCAAAATTACGGCAGTAATTTATATATATATATATATATATATATATATATATATATAAATAAACTTTTGAACTGACGGTGGTTTTGGGGTGTGGGAGGTGTGAAACGCGAAGATATGTCGAAATTTTCCGAAAATCGAATCATGGTACCCATTACAATAGGTAGCTTTCTTATGAAATCTACCTAAAATTGGAGGAAGAAAGGAAAAATTGAGTGGCAGAAGAAATTTTGGCAGAAGAAGAACAGATAGCCAACAGAATTAAACTTTTAGGAAAGGGCAAATCATTAGGAACCTAAAGATATCGAAGAAAAGTTGCCCTGTCTTTTATATCTACATAAAAATGCATATGTAATGCGATGTCATATTATTTTTTATTTTATTTTTTTATATATGTTAGAATAATAATGACAAAAAACTTTTCAAGTAAATGTTAATAATGTTTGTTTTCTGTACAAAATAACTAAGGTGTTCCGTTATAGTTTTCTTATTTGTATTACTTCTATCACAGTGATTTTAGTTTCCCATTAAGTTATGATTATATGTAATCTTTGTTAAATTGAAAATCTGTGTTTCTTATCATTTTTATGTAAACCGAGTTATTAATTATTGTTTTTATGTATACTTTTGCAAAATAATGAAGGTTAGTTTTTGTGAAAAATGTTTATGCCATCTTAGATGAGAGCCAATTATTTTTAAAAATTCCTAAGTATATCTTTAGTTAGTTTTTATTTCTTATCTGTGTTACTTTTGTTTAACATGATTTTCATTTTTATGCAAGAAACTTATTAAATGTTTTTTTTTCTTTTTTACTTTGCAGTAAGAATTTATCACAAAAAATAACCTACTTTTAATTGTATATTGTAAAAAAAAAATAAAAAAATAAACTTTAAGAATGAACGTAAAATATATAAATAAAAATGTAAATGTTCGTTTGTTCAAAATCTTAAATCTCCGAAAGTTCACAGATTGCTTTGAAATTTTGACACAAAGTTGCATTCGAATACGCGGGTGTTTTTATACACCTACACCTTTATATGGCTAAGATGTCATAGCTGTGACAAGTAAAAACATGCTCTTTTTTGAAAAAAAAAAAACAGGGCATTCTGTTGGACGTAAAAGAACACACGCTATACTAAATATTTTACGATTCCATTTCGATGTTTCGGATATGTGTGTCCGCTATAAACTAAAAAACTACTGAACCGATTTCTGCGCGGGGGAAAAGGGAGAAGGGAAAAGGGGGAAAATGGAGAAAGGGAAATTAGTTAAAGAGGAATTGGGGAAGGAAAGAAAAAGGGAGGAAAAGTGGAAAATGGGGATTGTGGGAAACGGGGAAAGGGAAATGGTAAAAATGAAAATGGGAAAAGGAAATTTGGGAAAAGGGAAAAAATGAAAAAGGAAAGGAGGGAAAGGGAAAAGGGAGAAATTATAGAAGGGAAAGGTTAAATTTTGTGAAGTTCCGTAATGTTCATTTTGTTAATGTTTTTATCAAACTCTCAATTGTGTTCATTTTATATATATACTCAAATCTAGCAATAGCGAAGCATTGCTGGGTCTGCTAGTAATAAATAACAAAATAAGGCGTGAGTTGGGCAGGTTGGAGGCTGAAAAAAAAGAAATTGTTTATATTTTGTAGAGTAAACGGCAGTAGCGTAACATTATGAGAATCAGGAAATTTTTACTAAATCGCTCAGGAAACGTCAGTAAAAGCGAATCTTAAAATTCAATGGAACCCTGTTTTTACTCCAATTTATTTTGAAAGAATAACATGACTAAATAATTTTTTGATTTCTTCTAAAGTAAAAAAAAAAACTAAAAGCAAATGGTTCACCTAAGTCCTAGAAGATCTAAGATAACTGAAGAAATTATAAGAGAAAGAGAATATTAAAAATGAAAATAAAAGGTTCCAAGAAGCGCCAAAACATAAAAACAACAGAACTAAACTTTTTGAAGAACGAAGGAAAGATACCAGAAATAATGAATATGTACGAGACAGATAAAAAAACAGGAAAAAAGAAATAACTGCAAATAAATAAATGATGTAACGTGTTCCAAGGTAAACTATTCGGAAAAAAGTTATTAGGGATGATTTGTAGATTATGAAAAAATGTGTTAATGTAAACATAATATTTATTATTATTTTTCTTATGGAAATATGTTAGTGTAGCACTCTGTGTTTAAATCGATAGTAAGCGAACAAGTGAATTTTATTATAATTTATTACTAATGTTATAGAAGTTTTAATAAATTGCTGTTACTTTTTTAACGAAAATAGATTGATTTTGAGAATTTTTTGTGCGAGTGTATGTGCAAGCGCGCACTAACACACATAAACGAGCCTAAGGACATACAATCAATAATTAATAACCGAGTGTGATTAAAATGCATCTTTCTTTAGTACCTTACCGTAGTATATTTATATAACGTATTATATATTTATAGATTAGCATCAGCTCATTGCCGATTAATGTAGGCGTGTTACACTTTGGTGACGTCAGATTTTAATTTAAAGAAGTGTTTCCCACTCTACTATCGCAGTTTTGTCTTTATAGTAGTATAACGGTATTGCGTCATCTGTACGTCTGAAGCTATTTCTTATAGAAAACTCTCGTTACTATACGCCTCAATAACCACCACTGTCCCGCTAACTTTTCTCTTAACCCCCTCGCTCTTCATTCTTCTTGTTTAATAGGGTTTAAGATTTACGTCATGCTTTATTTGAAATGAAAACCGTATTACATTTACACCTATTCAGTTATATTATCATTAAAACTAGAATTTTATTATGCATACAAGTACGTATACATATTTTTTTTTTTTAAATAACTCCGTTGATGTAGTAGATTTAAATGTTAACATATCAGAGCGAAACGTGTCTATTCACGAGTAATTGATTTTCTGCTCCAAAAATGGTTTTAGTAATTAAGAATTTTCTGTTAATCTTTGAATATCTGTTACTTTCTGCGTTCTCAATTTATTTATTACAATTTTGTATCTCATACAATTTTCAATCTTTAAACCACTTTTACAACTAAATTAACTATAACCCTCAAGGTCTTAAAAAATTTGGTCTACTGACCTAGTTCTTCTTTTTTTACAAAACTTAATTACAAACTTGTTTCTTCCACGATCGGTCTTGAAAGTATTTTTTTTAATTCCATACTCTTTACCAACCAAGTTAATTTTCAACGTTTTTTTTTTGTTTTTTTTTTTGCTGACGATGTTTCATCTTGCCTATTTAGTTTTACATTCCGTAAGAATACAGTTAAGAATTCTTTTTAATTATTAAACATACATTTAACAATAACGATTTTTTTTTTCATGAAAGCATCTATGAATTGTAGAGTAGTTTTGAATTCTTTTCTCTTAGACACTCCCCTGGATGGCGTAATACCATCAAGTCGGTCCGGCCCAGGGGAGTAGAGGGAACAAAAAAAAAAGATTACCGATAATTACATGACCTGAGAGAAATTGCAAAATCCTTTGTGTTAACGTAATTCGTAGAGGAGGGGTTCACCTTTTTGTTTTCTCTTTTTTTTTATTAATGGTGTATTGTACGTTATACATACAATATATTTTAAAGTAAAATATTTAGGGGACTACGTCCCAGTCGTGATGGAAACCAATGTTTGTTTGTGAAAATAGAGATTAAATTTGTTTTAGTCTGCACATTTATATATGTAAAGAATTATTACATTTTTTTATAAATATTATCTGACTTCAAAAACATAGACATGTAAAGGTGAAACTTACTTGTTTGTAATGACAAGGAAATATTTACGTACATAATAAGTAAAATTAAAATAAATAACGGTTTGAAGATTAGTTGTTTCAATTAAAGATAATTCATTATTAATAAATTACGTGATTATCTCTTACAACAATATTAATTAATAAATTGTTTAGAATAAATAACCATTACTTACTGTTTAGGTTAATAAAGTTTAATTGTAATATAATATAAAGAATTAAAATATTTTATGATCTTTATGGCGGAAGTTACGTGTTAAAATTTTTGGATTTACAAGAATAGTGAACGTAATTAATGTTAATTTTTTTTTGTTTTCACATGAACTGACGTTTGGCTAGCTAGCCAATATCTTTCCTTTTTAAATAATTTGAAGATTTAATTTATGATAATAAATTAAGTCATTAAATTATGTTATTTATCACGTTAATAATTCTTTACATTAAAATACTTTAAACCATTTTTTTCTGATTATTTTTTCGTATTTAGTTTTTTTAAATAATTATTGGATGATCTGTTAGAATTTCTACATACATTGATTTCCTTTCCTTTCTATAAGAGACAGACAAGTGGTAAAACACTAAAAAGGATATCTCATCGATTCAGAATGATATGCTTCATTACAATAGGATTATGCGATGAAGATGTGTAGAACCACACTTCTCACGAATGGTCGGCATGAATCTGTACAAGACCTAATTTATATGTCATACATATCAACCTGGTATCATTGGGTAATAGGGGAGTGGCTTATTGTTCACTAGTTTAAGAGATTACAACATAAACATAGCAAAAATCCTTATTAGTTTTCAATAATTTTTAAATGGTTAGTAATAAAAATTGTGTTGAATTAGGAGAAAAGTTACTAATTGTAAAATTGAAACGGCTATCTTAGTGTTCAAAGACTGAATTAAGGAACTCAGATTAATTGGAAAAGAGTAAAATATTTTACTACAGTCGCGGAAAACTTGTGATGAAATTATAGTGGATAGTTTTTTATTGAATTGCGTGTAGATAGAATTTAACCGTGAATCGTAGGAAGTATTATTATTAATTATAGCTCTCTTTTTTTAACTACTTTTTTAATAATGTAAACTTCGAGTGTCTTGCAACGTAGTTATTTTATATTTCATTTCAGTTTAAAATCATAAATCTGTTTCATAATACAAATCATAAAGCTATTTTGCTGTATTAAAATTTTAATATGTCATTCAAAGATTTATTCTCTTGTCGGAAGTGGAAGAACCAAGAACACAGGTTACATCGAAAGAAGATTAAATTTACGAATGAATTGGAAGAATAAATAGAAAAGCAAGAATAGAGTACGAGTTACAAATAACTAAGTCTGAAAGACTCAAGGCTGAAAACAACGTATTAAGATCAGAAATACGGCATCACGGTTATTTGGAAATAGAAATAACAGAAATTGAATCTTAAGATAAAGAAAGAAAAAATAGTTCGTGAAGAAGTCGGCTGATTTAAGACTGAGGTAGATGAATTTAACGATCAAGTAAAAAAAAAAAGAACAGAAAATAAAAATACTCAGTCAAAGCGAAAAAAAATATAATAACTTCCTCACGCTTTGTAAAAAATGCGATGAGATTGATGAAAAGTTTGAAATTTATTTTGAATCGTATAAAAAAATAGAAAAAATATAACGCAGTGCCAAGAAAAGCAAATATCAATTCTCAAAATATACAAACAAATTACAAAAGAAAAAGACGTAGCTGAAGTAGGTACTTAGACCGAATTTTTTAAATGAGAACGTTAATTAAGGAATAACAGCGATATAATTTCATTCCGGTATCATCTATAAACTAATTATATATTAAGTATAAGTAGAAAGAACAAGAAACAAAGAAGAATAATATAAAAAGAAAAAAATATTAAAAGTAATCGAAAAACATAAGAAAAAAACACGTATTTTTAAAAACATAAAGTAAAATTAGGAAAGATGTGAGGCTGGTGAAAAATTTCTTAACGTTTTTGTCATTTTTATATCATAGATTCCAGCATAATTTAAACTAAATATACCATTGTATTCATGTACACAAAGTTTCCAAGCAAGTCTCCCGCCACTTAACGCCTCTGAATGAATAGACCATTTTTTATTTTATATATAATTTTTTTCTATGTACCCATTTTTTATACCAAACTTTTACCTTAAATAATTTTTCAACAATTAAACATAAAGAAATTAAACTTAGCAAATTCTCCGATCTTAAAACAATATACTATATTTCAATATGTAATCACTACAACTCCTCCACCTAAAGCTCATTAAAACAGCTGAAATGGAAAAGGTAAAGCTGTGATACATCATTTTATAAGCCATTAAAAAACTAAGACCTAAGAACAGAATAACGTAAAATAAATGGCCAGATCGTGATTCTTCAATAATTTTTCTTTCTCGGTCTTGTCTTCATATTAATATTTTTTTATTATTATCAAACCCCGCTTCCTTTATATCTCTACATACTCTTTTAATTATAGTTGTTCCTAATTGAAGGTATTTGCGAGTTACAAATATTAGTGTTTTAAGTTAATAAAAATTGAGTCTTATTCTTATATCGCCAGTATTATTCGACAATTCTTCGACTTAAAAAAAATATAATTTGTGGCACTTTTAAATTGATTTTCATGCATTTTGAATGTCATTCAAGAGTAGGGAGGAAATAAATTAGGAAAAAGAGATTCGTAGGTTGGCGGGGTGGGATGGGAGAAATATGCAGGTACATATCGGTCGATTTTCCTTTGATACTACACTAGTACAAAAAATATGTATATGAAGTCGGATTCGAACCGATGTGTGCGTGGTTACGGATCCGACACGTTCTCACTTACACCACATAACTGCTTGAGCAACGAGAACAAAATAATATAATAATATAAAATGCTGATACGGACACCTCAAAAAAAAGTGATGCAATCTGGTGTCAACATAATGCAATTGTGTAACTATCCACTTTATTAAAGAATTTGAGGATCGTATCTCGCTTTCAAATGATATAAGTTGAAATGTCGTGCAGAAAAAAATTCAACCACCATACGACTGAAAGTAATACTGTATTTTTCATCGAAAGGTTGGCAAAAAGACATGATTTAATATAAACAGTTTAAAAAAACAAAAAAAAAAAAAAATATTGTCATTGTATCGTTAGTAAAGAAAGCAGCGAAAAAATCTGAAATCTCGAAGCAGCTCTAAAGTTTAGCACATACTATCTATTAAAAGGTGTGAGAACGTATTCTTGTAATTCTGAACTTAAAATTTAATTATAGTTAATTTTATCATAAACATAAATTGAACTCGCGTTCTTTAATGTAACTGAACAACTGATCGCTAATCCGACCGATAACTCAAGGGAACGGTTTTAGGTAGATTTCATTAGAAAGCTACCTATTGTAATGGGTACCATGATTCGATTTCCGGAAAATTTCGACATATCTTCGCATTTCACATCTCCAGGTCCCAAAATCATCGTCAGTTCAAAAGTTTATATATATATTTCACTTCTTGTGGACACGATAACTGCCGTAATTTTAATCAATTTCAAATTTATACATTAAATATAAGGTCCCAAAATCTCGGTCGAGTTCGTTAATGGGACAAATCAGACCATCGGGGTGGAAATGGGGGAGGGGCTTTTAGGAAAAACAAAATATCGCTATAATGTTTTTATTAAGTAAAATATCGAATTCGTTTAAAGTTCCTACTATTCTTTGGATGAGGGACTAAAGCTTATCTAAGTAAGGTTTTTTGATGTCACCAACCATTGGCCCAGGGGGTGGAAAAAAATGGAGTTTTGAAGACAAAAAAAATCATACCTCTCTTAATAGACATAGTATCGAAAGCGGTTTAAAGTGGTCGTTAGTCCTCTAAACATTACCTAGAACTTTTGTCTGAAACAATATTTGATGTGACCAACTCTTACGGCAAGGGATAACCAAAATGTTGCTGGAATTGTAAGATGGATGTTGTCGTATGGTAAAGATGTGAAACTTTTTTTCACATGCAATCATTGTCGTATTGAGTAAATTTGAAGTTTTTCTTAATTTTAAGGTGGAAATCCTTTTTTATCCCCTACGTAGCACCGGTGAAATCTACCTCTGCCTTCCGGCGTGCCGAAAGGGATTTTTTTTTAATTCGACTTTTTTATTTTTAATCATAATGAATTAATAACGTTTTATGTTTATCATAAACCTCATTCTTTACCGATTCCTTATAAGTTGTTATAAATGATGTTCAACAACCACATACGATCCAGTAACCTTGTATAAGTGATTAATTTAATACAACATTAATGTTATACTAGAGCACGTCGACATTAGATCATTCGATACAAAACCGCATAATAAAGAAATAACGGGGAGAACAAGTAAGAGCCTAAAGAAGTTTACTGTAAGAACAGAGTATTATTTCCTTTTTACAGCTGTCACATAAATTTAATTTAAAAATTAAATACTTACAGACCTGTTTAAGATATAAATCTGCATTGACCTATATAAATTGAAAAGCAAATTAATGTGCAGTACTAAGGATACAATTAATTAATTAAGAGGATAGGAAATTATTGTTTTTTAACCGATTACATTTGGATAAAAAATTATTTATTAAAAATTAAAATATTTTTTTTGAATTCTTTAAATTACTATTTTTAGAAGTCGGCGCCAAGTTAAGAGTTAGTTAATGATTTATATTTTTACTTTCCTGACATCATAGCTCTTGAATTATGCTGCAAGAAGGAAAGTATGGTAATCAGTCAAAAAATTAGGTATAGGTTTTTTTTTTCATTTTTCGACGTTGCATGACCCAAGGACTCCAAAAAACAAAAAAAAAGTGATGGGTAATGTTCATACGTACGTATATACGTGTGTTGGCGTGTTTGAAGCTTAATAACTTTTGACTGGATAGCCCGATTTTGATGAATTTGATTTGGTAAAATTTTGGAGTCAGTGTCTCAAGGGATTGGGTAGTTCAAGGTAGTTCTCAAGGAATTAAGATTGGTCTCAATTTAATTCTTTGGTATCATCATTTTGCAAATAAAACCTCACTTTATGTTAAGTTCAGTACATGCGTGCATACTTATCTTACCATTTAAAAAAAAAAATTGCTTCAAAATTCCTCCTTCCCCAAAAATCGAAAAAGCTGTTGGCTTATTTATTGCATATATTGCAACCGATTTTTTTCATTTGCCCAATTTTTTAAATTAGTATCACAAAGTATAGCAAATTGATTTAAAGCCATCGCCAAATTCTTAATAGGCATTGTCCATTTTTTAGAGGCATTTGTCAACGCCAAAAAGATTATTTTCTGAATCGATTTGTCATGTGACAGTTTTGTATAGTATAATTTTTTTTCACATTTTTTAAATTTGTTTAATATAATATACGAGGGTTATTTTTTTTCAAGTTCCGAACGTCACGAAATTAAAACCACAGTGAAAATAAAAAATTTTTTATTTGTAACAAGTACTTACATAGTTACGCTATTTCTCTACATAGTCGTCACTCCTATTTAGACATTTGTTGTAGCAAGGTACCAACATTCCAATACCCTCGTCATAGAACGGAGCCGCCTGTGTTTTCAGCCGTGTTTCTACGCCGGTTTGCAGATCGATGTCTGTGCCAAAATGTTATCCTCCTAGCCAGCGTTTCATGCGAGCAAAGATGTGAAAATCGTTTTTACCCCATTTTAACCTGACTATTTTATGAAATTACTTTTAGCTTTTCTGTTCTTTCACACATAAATCGAGAATTTTTTCTATTCGTTTAATATGAAATATGAAGATATTAGGAGAAACAATCGTATGCTTAATTAAATATTTTAAAAACGTTAACTTAGTTTTTTCATATTCCATATAGATTAACGCGTATATTGAGTTAGGATTCTCCTTTTAAAGTATTTTCTCCCTCTTAGTTTTCAATTTTACTTTGTAACCTCATCTTCCACAGTTTCATGGTAAATCGAATAATTTACATTACTAATAAGTATACTTAGATAGCATTGGTAAACAACTGGTTTCGTAGAAAAGTAGATGATGACATCATGCATAAATATAAATAGTTGATATTATTTGCCAATAATATGAAGATGCATTAACTTTGTTGGTTTAGTCGGCACAATGACAAACTAAGGTCATTGTCGCTAAAAGTGTAAAATAAAAATATGATAATAATAAGATATTTTGTATTCATAAGTTAATCTTCCGCCAATCATATTATATTTATCTTTTATTCAGATCTCATTCTGACCTAAGAGTAAAGAAATACGTGGGACAGAACGGAAATCAATTAAAATATTATATTTCTTGTTTAGTACTTTCATCACTTATACAGAGTGATTCACGAAGAATGTAACAAACTTTCAGGACATATTTTACTGGTGAAAATAAAGAAGAAAATTAATATAAGAATTAAAAATTAAAAAAGAATTAAAATGAATTTATTTAATTAATATATTAATATTAAATATATATTTATATATTTTTTTATTTTTTATTTTAAATTATTATTAAATTAATATATTTGTAAGGAAACGCTTCGTTAGCGAGTAACGTCTGGTGAAAGATTTCCCTGATTTCTGCATCTTCGGTAAAATTAAGTCAGATTGTAATTTTTGGGATCCAAATTAAGGTATAAATTGGTTGGTTTTATATGAAATCTGATCCGAAAAATTTACAAAAAAAAAATAGTCTCAGAACAATATTTTTAGCATCTTTCGAGAAATCTAGGGTAAAAAAGCAAAAGATTGAAATCGAAAAACACACTATTTTATGTCGGGCTAAAAGTAAGTGTGTTAAAATGGTAATAAATGTCAAAATTTTAAACAAAACTTGTAGAGAATTTGATTTATTAAAGAATTTCAAAGTCAATTAAAAACAAAACATATCAAAAAGTGTAAATCATGATTGTTTATTTTTCTAAAATATTTAATTTTTTTAAAAATATATTTTTATTTATAATCGTATCACCAATTAAAGTCATTAACGACTCATCAATATTTGTGTAAATGTACCGGCAAACGTGTAGTTTTGAACAGACTCAGATCGACTACTTCTAAAACTTGTGTTATAATAGAAATCCAACCACCAAAGAACACGGTCTCCACGATCCAGTATTTATATACTTAGGAATTCAATCTTAGAAATCTTGACTTCAAATAAGCTGATTTTGAGATGACGAATTTAACCACTAGATTAACATTTTTTTTTTGTTTTCTAGCTAAATTCTCTACAAGTTTTGTTTAAAATTTTTACATGTTTATTACTCATTAACATATTTATTTTACGCCAAATATAAAAATACTGTGTTTTTCGACCCCAATCTTTTGTCTTTTACCCCAGAAAACTACTAAAAATACAATTTTTGGATTTTTTTTGACAGTTTTTCAGATGAGATTTCATATAAAACCATTAAATTTTCCAGTTAATTTTGGTCTTAAGAATTACAGACAGGCTTAATTTTATGAAAGGTTCATAACCTTTCTAGAGCGCCAACCGAGACTCTCTCTTCTTTTTCCTGTTTGGCCTCCGGGAATTACCGTTCAGGTATTACTTCGGAGGATGAATGAGGATGATATGTATTAGTGTAAATAAAGTGTACTCTTGTACAGTCTCAGTTCGACATTTCTGAGATGTGTGGTTAATTGAAACCCAACCACCAAAGAACACCGGTATCCACGATGTAGTATTCAAATTCGTATAAAAGTAACTGCCTTTACTAGGACTTATACGCTGGAACTTTTGACTTCCAAATCAGATGATTTGGAAGAGTCGTTCACCACTAGACCAACCCGGTGGGTTAGCCGACTCTCTCTAACGAAGCGTTTCCGAACTTGAGTGTATATGAACTTTCTTTACTTTCACCAGTAGAACATGTCCTGAAAGTTTACATTCTTTACAATTGCATTCTTCATGAATCGCTATGAAAAAAGTCATTATTATTATTACTACAAAGCACTAAAAAAAGTAATAAGTATACAAAAATAAAATAATTTTCGACATGCCTACATTTGTGTGGTAATTTAGTGTCTCTAGTAATGTGTACATTATAATTACGCGTTTCAGAGCTTATATTTCATCAACAGGTTTAACAGAGATATCTTTTCACGTGTCAATTGAATGTGGTGAATATATAATCAGTACTACACGACATTTACAAAAATGTACATAATTATTCTTTTGAAGTTATTTAGATATTAAATCAAATATTTATTTAAAAAAATAATAATGGTGTATACAAAAAAACAAAATAAGAATTCAGTGTTAATATACAAATTGAATTTTTTTTTGTAGTATTCTTTTATTTAATCGTAGTTAACGATATGCAATAGTTTTGATTTTTATTTTATAATTTAACAGAATACTGGTTCAAATTCATATATAACTGTAATTAAATATACCTCAGCATCTACCAGCAAATATAAATCAAACCTGGGTCATATCTAATGGAATTCTCTTTCACCACATCCTCTTTTATGTTTAGCCAAACGTTTGAATTCTTGATGGATCTCATTTCCTTTTAATTGTCATGTATAAAAGAATAACTGTAGGAAAAGGGGAAAAAAATAAAGATTTATATTTTATAAAATATTTTTTAAAGTTTATATGTGACATGATATTTTTAGAAGATGATTCAACGGATTATTTAAAAATTAGAAAATATAACAACGATGAAAATAAATATTAAAAAAACAAATGTAATAATAATATACAATAAACAAAATATCTACGCAAAAGAGTTAAAGACGTAAAATAATACAAGTGCTTTTGTACTATTTTAACAGAAGATTTTCCAGAAATTAAAATAAGATTTGCAATAGGAAATGTTTAATAGAAAGAAATAATAATTATGTAGTAAGATGGTATATTTCAAGAATATAGAATCAGAGTACAGCGGGTGGGGTGCAGACTGACTGTTGCGTAGACTGACTGTTGCGTAGTCTATTGGGAAGGGGGATCTACTAATACTGAAACCTGGGACGAATCGTGGTGACGTCTAGCCCCCATCTATAGGATAGTCAGCCCACATGCATGAGTGGTGGTGGGGGGTCGGAGCTACCAGATGATGGTATGAGGGACCCTCAAGGTGTGAGGAGACGGGTCGCATGGGGTAAACACCAGATGTGCGCAACGCCGTCCCTTGGTTTGGGTCGGGAAGGGCAGCTCTCCAGCTGTGGGATGGGCTGGCTATCCAGAAGAGGAAGTCGGCGTGTCCTGATGATGCTAGGGAGACCCCGGTGGGATGCCTCTACAGCGGGCTAGACAGGGAGGGCAGGCTGCTGCCACGATATCCTGAGGTGACTGAGTGATGCTTAATTGCCGGACTGGTTGCCTTGAAGGTGATTCCAACCGAAAAAAAAAATATTGTGTTAGGTTTAAAAATTGGTTCTTGGTGTCTATGTCGACACTAAGAAAAAAGGAAAAAGATTGGCTTAAGCCATTTTGAATACGAGGATGGAGGAGCTTAAAGAATATTTAATGGATAAACTGAATAATCGGGAAAGTATACGAAAATAGAATCTTAATGAAACCAGTTAACTGGAAGGTAATCGGCTGGAACATTCCATGAAAAGAGAAGCGTTAATTAAATCATAAAAAATGAGTGGAAGATTTAAAGTAGGCCGGAGAGAAGTAAAGATTATGGATGATGTAAACGGAAACGGTAGCTATGAGGATTTCAGAGGTTTAGCTGGAATTTGTGTAGAACGGAAAAAAAACGGACATGATGTAAGAGATGTCTCAAGACAGACTTCTGTGTAGTGATATGTTTAATTAATTTTTATTTTTTTCTTGAAACTACTAATTTGTATTCTTTTATTACCTAGCGATATTTTTTTTTGTCGTTGAAAAGATTAATCCTGGAGAAAAGTAAATAATATTTAATTTTAGAATTTTATTTTCTTTTTACTCTCTATAACGACTTAACAAAACTGATATTTGTTTAATAAGATATTATACCGGTAAATTTCTAATCAAATGTACGATATAATAGACAGTCGAAAACGTTTAATAAGAAATATCATTTAACAAGAAAGACTTAAGTTGAGAATTTTTTTTTTTTTTTAGTTTTTAAATTGTATAAATAAATCCAGTCACGTGTACCGTAAATATTATTTTACCTTCGAGAGAGATTGAGAGTAGAGATATGTTTTATCTGCCTACTATTATAATTTAGTCCTTCTTTCTTCCAAGCTATTTACAAGAAACTTTTGAATTTTGCTCGCCATGTGTGAGATTCATTCGTTCCCAAAAAATAAAATAATTTAAACAATCTTTGGTTTATATGTTACAGCCGGTCGAGTCTATGCAAAAGAAATATGGTAATGCTAGTACAATGTATTTTTGTTGTTATACTCTATCTATTGTCAATCATCTAAAGACGATTGACATTTATGATTAAATGTAGTGAAGTTATAAAGACTATTTTTATTAGATGTGAAGGTCGTTACCATGGTGATACTCCACTGTTGCCATTTTCCATAGAACTCCACTAGAAAAACATGTTGCATTGTTCCGTTGTTTTTGAACGTTTAACATCTGTCTCATCGGCGTCTCTTCTTCGATGATCGGGTGGGGACTCTCTTGCAGTGCCGTTGGGATGAAAGTAAGACCGTAGTCCTGGTGGGGGATCCCTTTGGGGTTCCTCGTTAGAGGCAAGGCGTTAAGACCGGAGTCCCGGTGAGGGGAACCCTTTGGAATCCCCTCATTTGAGACATGGCAAGCAAGGAAGACGAGTCCCGGCTGTGGCGGGGCCTTGTGCCCTTCCGAGGTAGTTTGAGGCTATGCACACGTTGAACTTATATTTAGTCGCGATTCCGGCTTCAAGGGGCGCGGAAATCGACGGAGAAAAAACAAACATTATCTCATTGCCAGATATACAAATAATAGAAAACTTATATTCTCATTGACTTATTCCAACTCCATTTCTAGCCCATTTCATGGGATTGGTCTATGAATATAGCTGGCAGATTCTTGTAAAATTTCAATCCCTTTTTTAAACGGTAATTATAATAATATGGGTATCGTGGTACTTCGCGATGTTTCTGATTTAAATCTGTTTCCGGTTTCCCTCATTCGTTTATTTATAAAGTCAACAGCTCAAAGAAAATTAACCTAATTAACAAGCATACTTTATCGCGTGTCAATTGTATTGAATATTACAATTTCTCAACCTGATTTTGCGTGATTATAGATATATATTTTCAGTGTAATTTCACTGTAACTCTAGTTGTAGCCGTCTATCTATTATTGAGTGGATTTCTAACAGAACCATCTACAGCTTGTTTTTTTCTTTTGTTTATAATTACGTGAAATTCCGAAATTATAACTGTAATGATTAAAGATACTTTTTTTATCTATTATTTCTCCTTGGGACAGAACCTGGTTTAATTATGAACACAGTCACATAGGGAAAATCAGGGAGTATTCATCCTTGCACTTCTTTCACCGTTTTTGTACAGATAATTGACACCAATATCCTCGAGACAGCTTGCCTCGTTCGATTGTCCTGCAGCTTAATTCTCTTTACGTTATCCGGCGTTAGGCATGCTTCCGTGTGTTACAAGAACCCATCGCATTCGAATACGGTGTGCTCTACGATGTCTTTCCCTTTCGCGATAATCGCACTAAGCGGAGGGTCTCAACAACCGTGGCCGGTCAGAAACCGGGTCAACTCTTAACCCAGTTCCCAGTGCTTGCGGTCCAGCCACTACGGAAATCTGGTATCAGTTCATGGGTCCGTTTCAGGTTCATGGGAACTTTATCGACTGATACCTCTCTCCGGCTATTTGCGAAGAAGCGATGCTCCGCCTTATTTATCCTCTTATACTTTTCCGAACGAGGAGGTCCAGGAGTAAGTGGCCGGTCACTACTCCGGCGGCATCGCCGGAGATGGTCCTGTAGCCGCACTATACTCGTAGGGAGACATCCTATGAACCCGTTTAAGAAGGACTTTCCCCTTATCCAGAGCAACAGGCCAGGATAGCGAGCACCACCAACTGTGGCAAATCCCTCCGCTTTGATTTTCGAGGACCGAAAATGACTTTGTTGGTCATTTTCCGACAGTTGGCTACTGCTGTTTTTTCAGCGTTCTGACACACCTCAGTCCAGTACCTCAGGAACATGGCATTTTGTTTATCCATACCTCTATGTACAGCGCTGCAGTAGAAGGATGCTTCCACCCTTAAACCGATCGGGATGAGCTTCCGCCTGCCGGAGACCATGACCGCTTGGGTCTTCCAGGGCGAGTTTAAGGCTACCTGATACGTGTCACAAATCACTCCCGGAAATTAACCGTAAAAATAACAAGCATTCCACCCCAAGTTTGAAAATTGTTTAATGGTTCGTTTTCTCGTTACCTTTTTCAGTGTACAAAAAGAAGTATCCATATCACCACGCCAAGCCCAGCAATATGTAGATGATAGCTAGTCCTACAAATAACACCACAGCTACATATATATTATATCCACTAGAGGAGCTGGCTGTATGGTGAACATCATTACTGTCGTAAAAACCAACACTGATTGATGTCTCTTGTATCGCAGTTACTTTACACTCATCACAGTTAATTAAGAACGACTAGAACACTCCTTTCTATGCGTTGTGAAACTTCTTTCTTATGAAACAATGCGTTGTGTACGCTACCAGTGGCGGCTCATAGCTAAAATTAGTGAGGGTACTACTCCAGAGACTTTTTTTCTGGGGCTTTTCAAGGCCGTGGTTAAAATTTTCTGTAAAAATACAACCGAAAAAAAATTAATCAAGTAGAATAGCTGGAAGCAAGATAATAATCTATTTCTACACTTATCACATTCAAGAATATGATACACAGTTTCGAAGCACATCACACGCGGAGTAAAAAGAAAACTACCTTCCACCAGCCCGCCAGGCTCGGCATTTGCGGGAGTGACAGCGCTCTCTTTCACTCACAGCGTCGCGTGCAGCTTCCTATGTGCGCATGCGCACAACAGACAACAGCTTGGTGCGTTCAAGCACCAAGCCGCTGGAACTGTGAAGCGCACAGTTCCATACAAAGGTTTTTGCATCTTTTCATAAACTGGAGGATGGCTACTGACATTAAGGTTTAGGATTATATATTGTACAAGTATAAAGAAAGAAGTAAAGAAAAAAGACTCATTTAATAAATGCTATCGATAATATTAAGTCGAAATAGGGGGTGCTGCAGTTCTACAGTGCTTATACGCGAGCCGCCACTCTACACTACTTCAATTCAATTTTCAATAGTCTACAAATTTATATGTAGATTATTAAAAATTGGAGTTTCATTTTGATTCGCTGTTTTGCTTTATGTAAAAAATAGTGGCTGGTAATTTTTTTGTGTTATGGTTTCTATGTAAACTTTTAGCCGGATCGTTCGGTTAATAAAATATATTAAGTTAATCAAAACCGTTAAAAATAAAACAAAATATACATTAACTGATTTAGCTGAATTGTCTCTAATTTTCCTTCATATCGATTGTTTTTGAACTATTCTCGGACAAACAATATACAAAAAATGATATGAATTATTTTTATTGAAATTTTTAGGAAAGAAAATGATATTCCGGAAGAGGAGAAATAGTTTTGAATAATACACATACCAAACATCAGTTATATATTGATGTATGTATGTGTACATTAATTAGTGACATGATAAATCGTTACGGTAGACAAATTAATTATCACGGTATTGTTATATACATTAATACGCTGATTCTGTTACCGATCAAAAAGCAAACTATGACAAATCATTAATCTTGATTTCCAGTAATAAAGAATACTGAAATGCTGCTACGAAGACTCGTCAATTAAGAGTACGTGTTAAACGAAAATTTGAGGAAGCTGTAATTCTTTAAAGTTTAAATTTAGTCGCAGTTGAAAAGAACTAAATTGATGTTACTGAAGTGTAACACGTATAACGGATGAAAGGAGAGGAATTTGAAACAGGAAGTCATAAGATTTAAATGATAATAATAAAGGTTTACAATATAAAAGAAATGTAAAATATCATAAACAAACAAGAAACGAAAATAGATAAATGGATTTGAAGTGATGGATAGAATTAGTTGAAAAAAAATAATAATAGAATTAGTAAAGGAAATGAACTAAAAAAAAGTTTTCTAAAAGATAAAAAGAAACTAAAAATAGTCGAATAAGATCTAATTTTAAGTTTGTAACTCGTGGGTAGTTTATAATAGAAATGCTATTCCGTTATCCAAATAGTGTGACACGATCTCCGCTTCCCTTAATGAACTTGCAGGAGAGTAGTAATGGAATCTTAAATCCTGCCACGACTATTTCCAATTATCTTGTTAATATAGTCGTGTCTAGACATCTTGTTACAGGCTACTAAAGCAATGTTATGCTCAAGCAGCTACGTAACCAGCATTTTTTTAGGGTTTTTCGACGAACCATAATTACTAAAAATAAAACTTATAATATCTTTTATCCGTCTCTCATTCGCCCGATGTAAGTTTTCCTAATTTTTAAATTTTAGAATTTTATTCTTATTTTGTTTTAACAATTGCCACCAGTAAATTTGTTCTAAATACAAAATTCCATTATTACGATAAATTAAATAAAAAAAAAGGTTACCGTAAGAAAATAATTTATGCTAAACTAATTCCGTCTTGTTTTCGGTAGATTTCATAAGAAAGCTACCTATTGTAATGGATACCATGATTCGATTTCCGGAAAGTTTTGACATATCTTCACGTTTCACTCCAAATCACCGTCAGTTCAAAAGTTTTATATATACATTATATATATTTCACTTACTTGTGGACACGATAACTGCTGTAATTTTATGCCAGTCACTTTCAAATTGATACATAAAATATACCGACCCAAAATCTCGGTCGAGTTCGTTAATGGGCAAAATCAGATCATTGGGGCGGTAATGGGGGGTATTTTCGAAAAAAACAAAATATCGGTATAACTTTCTTATCAACTAAAATATCGAATTCGTGTAAGGGTACTACTATTCTTTGGATAAGAGCCTAAAACTTATATAAGTAAAGTTTTTTGATATGACCAACCATTGGCCCAAGGGATGGAAAAATGGGGAAAAACAAAAAATATCATACTTCCCTTAATAGGTACAGTATCGAATCGGTTTAAAGTGGTCGTTAGTCCGCTAAACATCATCTATAACCTTTGTCTGAAACAACTTTTTATATGACCAACCCTTACGGCAAGGGATGACTAAATTTATTAGAATTGTAAGAAGATAACTTGTCGTATACTAAACATGTGAAACTTTTTTCGCATGCAACCATTGTCGTAATGAGTAAATTTGAAGTTTTTCTTAAGGTGGAAAATGTTTTTATCCCCTACTTAGCAGCGGTGAAATCTACCTCCGCCTTCCGGTGTGCCGGAAGGGATTTTTTAAAAGCGATGTTTTGTTTTTAGTCAATTTTCCTTCAAATAAAAAAGAGCTTAAGACATTTTTATTAAAAAAAAGTTAATATAATATGAGTGAACAGATCACTTTTAAATTGTGACGTCGTTCAATAATTACAGATAATTCTTTTTTCTATTCCTAACGTGTACGTTACATTCTATTCAATTAGTGAACCATACTGTATTTTGTAATGCACTTAGGGAAGAAGTTGGTTAAGTTTAATAATTATTTATAACATAAGATTATTTATAATATTATTTATTTATTACATAAGAAATAATATAATTTTTTTAAATAAGAAAGAAATGAAGGGCAGGGACAATTTCTAAAACTGATAATTTTTATTCTGGGCTTTTTAAGTGATATGATAAATCATTTATACCCTTCAGGGTCAAACAATAATGTGCATTTATCTCGGGATGTAGATATTAAACAGTTTTCAGGATGCGATAAAAGATAAAAAAAGATAACATTCCCTAAATTTGTTGTTGTTTGTTAACATTTTTATACTTTCACAAATCATAACAAACTTTCTATATATTTACATTTTATAAATAAAAAAAAAAGCTGTCAACATAGTTGTAGGACTTTATCGTCATGCGGCTAAAGCCGAGTTCCGGGAAAGTCCTACAACTACCGGCTGTTTCTGATGCACGGCTTACACACACAACTTAATTTAAAATATTTATCTTTTTTTTAAATATAGTAACGAGTATTTTTTTCTTTTATTTAATCAAATTATTTTAACTAAAGCGTGCCTGCATATCGTATTTAATTCGCGCAGATTTCGCGGTACTAGCGGTAACGGTCAGCACTAATAAACTAATGAAATTTCACGACCTACATAGAACAAATTTCGCTTGTACGATCGGCAGACTGGTATAGCCGCAAAACTTAACGTACCAGGTACCGAGTTAACCGGACGAGCCAGTTTGAAACCAAGGCAGACCGAGTTACTTTTTTTTTACACTTTAAATATTATTCATTTACTTAATTCTACCGCTCACATGTGACTTACAACGTAGCAGTAGTTTACAGCCTTTTTTGGGGTGGTAGCGCGATTTTGCAAAAGTTTTTTTTTCCAAATATTGTTATTTTTTAATTGTTAACAAATATGGCTTAGAAAAATATGATCTTAATTAGGCGAAATCTCGAGATACTGAGGGTGGTGACCTTGCTCATCACCCTCAGTCTCTTAACTTTTTATGTTGAAAATTTAATGGCATCTGTGACTCATATATAGATGTAATCTGACCAAGTTTGGTCAAAATAGGTCCAGGAGTTGTGTAGATATAAGGTGATTTGGAGGCCAACACCGAAAACACGTGCGCGTACATACGAACGTTAACATCCGGAAAATTTCCATCCAGTTTTTTTTCGTTCCTTAAAACGTCAAGATTCGGTAAAAACTGCATATGCCCAAATTGGACCGATTACAATACTTTCTCTTCTTGAGCAGTAGCGTTATCTAGATTGGAAGTTAAAAAAAAAACATAAAAATTAATTTGAGTGTGTTCTTAAAAAATCGATATTTTTAAACTTTTTAATCGGCTTCCCCCACCGACAGTATTGTCTCCAAAGTATTTTTGGGGGGAGATCGCTTGCACTGCTACTATGTCTATGAAGAAATTTAAAAAAAATCTTTAAAACTATGTAACAAATAAAAAAAATCCTTTTTTCGATTTTTGTGGAAGGAGAAAATTTAGGGGAAACATTTTTTTTTTAAATGTTAAGCATGCACGCATGTTCTGAGCCTAATATTACGTGAAGTTATGTTTGCAAAATTTTTAGAAAATTGACCCTCAAAAAATACCTTCCCCACTTTATGGATATATTGACCTCAAAGTTTACAAACAAAATGCCCCATACACAGGATTATATACAAAATTTCATGAAAATCGTTTAATCGAGTCAAATATTATTGAGTTTCAAACACGCCAACGCACTTACATACAAACATTACTCACCATTTTTTTTTTTTGGGTCCCTGGGTCATAAAACGCAAACAACCTATGCCTAATTACTTTTCGGTTTAGATAGCAGAGCTGTAGCTCTAGAAGGGAAAGTAATCGATCCAATTTGGGCATATGCGGTTTTCATCGAATCTTGACGTTTTGACACCTAAGGAACCCAAATACCGGATGGGAATTTTCCGGATGTTAATGTTGGTATGTATATGTATGTGTTCGGTGTTTGCCTCTAAATCACCTTATATCTCCAGAACTACTGGACCGATTTTGACAAACTTGGTCAGATACTTCTATATCTGAGGCAATGATGCCATTAAATTTTCAACTTAAAAGGTCAAGGGGGCTGTAGAGCAAGATTACCCTCCTCAGTATCTCGAGATTTCGTTTAATTAAAGTCATATTTTTCTTAGGCACATTAAAAATTAAAAAATAACAATACCTGCAAAAAATAATTTTTGAAAAATCGTCCCCTACCCCAAAAAAAACGCTGTTGTAGTCGTTTGCTATATTGTGACGCTACAGGTCAACGGTAGATTTAAATAAATGAATAATATTTAAAGTGTAAAAAAGTTAACTCGTCTGGCTGGGTATCGAACTCGATCGCCCGGTTGAGTCGGCACTTGGTGCGTTAAGCCTCGCGGCTATACCAGTCTGCCGATCATACGAGCAAAATTTGTTCTATGTCAAGTTGTGAAATTACATTAGTTTAGTTAGAGCATCGTCTCCGCTAGTAGCGCCACACACGCGAATTAAATACTTTATACGCGCTCGCTTTAGTTAGAATTATTCAATTAAATAAACGAAAAAATATTATGTTTAAATAAAATGATAAATATTTTAAATTAAGTTGTGTTTGTATGTGTGTGTAAGCCATGCATCAGAAACAACTGTGTTATCAGCTTTTTTTTTTTTGACCGATTATCGTAATTTCCTTCTTGCAGAATAGTTCTAGAGTAATGAGATCAGGAAAGAAAAAATTATTATCACATTAATAATTTGTTATAATATTCAATAAATAGAGGCTTAACCATAATATCACCTTCATTTCGAGAGATGTCCAGACGACTTACAACACTCGTTCTGCTCATGTTGCTGCTTAGTTATATATTCATTAAAACGGCTAGGGTTGATGTAATACTTACTAAATTGCATAATCGAATGTAATTATTCAAATATTTTAATTAAGCAAAATATTGAATTATTCTCTTATAAATGGCAAATACAATATAAAAAAAAATCTAGGGAGGGGATACATATTATTTAACAGATTGCAAGATTACTTTACTTTGCATCTGTTACGTACGGTAAAAATAAAAGGTGAAGGAAGAATTAATATAAATATAATTTTAAACAAATTATGTAGGGAAATTTTTCTATTCTTGATGTGCAGGGTATCAACCCCACTGATAAATCTGATAACCGAGGGCATGCCGGGTAATTCAGCTAGTATATGATAAGAGAGGTTTTGCAAGTGTGGATCTTATCGCTACAGCGATCTCTCACTCCATTCTTTTTTCTTTAGAGAGAGTTACCTTTTCATTTACGATATTATTTTAAACTAATTTATTTTCATGGGAAACTGAACACTAAATGCTGTAGTCTTTTAAATTATTCAGCACTGAAATTATAAAGAATGCTTCTTTGAAAATATATAAATTTATCGTAATTTAATATAAACGAAATAATGTTTAAATGATTTATATTTTTTTATTCTGATAATTGACAGTAACTACAGAGCACCTATATAAACGATGTGAAAATTAACAACTTTATTGTTGAAAAAAAAAATTTATGCAATAAAAAGGGTTTTTAAATGATATTAACATTTAAGTTGTTGTACAAATATTTAAATAGTGAAAGCTGTTTTAAAACCATGCAACAACTTTATCTTTTTGTAATTGTATGTGTGCACGAATTTAGAATTTAACTGTACTTCACGCCAACGTTTTAAATACTCGTATATTTTTGTAGACGACATTTAGGCGCCGTTCTTTTATTGAATTCGGTTGGAACCTTTTGAATGCATTTATTTAATCTTATCTTTTTTACTTTCCGGCTCTGGCTAGCTCTATTGCTGCTGCAGTATAATTATAAACGAAAAGTATATCGATCGGCCAAAATTTTGGGCATCCGGGTTTTTAAAAATGTCGACGTTTGAAGACCCCCCCCCCTTAGTCGTAACAACGCAAACAAAAATTATAGAAATCTCTGAAAAATATATGTAGGTATGTGTTTTGGCCTGTATTTTTATTAATGTCTCCGATTTGGCTCAACATAAATTCTTCGAAAATGTCTGAAAGAATTTCTATATAGAAGATTTGATGTATAAATTTTGGAAATTATTAAAAAAAAAGGTAAGGGTACTTTTTGATATTTTTATTTTTTTACTTTTTGTACAGTGGTCGTAAAAGATTGAGCTTTAGTATGATGACTATATTATTAAATTATTTAAAATCCTAATTTTTAAGTCGAAAGATTGAGGGTGCAAGTATTCAACATTTTTTCTAAAAAGGTTTTGTCTCATATCTCGAAAACCTGTTAATCAAAAAAGTTGAAATTTGACACACATTTGGTTTTATATATAGGGGGTGGCCCACAAGTAGTAGTAGTAGTAGTAGAATCCAACATTTTTCTATGTTTTTTTGTTTGTTTTCTTCTAAATGTATTTTAATAGGCATTATTACATATGTAATAAATTTGGTGAAACGTCTGATTATTTAATATTAATTGATAATTATGACGTAGAATCGTATTATTTTTTGATTTTCAAGTTATTTTCTGTTTAATTTTATCTACATTAAAGTTAACTACAGACTGACTGAAAAATAGACCCTCACAAGAATAACATTTACAGTGAGGCATACATGTCCGATTTTTAATAAATTGCAAAAAATTCTTATTTTTTAGTTCATTACTCTTCTGATTTTGTCGGGCATTTTCCCTAAGTCGGAATTGATCATCATTTCGTTTATCTGTTTTTTGTTACCAATCATTTAATCGCTCTTTGGTTTGGTATAATTCTTCTGATCTTAATTTATGTGCACGTTCTCTAGTTTTCAAGTTTTCTCTCTCTTTTTATTCTTCCCCTCTCCTAATCTTTTTATTGTTTCCTTAGTCGTAACGTTTTTTTCCTCTTCACATTTATCATCTTCTCTTAATTTTTTTATTCATAGTTTGCAACATTTTCTTCCTGTTTATTTTATTTTATTTTTCCTTTTTATTTTTTCTTTGGTTTTAACATTTTTTTCCTCTTTATATTTATCATCTTCTAATTTTTGTATTCTTTCTTTATTCTTAACATTTTATTCCTCTTCATATTCATCTTGTCGTTTTTTTTTTGAGATATATTTTTTCATGTTATGTTTCTTTTCCATTTTTGATTATTCACTAAATAATCCTATAATAAAAACTGAATATTTTACACCGTAAGGTCGAAATTAACATTTATAACCGGTGTACAGGAGTTCAGTAAACGGAGTAGTTTAATTATTATTAACTTTTAATTATACGACACACCAGAAATCTAAAACTTTTGTTAATCAGCAACTCACAAAGATACGAATAATACTAATCTAGTAATACGAGTAATAAAGGGACTTTTACTCATCCTAATATTTCAAATAAGATTGTTGAATTAATAATTGTATAAATATCTGATGTTAATAAAAACTAATATTTCGGCAATCGTGTAACTGTCCACTTTATTAAAGAATTGGAGGATCGTATCTCACTTTCAAATGAAATAAGTTTAAATGAAGTGCAGCAGAATATGTGTATATGTAATTTAATAGGCGTACAAGGAAGTCATGTGGTGTCCACATCAAATTTTTTTTCTAGTATTTTTAATTATTGTGGTTAATTATTAACGGCATTTAAAAATCGATGAATCGTTATTTGACGTATGGTTTTATATTCTATTACTGTTAAATGTGTATCTATAATGCTTATCTAGGCGTGCAATATATTAAAACTATAACATATGTAATGCACTTCAATCTAAACAATCGATTTAGAATGAAATGCAAAGGAGAGTATATACATTTAAAATATACAATTTAAATGGCAACAGCAATTGTATAAAGAGGTTTTTTTTTTAAGTGTAATTTTTTTACTTATGTAATAAAAAATCCCCTTTTGCATGAAATACAAATTTTCTTTTATTTAATAGAAGTCTGAAGAAAAAATTATCTACAGTTTACCGATAAATGTGGCCGCCGTTTGCCGCTAGTAATGGACTTAAGACAGTTTTGGTCATTGATTGATGGTTCCTGATAAAAATATTAAAACTTGTCTTCAATATTAAATACTTATGCTTACGTAAATTCCCTTCTGACATAATATTGTACCTTGGAGATTAGTAAAAATGTCAAAACTAGTAATCGGAATATAAAAAAATGGTTGTCAGATTATTTTAAATTGATTACGGATCAACGTAAACTAATTATTGAACAAAACAGTATCTTATTCTATATATTTTCAGAAATTATTACAGATATCAGAGTAAAATAATTTATGAATAACGTAACACAAAGAACTTTTCTCTTTTACCAATACGGAAAAAATAGACGAAATGTTTTTAATAAACTGACAGTATCTTTTAAATGATTAAGTAATATACATTAAAAATGGCCACTGAAACTGTATAAAGACGTGTTTTTTTGTTTGTATTTTCTTTTAAAGAAGTTAAAATGTTTTTACTTATGTAATAAATGCCTAAATTCTTTTTCCTAGAGCACTGTCATAGCATTGAAAAGCAGGAAATAATACTGAATAATGATAATCTTACCGTAAATATAAAATAAAGTGGACATTTTAGTTTAGTCGATATGTAAACGCAATGAAATGGTTATCACTATTCACAGTTCATTTTTTTATGGGTACTTGACAATGATATCACAAGCCGTTTTTGTATTCTAAAAACTAGTTCTGATTTTTTGATGGATTCCCAGCTAAAATGATTATGTTTTAGACGGAAATTTACGTAGGCATAATAAATATTTAATAACCGTGACAAACAATTTTAATCTTAAAACGCTGCGGTTATTTTGTCGCTGATAAATTCAGTTTTATTTATCTTACTAGAATTTTATCATCTAACTAGAGATCCAAAAACTTCATATTATAGATAAAATAGTAATACTATTATCGTTAATGGGAATATTACCCCCGAAATTATTATCTAACAATCTCATTTCAACGGATGTTTATATCTAAATTAGATTGCTATTATCCATCTGATGAATATTGTTACACAATGAAATTATTTATACGTGAAACATAAATTTTATTTTATTAATAAATATTTAACATTTTGCGATCGTGTGGAGAATATAAAAAAATGTACCTGGTATATATTTTTTAACGACTTACGTGCGAAAGCCTATTTATGTCTTCAATGTTAAATTACAATGAATGTTGCCAATAGGTTTTTTTTTTTTTTGTTGACGTCTTTCTCCCTCTTTATACTAGTATGTTACAGAGCACCGGTGTCAGACGCCGTCAAGAGAGTTAAAAAGATGGAATACATACAAACACAATACATATATACGTAAGACATTACTTTTACGTGGTGTTTGTACGCACACATACAAATATCAAGTAATATGCAGCTGCTAGTGGTGGTAGTGGTGGTATATAAGTGGTGTAAAAAAACTTCTCTCCCGCATCAGTTCTTTTTCTACAACCCTCTTTCTACTTGTATCATCTATCTGTCCTCTTTGTCTCATATTTATTATATCTTTTTCTGTATATTTCCTCTTTTTCTCCCATCATTTGTAGAGTCGCTTCGCCGCAGCGGTGATTTCTATTATTATACGTACATAACTTATATTGCAAAACGAATGTTTACATGTACCGTAAAAGATTAATATTTCATTTAATTATTTTACGCCGCCTACGAGCATTATGCCAAGAATTTATATCTGAATAAACAAGGTTATTGTATCTCTTATATTAAAATAATTAAAATAAAAATACTTTTTATTCTGTATACCGCAATAATAACTAGGTTTCAGAACGATAATAAAACAGTAAAGATTAAAAAAAACATTAATATTCAAAAGCTAAATCTTTAGACGGAATTTCTAAACCGTTTGAAATAGAAACTGGAGTGAGGCAAATCGATGGTACTCTCACCGATATCGTTCAATTGCCGATCTCCGTGGCGGAGTGGTAGCGTCTTGGCCTTTCCTATGGAGATCCCGGGTAAAATCCCGGTCAGGCGTGGCATTTTTCATACGCATCAAAATTCTATTTCCATATCATATCCAACGCACAAGCTTTAAAATTGTGTGGCGATATCATCAAGCCCCCCTTAAAAAAATAAAAACGCTCTGGTAAAAGTAATTCGAGAATGGAATGTAGGAAACTCCAAATACGTAAGTTAAAGGGTAATATAAAAATGGGAACAAAATATAAATCTTTAAATATAAACGTTTTAGCATCGAATAAACGATCTATTAATATTACCAAAGGACATTAGAGAGGCGAAATTCAAAATTAAAGAATTTAAAAAAAAATGTAACAAAATTACTGTGCAAATTTCGTACGAAGAAATAAAATCATTTAAAAAAATAATTGTAGAATCCAAACACTGAAAATTTTAGAAGTAGAATCGATCAAAAGAGTCGAAAGATTTCTATAATTAGGTGTGTTGCACTTCATTTAAACGTATTTAATTTGAAAGTGAGATACGATCCTCCAATTCTTTAATGAAGTTGACAGTTACACAATTGCATTTTAGTGGACACCACATTGCATCATATTTTTTGTGGTGTCCGTATCAACATTTTATATTAGTTTATATATTAATTTTGTTTCACGTCGTTCAAGCAGTTATGTGGTGTAAGTGAGAACGTGTCGGATCCGTAACTATGCAAACATCGGTTCGAATCCGACTTCATATACATATTTTTTGTACTAGTGTAGTAAATATTTAATTTTAGTTTGAAATCAGAAAAACATATTTTTTTTTTTAATCAGCCATCACCTTCCTAGACCGCCTGAACGCCCCCAATTTTCTGTGAGCCTTCTACCGCCCCCCCCCTGAAGGTCTTCAGCGCCCTCAAGGGGGCATTATAGTCCACTTTAAGAACGAATATTTTAAAGAGAAATTGAAGTAATGAAATTAGATTACATAGGTTAACAAAAAAACTGTTTGGACTATAGTGTAATATCACCCGCAATTTTTTTCATCATTATTATGATAAAAAACATATTCATTGACTCTTATACAATGCAATTTTCTTTTGTAATGTATATATATATATGTGTATATTACATGATATTATTCATCACAGAAAGTTGAAGTTTTTAAGACTTTGTAGCGTGGGAATATAATAATGGAAATTTGTAGCGTGTGAGAAATTTATTACTTAATTTTTTCTTTAGTTTATTGTTATTTCGTTGCTCGAATAATTTGTTTTGTGCGTGTGTGTGTGTGTGTTTTCTTTATTATCATGTAATTGGATAGCGATTTTTATCATGTATAGCAGCTTATTATAGAATTGGATAGATCAGATCGCTTTCGAGGGGTAATGACCACAAGGCGCGCGCGCGCGCACACACACACACAGAGAAATGATAAATTAGCAACTTTTATTTATTCAGTGAAATAGATTTTTAACTATTCTTTTTTCTTTTTTTTCTTTCATCAGCACAAGAGGATACAAAACGTTTTGAAGAAATTTAATGGTGAAAATTTAAATTTAAATCTAATGAGGAATGAATAAATAAATAAAAATAAGGAAGATAAATATCAGTGATAATTAGAAACTGTACCAGTTCCTTAAATTACTCAATATGTCTACAGAGTTAACTGAAAATTTGGTGTTTGAGGTAAATTTAATTTAATTTTGTCGAATTATAGCTTAGAATCTCGTTACTTGTTACACGTTAAAACAAATTTTATTTATCCCCAAGTTATACGTTATACATTACATGTATTATTTGTAATATATTTGTTATACGTTATTTATTTTTTGTACTAATTCAGATTGCAGTCTTTTTCTTTTCAGATTCGTTAATCAGAACTTACAGTTCGTTTTTTCAGAAATTGGTACTACATTATTTGATAGTTCTTTTTCTCAGATGCACGTAATGAACTATATGAAGTATAGTCTTGTACGTTCTCAAGTCGACCATTCCTGAAATGTGTGGTTAATTGAAAACCCAAACACCAAAGAACAACGATCTAGTGTTTAAATACGTATAAAAATAGTTACTTTTATAGAATTTCAACCTTAGAGCTCTCGATTTCGAAATCAACTGATTTGCGATGACGAGTTCACCTCTAGACCAACCCAATGGGTTTTGGCAGTGTGCTAAGCTCAAGTAATTTTCGTTTATAACTTGTATCATGTCTGGTAGTACACGAGTAGATTCATCAATTACTCTTTTTTTCAATTCGTCAATGTCTGCATATTTTTTTGTATTATATTTCATGTACCCTCAAAACAAGTAATCCAGAGGAGAAATGCGTACAATTCGTAATGCATACAATATCGAGTGCTATAATATTGATAATAATAAACAGTTATTATTAATTAACAACATAACAAATTAAACGGCTATATCAACTGATATTTTCTAAATAAAAATTCACTTCCTGGGTTAATTTCAGCTGATTCGGTTCAAATTTATTTTTTGGTGAAATTTTTCGTTCATTTATTTAGTTTTATTAAATATTAAATTTTCAAATAAGAATGCCTCTTAAATGAAACTGAAAGAGTAACTATGTTGATGGACGGGTTTGGTGACAGAGTTCGGCCTTTACGAGGTAGGTGATTTATTTAATAATAGATTTCTAAACACAGAACCGAATAAATCTCTCCATTCAAAATTTATTTCATTAGTAATTTACGATTGAAAACATTTATTTAAAATTTTAAAATAAATATTGTATTATTTAAAGTAACCAATATCAATTGATACAGCCGTTTAATTTATTGTTGTGTTGATTTTTATTAATATTATAGCACCGTTTACAGTTCTTTATTATATGCGTTATGAATGTAAAATGCAATATAATTGTACATACAGTACGTTTTACATCGTTCTATTATTAACAGAATTTTACCGTCACTGCAAATTTGAATACTTATAATTTGATAACGAAAGCAGTAAAAACAAAAACGGGTTTCACCATTGTTTTTCTTGTAAAAGTTTAAATCGAAATCATATGTCTTAATCATCTTCCTATTTAAAAAAAATAAGTTTGATTCAATATGGCGGAGAAAGATTAAAAACCCACCATAATGTAGATTTTTTTTAACTATGTAGAACCCGATTTCTTTCTGCTTCCAAATACCTCTCACATGTGCAGTATAAAGCTGTTTACATACTTAAATATCCCCCGGTATAGATCGGTATTATTATAATCAATTATAGGTTAAAACTAATATTTACAGAGATGTTAATAATTAAACAATTTTAATACCCGCCATTTTGGAATTTTCAAAGGTAAAATATTCAAATTTATTTATTTTTTAGATGTTGTCGGGTTCATGTATACCAGATTTCATTAAAATATCTCAAACCGATCATAAGATATTTTTATCGAAAAAAAAACAAAAAATGGCTGTTTAAAAAGAAAATGAAGCCTGACAAGCTATTTGTATTCCTGAACTTTTTTTCTTTATTTTTATGCTATGAATCTGTCTCTTTAAGTAGATAAATTATTCTTCGTATAAAAATCTAAAATTCTATGAAGTGTAAAAAAGAATATTGTCAGTAACATGTCGTCGCTTCCTAAATTTAATAATATATATATATATATATATATACTTGTGTATATATACTAAAAGAGGTAAGGTGTGTATATTTATTTAGAAAAATAAAATATAAATATATATATATATATATATATAGAAAAAAAATCCTATTAAAGAAAATTATTATCTCTCTCTCTCTCTCTCTCTCTCTCTCTCTCTCTCTCTCTCTCTCTCTCTCTCTCTCTCTCTCTCTCTCTCTCCTCTCCTCTCTCTCTCTCTCTCTCTCTCTCTCTCTCTCTCTCTCTCTCTCTCTCTCTCTCTCTCTCTCTCTCTCTCTCTCTCTCTCTCTCTCTCTCTCTCTCTCTCTCTCTCTCTCTCTCTCTCTCTCTCTCTCTCTCTCTCTCTCTCTCTCTCTCTCTCTCTCTCTCTCTCTCTCTCTCTCTCTCTCTCTCTCTCTCTCTCTCTCTCTCTCTCTCTCTCTCTCTCTCTCTCTCTCTCTCTCTCTCTCTCTCTCTCTCTCTCTCTCTCTCTCTCTCTCTCTCTCTCTCTCTCTCTCTCTCTCTCTCTCTCTCTCTCTCTCTCTCTCTCTCTCTCTCTCTCTCTCTCTCTCTCTCTCTCTCTCTCTCTCTCTCTCTCTCTCTCTCTCTCTCTCTCTCTCTGTGTGTGTGTGTGTGTGTGTGTGTGTGTGTGTGTGTGTGTGTGTGTGTGTGTGTGTGTGTGTGTGTGTGTGTGTCTTGTCATTACTATAGATTTAAAATTTTAATACTTGTTTTTGGTTGCAAATAAATAATTCTTTTTTTTAATAATAAATTACATTAATTCCTGCTTTAATTATGATTTTTTTTTAGCTGAAAATATTTTTTTAACAGTTAGTATACCAGCTATAAATATTTTATGCTACACAAAACGCGTCATTGAATGATATTTGCAATTTTAAAATATAGTACTTATACTTCTAATAAAATTTAAGCAATTTCAATTTTATATATGATTAGTTCTCTGGAAAAGAAAGAAAAAAAAAAAAAATTTTTTCTATTCAATGTGATATTTCGAAAACGGATAACTAGATTTTTAAGAATTGAATACCATACTAAAGTTAAATTTCATTCTTAAAAAAATTAAGCTATCTTTGGTTTATTAAGCGGCTCAAAATATTACAACACATTATAAAGTACGGTACATTTTATGCTTTAAGTTCATTCTGCTTATCCACTAGTGAAGTTCTTTGAATAAAATAACTTTTGAAAGTTTACTAAAGGCAGTAAAAAAAAAGTAATTTGATCGGTTCAGCGGATTTTTGGGTATTATTTGAATGTGGTGCAAATAATGTGAGTAAAAAGGTACATATGTTCTACATTGTACGTAAGTTTTCGGAGAATTAATCTGTTTCATATATTTTTAGAGGAAATGTGTGAAAATTTTGCACCTTATAAAAAATTACGAGCCTGACTAGTTTCAAACCAGGGATCAAACCCACGAACCCTGGACGGTTTTTGACTATGGAGTTTCGAAAATTAATATTTTATGTTAATTTACATGAAGAAAATATCATAACATTTACCGGGAGCTATTCGCTTTACCTTCCGCTGTAAACAACTCCCTCAATTCCGAGATTATTTCTATTTATTATCTAATATAATTTTTTTTATAAACTCCGACAGCGTAGTCGGAAACCCTCCAGGTTCAGGTAATACCTAATTTAAAACACGTCAGGCTAGGCATTTTTTTATAAGCTACAAAGAGATTTCATACATAAAATGAATTAATTCTTTAAAAAAAAGAAAAAAAAATATATAGAATATATGTATCCTTTTGTACACGAGTGTTATTGAGAGAATTTTATTGTACGGGTCAGACGCTTGGGAAATTAGAAAAAGAGATGTTGACTAAAGATGAATGTGCTGCGCTGGAATTGTGGACATCTAGAATGCGTGCGTGAGAAATAAGGAGATCAGAAAGAGAACTGGGGCAACCGGTACAATGGTATGGGCACGTCTGGAGAATGGAGGAGTATAGAGGCCTATGAGGATGTTGGATTGGACTCCAGAAGAGAGGAGGAAACGTGGATGACCTCCAAGGCACTAGATATCTGGAGTAATGGAGGCGATGGAGAGAAGGAGGAAAGTTGGCGGGATAGAAGTGTTTGGCGGATGGAATGTGAAAGACGGCCTTTGCAGCTGTAAACACTCGCCTACAAGAATAAAATATGTATCCTATTACTAGTTTTATTTATACAGATGTTCGCATAAAACTCAAAAACCGCTGAACCGATCGAATTACTTTTTTCTAGTACATTTAGTGAACTTTCAGAAGTTTTAAATTTATTTAAGTAGCTCGTGATATTGAGTAAGCAGTATGAACTTAAAATATCTTCGGCTAAAAAATAAAATTCGTAATTAGGGTGGGAATTGATGTTATTTTGTTATATGTAAAGGAATTAAGATTTCTTTGGGCTTTAATAATGAAAAACTGTAATAAAACTTAAATTTATAATAACTACTCAAAACACACACAGAATAATTTCCTTTAATTACTAACGTAATTTTTTTTTTATTTATTTTTTTTGTATGAAGACGTAATTACTCCATAATTATTTTTGTAAACGTTTGAGATCCGTTACGTCTTTTTTTTTTCTTTTCTTTTTTTACCTCCGGGATCACTGTTAGGTAGTGCTTCAGAGGATGAGATGAATGATTTGTAGCGTGTATGAAAAATGAAAAAAGATCCCTGTCTTGGAATTAAATTTTTTTTAATCTTCCCAATTGTAGTAATTACATTATTTTTTTCAATGATTTGAAATTATTCTTGTCACGAGTTAAAAATGTTTTAATCTGATCGGAGAATTCGAAACTTTATTCTAATACGAAGAGATTTTATTTTATCTATTTTTTGGTCAATGAAATTACACAGAAGCTTGAAGTTTGTGCGTAAGAATATGAAAATTGAATTTTTTAGCGTTTGAAAAATGTCATGCGTGACCGGGAATCGAACCCGGGATATCCGTATGAAAGGCCGTGACACTACCACTCCGCCACTGAGATCTATGAGTAATTTTAGCTTTTTTTTTATATAAAAATTTAAACTATGACTATGGAACTAGGACTATTTAAACTATCCATTTTTGGCTCTTGTTGTAATAAATATAATAGGGACAGTTAAATATAGCAGGAGCGTTATGATCTAATTTAAAATATATAAATATATTTATATATATATATATTGTTTCGTGTTCGCGGTTCGACAAGGATATTGAGAGAATAACAAACTTAAAAATGTCTTATAAACACGAGGTGTGGCTGTTAAATAACGAGACTAACGCTGCAAAATATTTTATTTTAAATTTGTATATATTTAGTTATTAACCCCTTCAATATACACCTCTCCTCCTATCCCTACAACGCTCCATACGAATTTTTCATTGTTCTAAACAGTGCTGGAAGTCTTCTTCTGTAAGTTCTTTCATGACGCGTGCCGCTTTTTCATTCACAGCTTCAACGGTCTGAAATTTTGTTCCTTTTAATGCAGATTTGACTTTGGAGTACAGATGAAAATCATATGGTGCCAGCTCAGGCGAGTAAGCCGGATGGTCTAACACTGGGATGTTATACTTGGCTAGAAACGTCTTGACAGATAATTCAGTGTGAGCCGGTGCGTTGCCCTGATGAAGAAGAACCCATGACTTGTTCTTCTACAATTCGGGTTGTTTTTTCCTTATTTTTTCACGGAGTTGCGCAAGGACCTTGAATAAAAACAAGAATAGTTAACCGACGGTCAGATCGGATCAGATTACCAATTTTTAAAATATTTTTATCGGTTTTTGACGTGGGCGACCCGGACGAACATCATCTTCAACACCTTTTCGGTCATTTTGGAAACGCTTAAACCGCTAAATAACCCGCGCACGTGATAAACATTCATTGTCGTATACTTTTTTTTTTAATAAAAGGTGAGTTTCAGTAGCGGTGTTTCCAAGTGTCGTATGAAATTTCACGACAATTCTGTGCTCTAATAAAACACTTATCATTTTTCCGGCCAAACAAAAAAAACAGATGTTATCCAAACGAAGGCCACGGCCAAACTAATATATCTACAAAAACTGGAGTGGCAACAAACGAAAAAAAGGTTTCACGCTACACTAATTTGGCGCATGCGCAGTTCTTCTGTAGCAGCATTAGTCTCGTTATTTAATAGCCATACCTCGTATAATTTATTACTCTAAAAGATAACAAATAATAATAATGAAATAATATATATAATATATACAAAATAGTAAAAATAAAAGATAAGATTTTTTATTTAATGACAGTTTAAATTATAAATACCAAAATATTGTCTAATTAAAAACTTTATAACTAAAAGAAACTGTTGTTGCATTAACAGTAAGATAACCAAAGAAGAATACGTTCATACAGTCCAGTTTTGCAAATATGATTACTCTTACTGTTTACAATAGAACTACCCTACACTTAATGAATTAATGGAATACTGTCACTTTCACTATTGTTTGCTAATAACTCACCGAGCAACTTCCGTATTCAACTACTGTCCACACTAGAATATTCGTGACGTACTCTTCACTTGTTACCACACGCTTACTGATATCGCTGTTATCACGAATGCGCCGAACACGGCCTCGCAGAACTACTGACTCTCACCGCTGGAGAACAGTATTTATATCCCTTGGCCTGCAGATCCAGTACCCGGACTCGTCACTTTAATTGGTGAAGCGTAATAATTTTCATTGCCCACCCGCTTACGTTTTTCTGTAAATTCTTATTCCGGTCTGGTAACTCTTGTGGTTGAAGAAGAGCCTTTGGAGATGCCATTGCCTGTATTGCAAAGAAAAATATTGTAAAACAGACCTGTTAGTCTAAGAAAAGAATCCCTTTTAGTTTCTTCTAGATTTTTATTTTCTCTTTCCTTCTTTATTGGAAGAAACCCCGGGTTTTTTCCAATTAAGTATTCTTCCAATTAAAGAAGGAATGTTAATTCTTCAAATTAAGATATATATATATATATATATATACACCTTAGACGAGTTTTACTTTAAATGTGATCTTTTCATTTTAAAGTTTAAATGTACGTTTAATTTCGGTTTTTTAAAGTTTATATGTTAGTCGTCTGAGTAACTTTATCAGTAAAATATTGATTAAAAAAAGATTGATAAATAGATATCTTTTTTTTTGAGGGAAGGAAGCCTGTACGTTTCAAGAACTTAGAAAAAATTTTATTTAATGAAATAATTTGATGACTGATTTAAAACGCCAAGATATATAATCAAAGTCATTCAACTAATCTCTTTTTAGTTATTTCTTCCTACTTATAGCAATTTCAAGCGAGTTATTTATAGTAGCAACTCATCTTTATTTTAGAATATTAACTAATCAAGTACTATATTCTTACAATCCTCTCTTACAAGAAATATGTTTTGATAAAAACAACCAGTAGAATTTATAAATAATTTTTCTATCCTGAAAAAAGAATTGGTTACTTTGATTAGGGATTCTTCGTTCTAGTAGTTAATAAAAATGATAACCCAGGAAAGAGCTTCTGTAATTCAGTTATTTTTAAATAAACAGTTGTCACTTGTTTTAAAATACTACATTGTTAAAATTAGAATGGTATTGACTGCTATAATAAAAATAAACACAGTGTTTCAGTCAAAAACTTAATAAAAATCTCTTTAAACAATCTACAGTGGAAAATATCTTAATCTTCTTATCTCATCAATTTTTTTTTCTCTGTAATAAAATAATTGTTTAAATACTTGTATATTAAATAAATAATATTACAAAAATTATTCAAAATTTTTAAAAACTTACTTTATACTTTTTGTCATATTTTAATCAAATTATTATTATACATTACATGAGTGTAATATATAATGAGTAGGTTAATTTGGATTGAAAAAGATTTCATATATTGCAGTTTCTAATACATTTATAAAATATCAAAAAAATTTTCAATCAAGCATTATTTACTATATAAAGTAACGAAATAGTGAAGTTTTTGCATAGCGAACCGTGCGGAACCGAGTGAATCGTCAGGAGTTATGTCAATCATACGGAGCCGAGTGAACCTCTAAAAGCTGTGTCCCAACATACTTCCCGCTAAAATTCATCTGTATATATATGAATGATGACGAAATGTTGCCAAATTCGAAACCACCAAAACTCCGGTCCCAAGTTTTTGTCATTTTTTTATGTCAGACGGCTATCCGATTTGTCATCTACAACGCCAAAAAACTCGCATAACAGTTTTGCAGATTTTGCAATTTTTTGCACTCGTACCCTTAATTTACCCCTAGGGGGTATGTTTGCAAAAGTAATGGTGGAATATTGTATTATCACCAGACCTTAGTAACAATGCAAAATTTCATCAGTCGGCAATGTCAGGAAGAATGTTAAATTAAAAATGCAAAATTTGAGGACAGCGTTAAAAACAAACATTGTGAGATAAAAAAAAAAACAAGTACAAATTAGAAACTGCAACAGATATAACTAGACCTTTCATCTTTTTTTTATCGATTAGGTCGGACCAACTTAATTCCGTGTCTACCTTTTCTTCGATAGATCTGTTTTTTCTTTTGTCTGGGCATAATATCAAGTTTGTTGTGGCAGACGATACGAAGACGTTTGTAAAAGATGTTCAGTCCATCGTTCTGTGTATCGCTTTAGGCTGCACATCCACTGGAAAAGATTACGAGCGACTACATGCGATCACGCGAGTATAACCAACTTTGATTCGTACGGATACTAGAGAGACAGGGTTCGTCCTTTATACGACTATCAGTTGGCGTTTATGCAAAGATTTTATAGTATCGGTGTCAGCAGTTTTTTTTAGATTATTGTAGGTTTTTTAAGGCGCTGAAAAGGTTATTGACAAACTTGTAAGATTCTTTTAGATGTTTGCTGTGGATATTTATTTTTTAGAGTCCCTACTTGTTGAGGGGTCGGAGGCATACTCGTAAAAGGAGACATCATTATTGAATAAACCCAATTCTACCTAAAACGAACTCATCGAGGGAATTCCATCATCTGCACGATTTGGAGAAACACACCCAGAAGTTTTCAGATTATTATTGGACTCAGTCAGAGACGTTTCATTACATTTTGAATGCTGTAGAGCCATCGATAGCAAAAATTTCTAATTTTAGGGAAACAATAACACCTGCTTACCTGTAAAGCTAAGGTAAGAAATATTTCGTTTTCATGATTATTTATTATTTATAAAAAGTAGAAATTGGAATTTATTAATTATTTGGTGAAGGAACAAACAGTATTAAAATTAAAAAGTTTAACACAGAAGAAAAAAGTTATAATCTAATTGGAAAACAGGATGAAGGAACCGTTGTGTACTTGCGACTAACGAGAGAAATCCCAATCCGAAGGGATCTGTTGTTTGTTGCCTGATGACGCATGTAGTTAGCCGCTCAAGGTCGCTACAATGGACATGGTATCATAGCATTGGAACACAATAATACGAACGTACTCTCTTTTTTACTGTTTAGCTTCCGATACCATAAGGTGGATGAATGACGATGATATGTATGAATGTAAGTAAAGTGTAGTGTTGTACAGACTCAGACTGATCATATCTGAGACATGTGGTTAATTGAAACCCAACCACCAAAGAACACCGATATTCACGATCGAGTATTCAAATCCGTGTAAAACCAACTCCCTTTACTAGGATTTGTACCTTAGAACTCTCGACTTCGAAATCAGCTGATTTGCGATGACGAGTTTGACCACTAGACCAACCCGGTGGGATGCTACGAACGTACTGGTATGATCTCATAGTCTCTTCCAGTAGACGTGTAACCTTAGATTCCTAGTTCCTCCCGGATAATTTCTTATATATTCTTTCCTAGAACATTCCTTCTTTAAAAACCAATGTACTTTTTCGTTTCCCCCCTCCCAAAATTTGGAAGTTTTTCACCTGGAAATAACTTAAAATAGCAGGAAATATTGATATTAAGAGTAGTCAGGTTGAAGAAATAACCAAACAACCCGATATAATCATTTATATTTATTTATTTTATAAAAATAATCTTTTTTCCTCTGTTAAGCCTCCGGGAATCACCGTAAGGTATTACTTTCAGAGAATGTTATGTATGAGTGTAAGTGAAGTGTAGTCTTGTTCAGTCTCAGCTCGACAATTTCTGAGATGTGTGGTTAATTGAAACCCAACCACCAAAGAACACGGGTGTATTGAAATCCGTATAAAAGTAATTGCCTTTACTAGGATTTGAACTTTAGAACTCTTGACTTCGAAATCAGCTGATTTGCAAAGACGCGTTCACCACTAGACCAACCCGGTAGGTTTATAAATATAATCTAACCATTCTTAACCTACGCTTTCTTTGCTCGCTAACCTTGACTAATTACCAGTAATGCTTTGAGTATTTAAATAATAAATTCAGTTATTATTGCAATTATCTATTACTTAAATAATCAAAACATTACTGTTAATTAGTCGAGGTTAGCGAGCGTAGGTTGTTTGGTTAGATTATATTTATAAACCTATAAATTATAATTATAAGAAATAATGCTTATATTTTTAATATGTAAAATATGTTAATATAGAGAATCTTTAAAATGACCGGTATAAAACAGCATGTAAGTGTATTATAGGATTATTTTTCCAACCTGGTTATTGTTAAATATCAATATTTCTTACCATTTTGAGTTATTTCCAGGTGAAAAACTTGTAAACGTTGGGGGGGGGGGGCGAAAAAAATACCAAAACCTCATTTCAGCTTGGATTTGAAAATCTTCCTTTCTATTTGTTTCCCGTGTCTCACATCCATTTATTAAAAGGAGTACTGCCATCACTTTATAACATTTTTGACCTCTTTTTTTTTTGTTTCAGTTTTTAAATTTTTATGGATTATCCTACACGGTATAATAAATTCATTTTAATAATTTTCCTTTTCAATCGAACGATGTCGCAAATATTTAAATTGGTTCATCTGCTCCAGAATTCTATCCTGTAAAATAATTATGCAAAGTAGTGATCTATTTATAATAGTCAATAAATAACAAAATATGAATGGCATTTCTATAGAGTAATCAAAAACGGAGCAATATTTACAAATAGATTAATTTTTGGTGTTTGTATAGGCAATCGATTAACTCTGTGATGACACATCCTACACTATTTTTTTTTGTAGTAGGTAACAATCATCTAGACGACAACGGTGCCTATACAAATTGAAGGGTTGTTATTGGTTTTCAGTTAGGCGTAGCATATTAGATTATCAGTTCAGCTTTCAATACTGTTGTAATTTTAGTTGATCAGTCAGTTAGGATATATTCTTTTATATATGTGTGTATATATATATACAAAATTTGTATGTATTAAATATTTACTTATTCTAAATATTTTAAATTACAAAATTGAGATAAAAATTACCAGACAAGTTTTGATTCGCTCGTTCGGACCCCAGTAAGAGATATAGGTTAAGATAATGGCTAGTTTGTTATTTTTCTATGAAACGCAAAGATATTAACAAGAAAACCGATGCAAGGAAGAACATTTTTAATTTAAGTCTTAGTAAATTAAAAATGTTACATATTTTAAAGTAATATTATAATTTAAAATTTGCAATTGTTTTATACATATAAATCTTCGATTAGTCAATCCAACGTACACAGAACTCTTCTGTTACTTTTCCGCCTAGAAGTATTATAACAGAGCTGTAACTCTAGGAGGGAAAGTATTGTAATCGGTCCAATTTGGCATATGCGGTTTCCACCGGATCTTGACATCTAAGGAACCCAAAAAACCGGATGGAAATTTTCCGAAAGTTAATATACGTGGGTACGTTCGGTTTTGGTCTTTAAATCGTGGGTGTAATCCCTCCAAAACTATTGGACCAATTTTCACCAGACTTGGGCAGATTATTTTGGGCCATTAAATTTTTAACTTGAAATGTCACGGGGGTGAAACTATAGAGCAAGGTCAGCCTCGGTATATCTCGAGATTTCTCCTCATTAAGATCACATTTTTCTTAGGCACATTTGTTAACGATTAAATAATAATAATATCTGCAAAGAAAGATTTTTGTAAAATTGCACCCCACCCCAAAAAAATGCTCTAAATAAACTAGTGGGTAAGTATACTGCGTCATTAGTACCCTCCTGTCGCTCCAAGAAACGCTAGTGTCGCAGTCCGCCATCATGTAATTTCTCTTTTCCCTCTAGGAAATTCCCTTTTCCCTCGTCCTCTTGGACCAAGAAATTTGAAATTCCATAGGGTTGCCAACCAAATTATTTTTTACACTTTAAATATTAATTATTTCTTTTATTTTATTTAATTAATATTTCAAAGGTTGGTAGCTCTGACGTACAGCTGTTGTAATAATCGTCTGCTATATTGTGACTTCACAGGTGAGGGGTAGAACTAAATAGATGAATAATATTCAAAGTCTAAAGAAGTAACTCGGTCTGGCTAAGTCTCAAACTCGATCGTCTGGTTGACTCGGTACCTGGTGTGTTAAGCTCCGCAGCTACACCAGTCTACCGACCGTAAAAGCGAAATTTGTTCTATGTAAGTTGTAAAATTACATTATTAGTTAGTGCCGACGTCGCCGCTAGTACCTCCACACCCACGCGAATTAAATACCATATGCGCGCACGCTTTGGTTTTTAATTAAATAAAAAGTATTTTATTTAAATAAAACGATAAATATTTTTAATTAAATCTTGCATCAGAAACAACCCACGTTCCGGGAAAGTCCTACAACTGTGGTGTTAGCCTTTTTTAATTTTTTTCATAACAAAAAAGGGGTGTAATAATTTTTATTTAACATTATTTGTCCTTGTCATTCTTAGAGCTAAAACGAATTAAAAAATCTCAGATCAAAGATTACATCCATCAGGGTTGGTATCTCTGAAAGTTATGATGATATTCAATGTACAGCTAGTGTGTATTGTGGAAAAATGTCAAGATATCATTCATAGAACTTATTTTCACATGCGTTTCATCGAGTTTACGTGCTGATGAGAGAGAATTTTTGGGAAGAAAAACGGGAAATCGCTTTGCTAGTCACTTTTCTCCAGTAAATTTGTTATAGGACATTTATTAAATGCGTTTTATGTGTAGACATATGTATTTTGATAAATATAATCCGCTAATTGTTATGTGTAATAAGTTACAAATTTGTATGTTGGGAGATATAAAATTGTACAGTAATAATTCTTTCTAATAATATTGATTTTTCAACGGGGTTAAATAAGTAATATTATTATTATTGAAAGTATCTTTATTAAAAAAAGAAGAAGTGAATAAATATTTATTTAAAAATGTATTGGATGTTATGGATGCGTAACAGCGATTTAATTTTACTTTTATCCGGTAAAATATTATGAAAAGTAACTTATTGCAATAGTTATATCACCCACATCAATACAGTTTACGAAATACGTAATATTAACATAGTATTATGTAACGATGAAAATTACATAACATGTCGGGCTACTAGTCGGATATCAAATTTAATATAAAATATCGATTACGTTAAACTGTAGAAAATTCATGAAAAAAAGAAAACAAAAAAACGAGAGACCTACTTGTGTATCTGTTACTGGTAACACTGAATGTGACAAGACTCAACATCGGTGAATATCTGTTGGCAGGATAATGTAAAATTCATACTGTGCAGTATTTGCTACAGTATATATATATCTCATAACAACGATACTGTAATGTAATTTAACACCTGAACAGATGGTGTATGGAGCAGTTAACAACGTAGGTGTGAAATCCTCTGAGTGTTCCTGGTGACAACACACCTTCTCCCACCAAGTAATTAATTTTAAAATTTCTGGTTTGTCCTGCATATGACTTCGCTTCCTCTGGTATTGTATGTATATAATTGAAATTTTCTGTGTAATTTTTCCTGAATACGTTTTTATACCGTTGTATCTCATTTTTTATAATACAATTGAAGCAAATGAATCATTTTTATTGCATTTGTGTGTTCTGTTTTTCTGGGAATTACGTAAGAATGATTTAACAGATTTTTACTGATCGTTACTGAACGAACTACTGAGGTCCTGCATCCCAGTGTGAAATTTAAAAAATTATCTACTCGAGATGCTCATTAACAAAAAAAAAAGGATTTAAGTAACAAAAAATAAACCTTACAAAATTTATTATTAATTTTTTTTTAGGAAATATTTTTCTTAAAATTTAAACAGGGTTTATAATTTTTTCGCGTTTTTACTTTAGCGGAAAAGTGAGTTTTTATGAATGATTCACGAACGATTCGTTTTAGCAGAATACTCTTTAAAGTATAAGAATTAAGTATAAAGGTGGATCACGAAATGTGAGATTTTGAAATTACTGTTACAGAAGATTTTTTTGGAACTTTTATTTTTGAAAGTTAAAACTACGACGTCTGTTCAAAAAATAACCGACCTTTTTTAATTACGCGCCAACAGAGATATTTAGTGACGTGCGTTTGGCATTTGTTTTCCGCATAATCTCCTGCTTAACACATGTTGATATCTCGTTTAGTTTTTGTGTTATTGTTGTTTGAGTACAACATGTTTAAGTATTAGTAACGATTTTTGTAATGTGCCATTTTTTGATGATTGCACTTTTGTCTCTATGTCGTATCCGTACATCCAGCTTTCATCTCCCGTTACGATCCGTTGCATGAATGTTTCATCGTCATCGGCTTATTCAAGAAGTTGCCGACAATTGTCCACTCGATGTTTTTTTTTTGCTGTTCAGTTATCAAACGAGGAACAAACTTTGCTGCAACTCTATGCGTGTTCAGTTTTTCAGTCAAAATGACACGGTATGATCCAATCGAGATTCTAACCCTTTTTGCAAGTTCTCTGAGAGTCAATCGGCGATTTGCAAGCACCAGATCGTTGATTTTCTGAACGTGTGTGCCATCAGTTGAAGTCGAAGGCCTTCTTGGTCGAGGGTCAGCTACAATTGACTAACCACTTTTATATTGTGAAAACCATTTGCAGTATTGCGTACGACCCAGAGCTTCATCTCCATAAGCTTGTTTCAAAACTTGAAGAATTTCTGTAAAAGTTTTCCCCAGTTTCACGCAAAATTTTACATTGTATCGTTGCTCCCGAAAACGCACTTTACAAAAATTGTTACTAACACTTAACACGTTGCACTCAAATAACAATAACGCGAATACTAAACTAGATATCAATAATCCAAGAATACGTGGTTACAGAGGAGGTTATGCGGAACATATTGATGCCAGCCGCACGTGACTAAATATCTCCGTTAGCGCGAAATTAAAAACGTCCGGTTATTTTTTTAACAGACCTCGTACACCAATGCTATTAAGTGTTTACATACCAAATTTAATCTTCCGAAAACAATGTCGAATAGATGGTGTACGTCCTGTTGTAACCATTCCTGGAATCAAACACGACGATTTTTTATGACATTTTGCAACACTTCTGTGAAAATCTCGCGAATTTCCTCTTGGATTCTGGTTTTAACTGCTGCACATTCACACTGTGTGTGGATGGAATTGTATCTCCTGGTCGAGTATTCGTTGAACGGTTGTTCGGCTGAAGCGCAAAGCTGATGCGTTCTTACGAGGGTTTTTTCTGAACGAAGTCCGAACATCTTCAATATTCTCAAGTTCTTGAAGCTTCTAACGGTTCCTTCTCTAAAGCTAAATCCGTCTTCTCAAAATTCTCATGTTTTGATTGCATTGTAAGATGGAACACGATTTATATGTTCTAAATTGTAGTGACGCCGAAATCCCGTGCAAGTTGTCACAGTTTTTTATACGTCTTCACGATAAACATGCGTTGTGAAATGTCCACCGATCCATTTTTACTAAATGGTAACGCGTTTTTACCTCAACAGTACAGTCATTAGGTGCTGCCACCATTACACGGCTGTCATTACACGTTTCAAAATTTCCCGTTTTTCTAGTAGTCCGCCTTATAGAATAGAATCTTTTGATGAGGGTAAATTTTTCAATAATATAGAAAATGTTCCAAAATTTAAAAGGAAGGATTTCCTCTTCTTGAAGAAAAAACTTTATATATATATATATATATATATATATATATATTTATTTATTTAAAACTGTCAGAATGCGTAATAGGAAAATATATCTAAGAATAAAATTAATTAGATTTAGTTTGACAAAACGTTCTTGAAAATATATGTACGTATTTTTAATTTCTTAAAGGGACTTCACTATTTATCAGCGCAGTTTTTCGTGATAACAGATATTGCTAACAGAAAATTCAAGTGATAAAATTAAAGCAAATAAATATTGAATTGGAATATATGCCTTTCAAAGAATCTTTTTTCAATATTTTAGTAGTTGGTAGATTTTTTTAAAAATTATATTATTTCGAGATTTATCATTTACAACTTTTAAAAGGAGTGGATTGATATAATAAATATGCTGTAAGGATAGTGGATTTGTTGTTCTGTTTTTGTTATTGGTACCGATTGGAATTCCCGTTGACATCCTTATTGGATCCATTCCAATGTTTTCCAGCAATATGCGGCAGTGTAATTTAGGCAGACTTTATGGCTTTATATTATCAGGATGAGAGAGAGTTATCTACTGTTATGACCGATAGGCTACATATATCGTAAAGATGGTGAGGGTTCGGCTGAATTGCCTTCGTTTTACGGTGGGCGTTTCCCTCTTTGGGATTCGGGGAAGTTATTCTTAATGTATTCACTTTTCTATCGACTTGTGCAATTTCATTTTGTTACTGAAACAACAAAATACTACAAAAGACTAAAAATACAGAACAGAAATTTTTTTATTATTCTTTAACCTTAGTTACGCGCCGTTTGAAAAAAAAAAAAAATTCTATACATGTACTTTACCCAACTGTTAACCAAAATATTTTCTCTTGTTCTCGTCAAATTATTGGAGTTTTTCGAGTAACGTTTTTCAATTATCGGTGATTTTCGTAATAATTTGGTCAAAAATAATTAAATTTAAAAAATTTTTCTTTAGTTTTGATAAAATTTTGATACTGTAAAACTAATCTATCTGTAAAGATTAAGGGACGATGTATTACCACGTAATTCATTAAAAAGGATTAAAAAGTATTCTTATCTTGATGAGATCTTATTTAGAGAAATTAATTTTAAAATAATAATAATAAAATAAAAGTAATTCAGAATTTGATTTTTAATTTTTAAATTAATTTCAGTTATAATGTCAAAAAGTTATTTTAAAATTAAATCACGCATGAATAAACCTTTCGTGAAAGTATAGTCCTCTATGAGACTCCTAATAATCTCCTCTCGTCTTACCGATATTTTTTTTTGTTGTAAAATTTTACAGAATCAATTAACGTTATACACAATTGACCACACTACAAGTTAAACCATTCCAAATAAAGGACAACATAATATATACGAGGTGTGTGAGAAAAGCAATAATGAGACTGATTTTTTACTTACCAAAGTTTTTATTTTTTTCTAACAACAATATTATCCCCTTCAAAGTAGTTCCCTTGGGCAGCTATTCACCGGCGGAGTCGTTCATACACCTGGTAGCAGCGCTGGAACGCTTCAACTGGTAGGGCTTTTAACTTTTCGGTCAGTCTTTTGAATATTCTCCAGAGTTCCAAAATGGCGTCCTTTTAATACATTTTTCAATTTCGGGAGAAGGAAAAAGTCACAAGGACTTAAATCAGGTGAATAGGGGGGGGGGGGGGGTTGAGTAACTGTAGGAATGCGTTTTGAAGACAAAAATTCCCTTACGGAAATGGCCGTGTGACACGGGGCATTGTCATGAAGCATCCACTTGTCTGTAATGTCTGGTCTCAAGCGAATCACTCTTTCCCTGAGCCTTTCAAGGACACCTTTGTAAAACACTGATTGAAGAATTCTTGGTCATTGTCAATCCTCTCAAGATCAACGCACATGTTTCTTCGATTGTCCTGTTTCGCTGTGAGGATTTTCGGCACCAATTTCGCATGTCCAAATCGTCTGTCAACATTTGATGTACGGTTAAAGTGTTTAAATTTAACTGTTCACTCATCATCCTTATTGTTAAACGACGGTCTGATCTCACAAGAACCCTCACACGCTCAACGTTTTCGTCAGATTTTGAAGTTTAAGGTCTCCCTGAGCGAGGTTGATCTTCATCATGTTCTCGGCCTTCCAGAAATGATTTGTGCCAGCGGAAAACTTGTGTTCTTGATCAGCAACGTTCCCCATATGCCTGTTTCAACTTTTCAAAGGTTACACTCGCGGATTCCCCAAGTTTAACACAAAACTTGATCGCACAACTTTGCTCTAAATTCCGTTGCTCCATTTTCGTAACACAATTAAAACACAACTTCACTGATGGCGCTGTCAAAAATAATGTGTTAGCTGAACGGAATTGAAATTCGTACTGAGCATGTGGAAGGGATGAACAAACCGGTCTAGCATAGACCGATATCACAGCGTTGCCAGATCACTCGCAGTGTTACCAGTCTCAATACTTTTCTCACACAACTCCTATACATATACAAACAAATGCATGCATGGATACAGAATTTGTAAGAAAGTTTAATATTTTTAAACTACGGATACTACTAAGGGTTCTAAATGTAAAAACATCCAAGGAAATGATTATTTTTACTGTAAAATGAAATAAATATGTAATATTTATGTTATTCAGTACATATAATTAATATTGTTATTATTATTTATAACATTTAACATATTGCCAGTTTTACGCTACTCTCTTTATCATCGTACGTTATTAAATGATTATTATGCTTACGTATAAAGTATAACGTATTTCATCTCTTGGGACACCCTCAAAAACTCAGAACAAGTTTTTAAGGTACAAAGATGGGCTCTAAATCATTATTCGGCGCTCAAAAGTATGAATTGTGTAAACTTATATTTAGAAAAGCTGATTTCCAAATTGGAAAAATAATGATACATGAAAAAAATTTTAAAAATCGATATTTTTTAATTTTGATCGGCGTTTCCACTCCAATATTACCCCCAAGTACTTTATTTTTTGCTGTACTACTATGTTTAGGAAGATATAAAAAATACGTTTAAAAAGTGAGCAATAAATAAAAAGATAGCTTTTTCGATTTGTAGGGAAGAGGGAATTTTGGGGCAATTTAAAAAAAAAAAATTGGTAAGATAAACATGCACGCATGTACTGAGCATAATATAAATTGGGGTTATATTTGAAAAATTTTGAGAAAATTGATCCCGGAACTATCTATCCCTCGGAAAATATTCACCTCCAAAATCTTACCAAAACATTTCCTCATATACACGGAGTCTTTGTGCAAAATTTCATAAAAATCAGTTAATCCAGTCATAAGTTATTATACGCCATACGTACTTGCGTACCGAACATTACCCCCAACTTTTATTTTTGTTTTTTGGGATCCCTGGCTCATGCAACGTCGACGAATGAAAAAAAAACTATCCCCAATTTTTTTGACTAATTATCATACTTTCCTTGTTGCAGCATAGTTCTAGACTTATGATGCCAAGAAATTGAAAACACAAAAAGGAAAAACGATTTACCAGCATCCCTTTCAACGTGTACGTAAATATTTGCTCAGTACACTTCAAAAGCGGCTCTGAATTATGAATTATTTTTTAGTATTTTTTAAAATTTAATATATTTACCTTAATATTATTTTATGTGTTTATATTTAAAAATGAATATGAGCTTTAAATACACCAGTTTTTGTTTTGTAATTTGTTTTTATATCTATAACTTACCTTATACTGACGTGATCTGTATAGCGTATTATTATGTTCCGATCAGAATAAAGTGTTATTATTTACTGCTATTTCGGTTTACTTTCTATTGAAAAGTTATGTTCGAATGATAGAAATTTCAGTGTAATTTTTTTTAATAAATATTAATAATAGAATAAATTCGATCGATCGTTTTCAAAATTAAATTATAAATTAAACAATCGTAGTATTTGAAATATTAAAGAAGTTAAAAAAAATATGCTGCATCACTAGTAATTAAATAATTCTGTTAATATAATTATCTCAGTTGTTATTATACGAGTTCATTGATCTTTTAAAACTACTATTGTGATTTTCTCTACAGGAAGATATCGAAAATTTCAACGCTTTTATCATTATTATCCTTTTAATACTTCAAAAAGTAATTTTATAAAAAGGTTCTTCTCTACTCACATCACTAGTTGCGTTTCTTCATTTTTTTCTTATATTACATATATATATATATATATATATACACAAATGAATGTTTCTTTGTTACGTATTTGTTCCTATATCATCATCCGCTTGTGATGAAACTGGTAAGTTCTTGTGCTAACGCCCGTGAAGGTTTCTGAATTAGTTTGTACCTGCTAGATGGCGCTGGGGGTCGAGATACTTAGAAAAATGTTATTTATGATCCGATTTGGTTCATATTCAGAATATATGTTACTTATGGAAAGAAATACCTCTACAAAAAATGGACCCGCTAGATGGCGCTGGGGTTGAGATATTTGGAAAAATTCCATCTATGGTCCGATTTGACCATTGAGAATACATATAGTTACGTGAAAAGAAATATTTTTGCGAAAAATGGACCTGTTAGGTAGCGCCGGTATTGAAATATTTAGAAAAATTTAATCGCATAACTGTGAGAAAGTCGATATTGACATAGAGAACGATCGATGTACACAATGACAATCGATATAGACTATATCTCTCGATATATATATACATATATTATACATTAAATTTAGTAAATGAAGTTTTAGGTTATTTATTTATACGTTTTTTTATGATATTAATATTTCATGAGTTATATTTTTTTTTATGAGTTTAATGAATACAGAGGGGCCCAGGGTGCAGAGCTCCCTGGTTAGATGGGAAGGGCAAGTGAAGCGAGCCTTGACTGGCTAAACATCCTGATAGCGACGGGACACAAGTAAACATGGCGCGGGCGAAGCTGCGACGGGTGTGCTAGTAGTTTATGCATTGTTATTTTATGAATTACATAGTTTTAATGAGTCCGATTCCATAGTCTATGTTTTAGGATAATTTATAACAATTACCTACAATAAAAAAGTAATAAAACTTATTTTTATTTAAACTGGTAATTAATTATTGATATTGTTTGACTTAACGTAAAATCTGTAATCATCTACCTGAAAAAGTTTTTTTTAACATAATTTAAAAAAAGAGGTGGTTTTCATTTTGAATCTTTCTTGAAAGTAAAATTCATTTTTCACCAAATAAACCGATTTCAATGATCCTTTTTGTATTTTTTGTGGGAGAGTTCCTATGGACAGTTCGGTTGAAATTGTTTTCCTAACAACATAAAGAGAAGTGTTTTTTAACAAAAAAAATTATATTTTTCCATAAAGAGACTGCTAAGAGAAGACTAAAAGACGCTGTCATTTTCTTTTCTTTTTTTTTGTTTAGATTTTTAATGCTTGGTAATGGATTGTTTTAACTTATGATATGCACTTAATGTTCTATACAATCTATTTTCCGTCAAAAATTCGAAAGAATTCATTGGATATTCATATTCTGGCATTCCTAAGAGACTTATTTCATCTTTTTGTTTCTTTTTAACGGTTTTTTGTTGTAGTAAATTTTTGTTACAGAGTCGTTTTTATTACACTATCCGTATTTAAATAAAATAAAAGCTGTAAAATAAAATTAAAAAACATAATAAAGACAACTTAATTATAGCACAGTAAAAATTTAAAAAAGTTAACAACAAAGTTATTATACATACCTGGCACTGATTATTTATTTTTATTAGTGGAAAATAATGATTCATGAAGTTTAAAAAAATTTTTAAATTCGATTTTCTTTTACTTTTTTCTGCTTTCCCACTACTAAAATCACCTTTCAAGATAATTTTTTGTTTTGTCTATTTATTATGTTAAATGGAAGAAATTTTTAAAAAAATATTCCACTGAAAAACGTACATACAATAAAAAAATAACCTAAGATTTCCTTTTTTAGGGGTGGAGATGAATCATGATGAAATATTATTATGAAAAGTTTAAATAAACAAAAAAAAGTTTTAAAAAATTTCAAAAATCGATATTTTTAAACTTTGATGGGCTCCCCAATCTCAATATATATATATATTTTTTTTTTGTCCTTTGTACTGCTGCTATGTCCAGAAAGACATAAAAAAATTCGTTTAAAAATATGTAATAAATAAAAAGGTTGGTTTTCTCAATTTTTGAGGAAGAGAGAGAATCGGAGGCAAAATTGTTTTTAAATAGTAAGATAAGCATTTACGCATGTTTGAGTTTACTATAAAGTGGGGTTATGTTTGCAAAATTTTAAGAAAATTGACAGATATTAAAAATTTTAAGATATTACCCACAAATTTACCCATGCATACAAGTCTGTACAAAATTTAATCAAAATAGTTCCGTCCAGTCAAAAGTTATTAAGTTTCAAACACGCCAATAAAACGTACATACGAACATTACCCTCACTTTGTTTTGTTTTTTGGAATCTCTAGGTCATGAAATGTAGAGAAATGCAAAAGAAAACTTATACCTCGTTTTTTTTTTTTTTTTGACTGATTGCACTTTTTTTCTTGCAGCATGGCTGTGGCTACGATACCAGGAAAGTACAAATAATACTTTAGAAATTTTACCTTATTTTCGACTTTTTGAAAGCACCGAATTAAGGTTCAATTAATGTGTTTTTTTTTTGTTTTTTTTTCAGCTGACTTGTAAAAGTAGAAATTTTAAGAAAACGTTTTTTTTTAGTCTGATTTAATTTTTTTTTTAATTGATGCTATTTTTTTTGCTTCATACAAGGAAGTATTGTGATCGCGAAAAATTTCGGTTTTCACATTTCAACGGAAATATCTATTTTAACCATCCTTGAATCCTTTTCACTAGTTTCGGCGTGACGTCTGTACGTACGTATATATCTCGCATAACTCAAAAATGATTAGCCGTAGGATGTTGAAATTTTGTATTTAGGACTGTTGTAAAATCTAGTTTTGCACCTTCCCTTTTGATTGGAATCGACTGGAATAAAGGTGTCCAAAAAAGCCCAAAATCCAACAAATCTGGATTTTGGACTTTTTCTTAACTGCAGTAATAAGCCCTCATTAAGACCTTCTCAACGATATATCATCATAAGTCGTACTTAGTTTCATTGGTTCCAGAGTTATAACCAAATAAAGTTTTAGTTAATGAAATATTTGGATCTTACAAGGGGAAGACACCTCGGTTCGAATCAGACTCCTTTTTTATAACTTTTTTTTAATTGAGATATATTAACTTATTAGCAATTATTAAACTATGTAAAAAAAGTTTTACGATAAATAATATTTCAATAATAACAATAAAAAAAATAAATATATGTATATATATATATATATATATATATATATATGAAAAAATATTAAACGTTTTTAATGAAATAAAATTTTATGTACTTTTCATTTTAAAAAAAAATGTGTGTATGTAATATAATAGGCTACAAGGAAGTCATGTGAGTTCCACATCAGATTTTTTAATAATGTATAAATTTTATGTTTAATAATGCTTTTTTCTTTACTATGTTTATTTATTTTGTTATATTTATTTATTGTGTTATATATATATATATATATATATATATATATATATATATATATATATATATATATATATTTACTGCACAATAAAAATAGAGTTAGTAGGATTAAGTAAGAGATGAAGTGAAATATAAAATTTGCATAGGAATTCACTATATTCTAAGCTGCTTTATAAATATTGTTTAAAATGAAAATATTATCTACAATTAGAATTCTAAAAAATTGATATTTTACTTTGTACTTCTTTGATGAAGGTTGAAATGTAACCCTGCCTTGATAAAGCCTATTTTAAAAACAGAAAAAAATTTAGTCGACGGGGTAAAAACATTTACATCAGTCATATTTTATGGAAAGTTATCATGTAACTCATAATCATTAATGTGATAAGAAATGAAAGTTTGTATTATTATGATAATATTTAAAGAAAAATAATTAATGGTTATAAACAAATTTAATTCCAGTGATGAAATCATAGGGTAGATAAATGGAAAAAAATTGTTATACGTTAAAAGCCTTCTCCCTTCCATATACATTAAATCCATCTATAAAATAATTATTGGCGAGTCTGTAATCTTAAATTACATATTTTTTATATATATAAAATTTCATTTTAAGTTAAGTTCTTCCTATAAGCTTTAGTTAAATCGGCTTGCATATTGTTGTGTAAAACCCGGATATACAGATAAAAATAATTTGCTTCAGTTTTATTTTAAAATGGAAAACCATAACGAAACAAAAACATTTCTGTAACATTCAGATCGAACGTTAGTTTATATATATGTATACAAAGGCTTATTTAAAAATGAAATATTATTCGACAATTTTTTCTCCTATTAAAAACTTTGACACCTGTTGAAAAATATATTTGAAAAGTAATTCATCCTCAGAAGTGTAAAATAATTGGGTTTGAATTGATTGACGGAGTTATAGAATGTACTAACTTGAAAATTCCCCAGTTTCTTTAAAATTAAACAGTTGAAATCACGTATTTCAATTATTTGGTGAAGGGAAAATCCTAAAATTTATCTTTCCGTGGTAGAAATGGGGCAATTATTGCATATATTAACAATTACAAATATGTACAAGCGACTAACGAATGAAGGTACCGAGTTACTCTTAGTGTAAGGTTTTCCACCGTTGGTAAGGAATTTTCCTATCACAAGTACCAACAACCTCCTCAGAGAGCGGAGAAGCGGTAGTGAGTACAGGGCACTCTTTTCCTTTGGAATTGGTAAAGTTCCGCTAAAAGCAGAAGACTTCGTCTGAAATTCAACGATATTAGAATACAGAAGGCAACGGAGAACTGCTGTATAATAAACCACCTTGATGGTAATTCCTTGTATTATCTTCTATTCATTGTTCCGATTGTAAAATAGCTTCTCATTTGGATCTTCGGGAGAAATAGCAAAAGAAGTTAAAGCACTAATTGCGATTAGGAACTTAGAATCTCAAGACTTTAAAACTGGAATCTTGAAAATTGCACTAGAAGAGTTAGTAATAGGAGAAAGTAAGCGAGGAAGAAGAAGGATGAAGTTAATAGATGAGGTGAAGACGAAACTACAAGTGGACGAAGGAAATGACTTGGGACAGAAATGGTGGCGTAAGGGATCTTTCCTTTCTTTTTTCCTGTTTAGCCTCCGGTAACTACCGTTTAGATAATTCTTCAGACGATGAATGAGGATGATATGTAGGAGTGTAAATGAAGTGTAGTCTTGTACATTCTCAGTTCGACCATTCCTGAAATGTGTGGTTAATCGAAACCCAACCACCAAAGAACACCGGTATCCACGATCTAGTATTCAAATCCGTGTAAAAATAACTGGCTTTACTAGGACTTGAACGCTGTAACTGTCGACTTCCAAATCAGCTGATTTGGGAAGACGCGTTAACCACTAGACCAACCCGGTGGGTTGGCGTAAGGGATCTGCCTCCGGGTAAAACACCAGATGATGATAACACACACAAAGTGCAGCCACCGTATGGGAAACAAAACGTTCTTGTACCTGGGTTGATTTAACGCACCTTCTCCCAACAATTTTCGCTAAATATGAAGTGGAATTAATGTTTCCAACATCCTTAGTTTGGACTTGGCTCAGTAAGACTATAATATGGAAGATGTACTCACGGTTAAGAAAACGAAATGAGAGCCTTTTGGCATTTGTTCGGTTTGCACCTCAGTCTATGCACCTACTCAGAGCACTGTTTCTTAACTGGTGGTGTATTAAAATCCAAACAAAGAACTTAGAGGGTTGTCCTAGACGACAACATACACCTTAATCTCTCCGGTAAAAAAAAAATTACAAAATATTTATCAGTTTGCGTACGTGGTCTGTTGCCACGAATCAATGTTTTTTTTTAAAGAGGTATTTGTCAAATATAGTAATTTGACAAAGTGAGAAAGATTACCTTACCTTGGTTCAAGTAGTGGGAAATTTGACCTCTGTATTTTGCCAAAAATGCAACCTTTGTATTATGCCAATATATATTTAATTCCAAATAGAGAAGAAAGTATATGTTATCTTATTATTACCGTGTCTGTAAAGAAATATATTATTTCAGTAGCAATTTATAACTCGTCTAATATAAAATAGTTTATAATCCAAAATAACTGAAACTATCAAAACGTCGTGGTTATATAAATACTATTCAAGGCTTAAAAAAATTAAGTACTTCTAAAAATACTCTTACAACCAAGAAAAGAATTAAAACTATTACTTTCATCTTAAAATGTTTGCCCGAATTTAATAAGTATAACTTATACGATAAAATAGCTTATAATCTAAATTTAACCCGGTCGAGTGAGGCGAGACAAGGTTGTAAAATTAATAAAAGTAAAATTAAAGAGGAGTATATTAATAACCTATGATCAAAAGGAAATTGCAGGAGAAATCAATGAGTCTAAAGACCATAAATAGCTTGCCTGCATCAAAAACACAAGCAAAAACCGGAAAAATTAACATTTATGTTCTTTTTTCTTCTTAAATTGATTATATTATAATATCTGTGATGATTTAAATTTATTTATTTATTTTTAAAGTATTATAAGACTGCTTTATAATAAACTTCCGGTTATTGATTCTAAAATACATTTTACTGAGTTACTATCCTTTACAACCGTATTAATTCAGAATTTGATTCTTAGCAATATTTATTCTGGCATTTTAAACTTATAGAAGCTAACTGACTTTAGTTTATTCTACGTTAAATTTATTAGTCCGGTAATCTCATCTCTCTGTGACATATTTTTACAATTATTGCGTGAAAATTCAGGATTTAATAAAAATACTGTTTTTTTTTTTTTGTTTTTTTTTGTTAAGAAGGAAATAAAACTTCATACATTAGTTCTGACCAGTCTTCGGAATTATAAACAACCTTTTTGTTCAGTCATTAGAGGTTTGATGCAGCTCTCCAAGATTACCTATTTAGTGCCAGTCCTTTCATTTCGGTATACATCCTACATCTATAACAATTTGTTTTACATATTCCAAACGTTGCCTGCCTGCACAATTTTTCCCATCTATACGTTCCTCTAATAAATTACTATTCCAGGGTGCCTTAATATCTGGTCAAGTCTGTCTCTTCTTTTAACTATATTTTTCCAAATGCTTATTTCTTCATCAATTTGCCGCAACACCTCTTTATTTGTCACTTTATCCACCCATCTGATTTATAACAGTAAAAAAATGGATTCTAAAGAAGTAAGAAACGCTCGGAAAATTCAACCTGTAAAATAATTTATTGGTGTTTCATTAATAAATTTAGTAAAGATCTTTTTGATTTTTAACACTGTGAAGTGACGGAATTATAGAACGTCCTATTAACAACTTAATTCTCCAGTTTTTTTTTAAAGTAAGCAGGAGAAATCACGTATTTCAATGACTTTTATTTATTGTTTATTTATTATTATTGAACAAGACCGGTATAGCGGACCTGAGTAACGGAAAGAAGAAAGTAAAAGAAAATATAATAATCGAAGAAATCCAGAAAGGGACTAAAAGGAACCCTTTTAGTAAAGGTAACAGGTCCGTTTAACAATCGTTTTTTTTGTAATACTGACTACTGACACACCTAAACAGATGTTCCTTCATGAGAAGAGTTACCGGATCCATGTTAGGAATGCATGGGAACGAAAGGGCTCGGTCGATCATTCTCACAATCAACTCTGGTCTGGTCCGGCAGGTAAAGAAGATGGAGTACAAATACTCCAGGGAAGACCAGTTCTGCGAAATCAGTCCAGGGGAGACGTTATGATGCGAGGCTGCAAGGAGAGTCCGTGAGAGTGCTACGACAGAGTCCTGCGAGATCAGTCTAAGCGAGACGGTACGACGTCAGTCAACGAGAGTATTCTACGAGGAGATCCGTGAAGAAGCGAATTTCTAGTGAACTAAGTTCGGCACGATTACAGTGACGTTACAAGTAATTTCATTATATGAAATCATGAAATGGTTCGGTGAGTTACTGTTAAACTATAAGTAAAAGAGGTAATGTACTAAATTTTATTCATAAACTGTTAAAGTAGTTTTATTTGTGAACAGCAAAGTTATTTGCAGTAAAAGAACCCTATACTTGTCGTATTTATTGTACTATTGTCAATACAAGACTAGTGGTTAAAAGTGGTAAGGCTAGCGGTCATGCTAATGTATTTTGTCAATGGGACTGAATTCTGGTTTTCATTATTTATCTACCTGTGAATAAATCCTGACGATTACTTTAAATTCTGTTTTGTATGTGATCACTGTTTATTATTATTATTGTTGTTGTTGTGATTACTACAATCATTATTTATCTATTATTGTCCTTATTCTAATTATTATTGTGAGTTGTTTATTATTGTCGGTTATTATTATTGATTTGTCTTGTTTTACTTTTGTTCTTTAACTAATAATTGTAATTATATAAACATTTTCAATTGTCAGTTTCTCAATATCCTGATCTTCTCGCGAATGCGCGACAATATGTATTAATGAAGTGTGTGTAAAAGCGCAGTGTAGTCTCATGTCGACCATTCCTGATATTTGTGGTTAATTGGAACCCACCACAGAATACCGGTACCCACGATTTAGTATTCAGATCCGTAACTGACTTTACTAATACCAACACTAATGTTCGAAAAAATTATCTCGCGCTACATTGCTTTGTTCATTTTTTATTAACTTCTAAAATGTGATGAATAATTTATGTTCACTCTGTATTTTAAAAATTTACAGTTTATTAACAGAAAGTTAAAGATTTATTCACTCTTATATAAATTCGGTATTTAAACTCTTTTAACGACTCATGATCAAAATTGTATAATAAAACATTATGGCTTAAGGGTTTTAATATAATTTGGTTCAGTAAACCGTTACAAAGTTTAAATTTTAATTAATATAATCGTCAATCGTCGTGGACAAGAATTTAATAAATACTCAGATTTCGTAGCGTAAATGACCTTTAATTAGTTGTACATTTTGGAACCTTGACAAACGGCCTGCATTCTACCGTCTAAATATTTGAAGATGTAATTAATGATAAAAATACAAAATTTTATCCCTTCCATTCCGTGTGAGAAAGACAGTGAATTTTTACAATTAGTATTTTTAAAATTTAAAATTGTAAAAATTATCAATTAAACGAAGAAGCTGGCACATACATCAGTACAGTTAGTATTAATTACTAGCAGCAAGGTTCTCTTTATATGCTTGGCGGTTACTGAGGTTAAACAAACATCACGCAGTTCGACTACATTTGTACCTATCCTAATGACATTTTTGTTTACTATTAAACAAGAGTATCATAGTACAACAGTTTTGTTAGTATTTACTTACTGAATAATGATTACAAATAATGAAAAAAATCATACTTATGAATCGATTATTTAAAGTAAATTAAATATGTATTAGGAAGGGAAAATATTACGGAGGTAGAAGAATTTTGTTATTTGGGAAGTAGAATTACTAAATAAACGAAACATAAGCGATATAAAATGCCGAATAGCACAGGCGAAAGGAGCTTTCAGTCAGACATATATTTGCTTACGTCAAAAATTAATTTAAACGCCAGGAAAAAATTTTTGAAAGTGTATGTTTGAAGTGTAGCTTTATGTGGAAGTGAAACCTGGACGTTTGGAGTACCTGAGAAGAAAAGTTAGAAGCCTTTGAAATGTGGTGCTATAGGAGAATGTTAAAAATCAGATGGGTGGATAAAGTGACAAATAAAGAGGGTTTGTGGCAAATTGAACAAGAAATAAGCATTTGGAAAAATATAGTTAAAAGAAGAGACAGACTTATAGGCCACATATTAAGGCATCCTGGAATAGTCACTTATTCGAGGGATATGTAGATTGGAAAAATTGTGCAGGTAGGCAACGTTTGGAATATGTAAAACAAATTGTTAGATATATAGGATGTATAGGGGTTATACCGAAATAAAACGGCTGGCACTAAATAGGTAATCTTCGAGAGCTGCATCAAACCTCTAATGACTGAAGAAAAAAAACGTATTCTTAATAATAGATTAATTTAACATTTAAATTATTATATCTGTAAAATAATTAATAAATGCATTGGGACTTAAATAGATAGATATTAAGAAAATATGCCATAAAAGTTAAATGCATTCATATTTACAATTTTTTTTAAAAACAGTTAATATTTTATATAGTAAGAAATTATAAAATTAATAGTATAAACACATCTTTTAATACGTAAATTAAAACCAATGTTTCAAATATTATTAACTGTAAAAAAAGATTTGAAAAAAAAAACGTAACGTAATAAAGATTATATTTTGATAGAAAAATATTTGTGTGCGCGCTCCCTATACAAGAATAGAAACACATTATTATAATGTAATTTTGTTAAGGAAAGAAGATACTTCGGTTTGAGCAAAAAGAAAAAACCAATAATAATAAAACATGTTCTATTTTATGTTATTTTATTAAGCAAATGTTTAAATGTCAAGAAACGTGAGATACATTTAAAGGAAAACCTGGAAAACAGAGTTTTTAAAGGTGAATTGAATATTTAGTTATTTAAAAAAAAAAAATATGGTTTGTTATCTATACTCTCATCTCAAATGCAGGTCGTTTTATGATTATTTTGGTGATATTGGGCCTTAACAAAATATATATCTATATATTTCTGTTTCCTATTCTGATCTTAGTAAGAAAAATGTAATTATTTTTAGATTTGTACCTATTGATAAAAAAAAATAATGAAATTTATAAAAATAGAAATTTATTTAAAATCTTTCAGCCAGTTGCACATTACGCTATACTAGACTGCTAATACTTCTCGTCCATTATGTAGATAATTACTGTATAATGATTCAGGTATTATAAATGCTTTTTATCTAGTAGCCTATTTATTTTATGATTTTATAGTGATGTTAAGTAAAATAATTTAATTCCATTAAAATAAATCATTTCTGTTCATTACTTTTTTTATAGCACTATATTTTTATGTAGATTTTATATATATATATATATATATACACATACACACACACACACACACACACACACACGCATATGAATAATTTGTAAGAACATTTTTTTTTTACTTTTATGAGGTAGTTTACGATTTAGAACGTAACTAATATTTTATTAAATAATCAGGCCAATTCAGTTGTTTGTACTGATAAACATGTTTCTAAGAGTACAGATATTTATTTCAAATAAAAGGATAATTTATAGATAATCTCATCGTTATAAAACGTAATGTTTTGTTTGTTTATCGATATCTCATTGATAAAGAAAAAAATTTTTTTTAATATAATTTTAGTTAATAAAATATTAAAACGCTTTAATAAAAATAATTAACGTATGTGTTAATATTTCAAACAAATGGTTAAAATCGTAATTTATTTACATAAATTTATCGATAAATAAATACCTATACTGAATACGTGACGATATTAAAATGTTATATACACCAAATAACACAAACCTGCGATGTTTTTTTTTTCTTTTTTTTTGATTATTATGTATTTTTTAGCGCCAAATCCGAAAATAACCTTCATTTTTTCCATCGTCAGAATTTTACGCAAAACTCAAAATTTGAAAAAAGTTGAAACATTTTGAAAGTGATACAATAAAATACATATAAAACATTTTTTTTTTTTAATAATAATTTAATATAATATATTCACCTTTTTGGCTTATACTATCCATTCTTATAACTAAATAGTTGAATGGTCTGAAGAGTGGGGAGGGGGAAGGTTTGGGTTGTTTGAGCTTACGATGAAAAGACTTATTAAATTATTTTAAATTCCAAACTTTTAAAGCGATCGGATTTAGGAATGGGGAATACTCAATATTACAGGATCTTCGTAAAAGAATGGTGGGATTTTGAATATGGATTAAATGAAAACAAAAATACTTACAGTTGATATTTATTTATCGAATTTGTCATGTTAAACAGTTTTTTACTTAACAAATAAATTTCAATACGTGCACCATTAATCGCTCGGCAAATGTCCAATCGTTACTCAATTTCTACCCATACCCGAATTAACATATCTTCTGTTGTAGTTACAATTGTTTCCTTTAAGTGATGTAGCCCGCGTATTTTTCCGAATAAACAATGTTTTTTATATACTCCTACAAGAAAAAATCGCAAGTTGTCAGGTTTGGACTTATTGGAGCCAAGAATATAGGTCCTTGCCGGCCTATCCATCGACGTCCAAATTTTCCGTTCAAAGCCTGGCTGACAAAGGCATGAAAGTTCGGGGAGTGCGCCATCTTGTTGGAAATGAATTCATTGTATATTAACGAGTTGAGGAAAGCATGTTTATCATATAGAGATGAACAAATCCATTAATGGTATTTTCAGCGAAGAAAAAAAGCCCGATTATAGGATTTTTCATCATACCACACCAAACATTAGGCGTGTTTTAAAAATTACATGTGTGATTTCAGATCCCCGTATTCGTAAACTGTATTTGTTAACACACCCATTAATATGGAAAGTAGCTTCATCCGTAAAAATTATATCGTCTAAAAATGATTCGTTTTCATGAATTTTGTAGAAAATTTCAATAGCGAAATTTAAACGTTTTTCTCCATCATTAATTTTCAATTACTGTAGTAGTAGGATTTTATATGCGTGTAATTTCAATATTTTTTGTTAAACTTTGAGAGTTGTTGTTTTCGGAATATCTAACTCGAGGCTTCGACGAGAGATTGATTTATTAGGACTTGTGACGTTGTTTTTTAGCTGTCAAGCAAAGGGTTCAAATGGGGTCGAAATGCTTTTACTAAGTTTTTTCTTTAGTAGTTATTTTCTAAATACAGTAGAATTTTGATGACGAAAACGTATTTGGACAAGGGGTCCCCCTACTCCATAGGTTTGGGTCCCTCAAAATATATTACTAAGATTTCTGGTTTTTTTTCTGAACTATACTTTAAATACTCCATCATTTTTTTAAAGTAAAACTGTCATTGATGAAGGGATCAAATCGAACCAGTATTTTATTACCGAACATTTTGATCTTTTTCGTAATTTTTTTTTTGGCGCACAACGAAGAGGTTCGTTATTAGCGCTCGGAAGAAGTGATTCTACAATACATAAACTTGTATATCAACATTCGCTATATATCGGAATTATATGTAAACTAAATAAACAGGAAGATAAAATTAATAAACAAACCGTACAATAGCAAAGGAAAAATAGGAAATGAAAGTACAATATAAAATACTAAAAAAAAAAATTATTATAATAATTATTAAATAATAGGATACGGCTTTAAGAAACAAGATATTCAATAACATCATCATATTGTTTCGTAGAATATCTTGGGATGTTAGCTCCTAATTTAAATTTATGACGTAATGCCGCATAACACGCGCAGTTTACAAGGATGTAGTTTATCATTACTTGGCGCAGTAGCAGCGAACACAAGCATGTGCATCGGTCTGATTCATTAGGTGTCCATGTGTAAAATTAGTATGCCATATTCGTGACGACAAATAACCTCCTCTCAACGGTTATTCCGGATCGAAGTGTTCCATGGCATTGCAGTATCCTTGTTGTATTGGAGTTTATTATTTACCTTAGCAGACCAATCACCTTCCTTGAAGAGTGTGTTTAACAGAATTAATAAAATCTGTATACGAACACGAGTAGTGAAAGACGGTTGGTTACATGCGTCTTTACAAGCGGAATCCACACGTTCATTACCCGGGATGATTAGGGATCCGTCAGAAACTCACGTGTTGCGACAGTTTCTCGTAATTGTACTTTAAATAGTCCATAATTATATCCATTAATATTTAAAATGACTTAATTACGTAGTATTTGAAATAAAAATCTATCGAGAACAAAGCCAGGTAAGTTATACAATAACCCTTTGTCGGCTTTTTTGTGCACGAATCCTCATATAATCCAGGATCATTCATCGGAGTTTTGCAATCTCTTTATCATTGATTTCAATATAACTATAGTTACAGAAATGATCAGTGTAACGCGTAACTATTTTTTTTTCTTTTATTTTGTTTTGTCACTTATGCAAGAGGAAAATACTTTTCTACATCAATATGCCTTCAAACCATTATAAAGAGTTTTTCCCATCCCGCCCCAGTGGTCTTCTATTTTTTGAATTAAAAAAAAAAATTAACTTATTTTGAATTTAAATTCATCTCGCTAGTTATCCATTGCATTTAAAATGTAAAACTATTAATTTTTTGATATCCTTTTTTTTTAAAATATTAAACAAAAATTTTCATCCCTTCCTATAATTTTACAGCTTTTTATATGATTTTAAAAAGTTCTTTTTTAGGTAGATTTCATAAGAAAGCTACCTATTGTAATGGGTACCATTTTTCGACTTCCGGAAAATTTCAACATCTTTGCGTTTCACATCCCCCAGATCCAAAAACCACAGTCGGTTCAAAAGTTTATATAATTTCACTTTCTTGTGGACACGATAACTGTCGTAATTTTCCGCCAATCACTTTCAAACCTATACATAAAGTATGACGACCCAAAATCTCGGTCGAGTTCTTTAATGGGAAAAATCAGACCATAAGGGTGTTTATCGGGGAGGTTTTTCGAAGATACAAAATATCGCTGTAACTTTCTTAGCAAGTAAAATATCAAATTCGTTTAAAGTTACTACTATTCTTTGGATAAGGGCCTAAAACATATCTAAGTAAAGTTTTCTAATATCACCAACCATTGACCTAGGGGATGGAAAATATGGGGTTTCGAAGACAAAAAAAAATCATACCTCCCTTAATAGGCACAGGATTGAATCGGTTTGAAGTGGTCGTTAGTCCTCTAAACATTACTTAAAACTTTTTTCTGAAAAATGTTTTGATACGACCAACCCTTACAGCAAGGGATGACCAAAATGTTGCTAAAATTGTAAGGAGGTGGGGCTTGTCGTATGCTAAACATGTGAATCTTTTTTCACACATGTGAATCTTTTTTCTATACATTGTTGTATTGAGTAAATTTGAAGTTTTTCTTAACTTTAAGTTGGAAGTCTTTTTTATCCCCTACTTATCCCCGATGAAATCTACCTCCGCCTTCCGGTGTGTCGAAAGGGATTTTTTTTTTAATTTATCACCATTTAGGATTTATTTTCTTAAAAATTAATTTCACCCAAATAGTGCGAGAGCCCCCAAAATGAAAAAAAAATATATATATATTTTTGGATTTTAATATTGTTAAAAATTATAAGTTACTTGAATGAGTATATATTTAAATCAGAATTGTAATCTGGTATGTTATGAGTTATGTGGTTGTTAATACAGATCTATCCCAATACAGTTTCTGAGTCACTCTCCAAGATTGAATTGGGAAGAAGTATATTAATAGTCTCTTATTCATAATAATATAGTAATTAAAATAAAATTTGTAATTAACTGTTTAATAATAAAAAAATCTGATGTGGGCACCATATGACTTCCTTGTACGTCTATTGAAGTACATAAACACATTTTTAAAAAATGAAAAGTACACAAATTTTATTTCATTAATATCTTGAGATATTTTTTCATATTTTTTTTTTTTTTGTTATTGAATTATTATTCATCGTAATTTTTTTTTACAATGAGAAGTTAATAATTGTTCATAAATCAATATATTTAAATTAAAAAAAAGTTAAAAAAAAAGATAAAAGGAGGTGAAGTCGGATTTAAACCGATGAACCCTTCTAAGATCCAAATATTTCATTAATTAGAATCTTATTTGGCTATAAGTCTTGAACCAATGAAAATAATTACCCTTATGATATATCGTTGAAAAGCACTCGATGAGGGTTTATTAGTACAGTTAAGAAATAGTCCAAAATCCAAATTGTTTTGGATTTTCGCATTTTTTGGACACTTTTGGTTCAGTCGATCGCAATCAAAAGTGGAACTGTACAATTAGATATTACAAAAGTTCTAAATCCAAAATTTCAACATCCTACGTGTAATCGTTTTTGAGTTATGGGAGTAAAAATAGGCAATGAATTGCATAAAAGTTTTGAAAAAAGCTTTCTAGGGTGAATTGATTTTCAATAATTTTAGCTCTATTTGTATTTTATTAAAAAGTTTTAGTAGTTTTTTATTAAAAAACAACTAAAATTATAAATTTTTATTTTATAAATTATTAAATGATATTTATAATATTTTATTATATCAAATTACTTCTTATTACATTATATCTTTAAATATTTTAGTTATAATTAGAGCCAAAAAAATAAAGCAATATCGAAAATTTATAATGTTAGTATATTAGCATTACAATTTCAATAAATATGTTTTCGACTTTATGAAAATTTGCGGGGCTTATGCAGCAGGGGACGTTTTTAATGATTAAAATATTCACTTAAATTAATTTTAAATAAACAAATCTCGAAATTTAGAAAATAATCTGTACGATTTTTTTTTAATTTGGGAGTTCCCCATCACAGGCGATATTAAGTTATTTTAGTGACCTTTAATGCTTAACAAAATACGTTTTGAGAAATAAACATTAGAAATTGCATTTTTCATTTTGAGGGTTCCCATACTTAAGGCGGGGAATCATTCAGATAAAATTAAGTTTTAAGAAAATAACTCATAAGTGGCAGTAATATATATTTTTTTTAAATAATAACTTTTTAAAATTAAGATATTCATAAATAAGATGCATATAGGAAGGCATAAAAAAATATATAGCTTCAAAATATATATAGCTAAAAAAAGAAAAATATATAATGTGATGTTTTGGGGAAGGGGTGAAAATTAAATAAAAAGTTTTGATAATTTGTAATCTTGATAAAAAAAAAACTTTAATTTTGGTAAGAAAGATTTCTTGCTAAAGTGCTCCAGTACAGATTTAAGATTGTATTTTCGTCAAAACATACCCATCCCTTTTTCCAATTTTTATAAAAATTTAATACATTCTTTCCCTCCTAAGGTAGTGTCTGTCTACAAAGTTTGAAGAAAATCGGTGAACGGGGTCCAGAGTTATAAGACCAAAATTCTGGCCAACTTACATACGTTCGTATGTACGCACTCCCAAGTTTGACATTTTTTTTTCAAACTTGGGAGCATTGGAATAAAAATAGGTTTTTTCGCAGATTATTTATAATTTACTTAAATTTATTTTTCTTTTTCTTAAGCCACAATTTTTTTTATTTTTCTTTTTAATGTCTCCTTAAGGCACAAAATTAAAAAAAGGCCAATTTTTTTAGTTTGAAAAACTTAAAAAAATTGGCCTACTTTTTTTTTACCGATCCATGTATACATTCCCATTACGGGAAAAGTAAAAATGTAACTTATTACTTATTTTATTTTTTTTCCCCTACTCTCCCCGACCGGATATCCATTTAAGTATACTCAGTCCGGGAGAATGTCCTTTTACTCTAAGGGAGCGTCCCCCGCACACCGGTTGTACATCCGGCACGGCAGGTTAGCTTCCCCGGTCTCGGATCTTTAATTTTATTTTATTCGCCTGCCTCTAATCCCCTGCCTCGGGGACGGGGTATGGCTACGCCACCCCCCATCCCGTCAGCAGGGAACCGGGTCTCGGTCATTATGCCTTTGCCTCTAATCAGCGGCACCGACCCCACTAAGCGCCGAGGCACCTATCAGGAGCGGGTGCATATTTTATTATTAAAAATTTATTAGTATTTGTTTTGCGTATCGGCATTATAAGATGTGTATTGGCACAAGATCTTTCCTAATGAAATTGAAATCGATTCTGTAATACATTTACAATATTTAGAACATTTTTAATTTTACATCGGTATAATCTGTAGTTTATGTGATTATAAATCATACCAGTATTTTTTTAAAAACTTTTAATTGACACATATATATTAACTGACATCTGATACATTAAATTTTTTTGTGATATTGAAATATACGCGACAATAACGTGTGGAAAGAATTTAAATAGTTACACATTTTTTTTATAATTTCCGATACCGTGCCTGATAAAATTGTATTGAATGACAAATAGTATGTTGATAAGCTGTTAATGAAAAACCTATCATCACACCCACTGCACAGTTTCTATAATCTATTGTACTACCGGATACTACCAGATGTATGTTTTTATAAATCTAGTATACTTCTTTTACATGTCAAAATACCTGATAATAGTTATTATTTATTTAAAAATTATGTACTGCATTACATATTTTTGCGTCTTATTCGTTCAGCGAACGTTGGCGATCATAAGTTTAATTATTTGTTTATAAATAATTTACATTTCGGTTGATAGAATAACTCGCGTTATTATATAGCCAGTATTCTTGAGTATTATATAGTCAGTAGTGCTATTAATTAAATCCTTAATAAAAATTTTCGTGTCGATAATATGGACAAGCTTAACAAAATTTATAATTATATATTATCTGTATATTATATAAATAATAAATATATAATAATACATAATAATTATATATTAATTACCACTTTAATCTATTTATTTATATTATTTATTTTAAATATATTTATATATATAGCCTAGGACACTCCCCGTAACGTAACGATTTTAACACGAGGTCATAAATCTAAATCGGTTCGGTCGTTGGGCTGTTACGGTGGAACAAACACCCTAAAAACATTACACCCTTTTTGAGCAGTCGTGTAAAATCACAATAGGCGCAGTTTCTATGCAAGCTTTAATATTTATTAATGGTTGAATCCATCTATTAACTCATCTTTTATGATTATTATGTAAATTTAGTCAACAGTTTTGAATGGAAAAATTCGTGGAAAGAAATATGATTTCTTTGTATAAATACACAAAAACACACACATTTATGTATATGCCAAGCAGGGGTTTTGAAAGGACGCTAAAGTGATAGGTGTGTGTGTGTAAGGGGAATGTGTGAATACAACATATAAACGTATATCTACGTTCTAGCATCATTTCAAAACACCTGCTTGGCGATCAGTAAAAAGAGTTTAGTATTAGTCTTTTCAGGAATATGTGTAGGTTTTTGAAAGTTTGGGATCTGACTTCTGATTTCAGTTTTTGGATTTTAAACGAAGATGTTTTCGTGGTATTATTTCTTCGATTTCCATGCGGAATCAAGCCATCATGCGTCTATAGAATACTTAGTGTAATTCAGGGTCCATAAATTACATTTTTGTATTAAACTTCGCTCAAGTTACATTGAGCGAACATTGTTCTGACATTGGATCTGTAGTCTGTCATGTATTCGGTACGTTTAATTTCTATTTATGCCAGTGAGTACATTGCAGTAGTATTCGCCTTATAAATGAGTAAAATCCTATCATGTTTTCTACTGTTGTCACCTGTTACATGCCAGTTTTTACGGGGTGCATTATTTTTATATCCAAATCAATATTTTTTAACAAAATTATAGCGAATTTTAATCTTTCTTTATGTACTTCGTAAAGTGTAAGACTACTTGTCGATCAATACTTTATTTAATTTGAATTAATAATCACCTTTAATAATAATCACCAGTTGAACCTTTTTTTGTGCCGATGACTGTAATAAACAGGTTTAAGCAAAGTATTTATTTATAATAAAAAAGTAGAGGATTTCATTTCAAGGTCATCTTTATAAAAAAATATCTGCGGTTCTGATGTCTCCTGTTTAGCGGCAAACAAATAGTGATTGCCCAAAAAGGAGTACTAATAGATTTCTTTGTATTAACGATTGTCATTTGTAATTGACATTCCCTCTTTGTTATTGAGAGTGTATCTATGCATGTTTGTTCCAACGTAGCAGCTGAACGTTTGAACCGATTTAGATTTATGACCCCGCGTTTGAATCCTTACGTTACCTGGAGTGTCATAGACAATATATATATATATATATTTGTTTAAATAAATTTTAAAAATTTCAAAATAAAATTATACTACATACAAAAGTGTCACCCGCACGCTCTTAATTTATCCTATATTAAAGAGTAATGTTTTTTCTTTTTTTTTTTTGGCAGTCGTATCTTTTTATTTTTTAATATTTATCCCTTGTATAAACTGTCCAACTTTTTTTTTTTATAAAATAAAACTATCGAGCATGAAGTTGATTGAATTTGTTATAGCTTAAATATTTATTTTCGAAAATTAAAACAAACGAATTCAACAATAAATTTTATAATCTTTTTAATAATTAAATAAATAAGGAAATCAAATAAATTTTTTTATCAAAAAGTATAAGTAATTTTAACATAATTACTATGGAAAAACTTAAATCTTATTTCATATTGCAAATACTTACAGAAACGTTCACAACCATTACAACCAGTATCAGTTGGATTTCATAAAAAAAGCTATCTATTGTAATGGGTGATGCAATCTCTTCGATTTCGGAAAATTTCTACATATCTTCGCGTCTTATATCCCTCAGACCCCACAACCACCGTCAGTACAAAAGTTTATTCAAATTGGTACATAAAATATAATGACCCAAAATCTCGGTCGAGGTCGTTAATGGGAAAATCGGACCCTGGGGACCTTTTTCGAAGAAACAAAATATCGCTATAACTTTCTTATTAGGTAAAATATCGAATTAGTTTAAAGTTCCTACTGTTCTTTGGATAAGGACCTAAAAATTATCTAAGTAAAGCTTTTTGATATCACCAACCATTGGCCCAGGGGGTGGAAAAAATGGGGTTTCGAAAACAAAAAAAAAAAATCATACCTCCCTTAATAAGCACAGTATCGAATTGGTTTAAAGTGGTCGTTAGTTCTCTAAACATTACCTAAAACGTTTGTCTGAAACAATTTTTGATGAATCGCCAATGGATGACCAAAATGTAGCTGGAATTGTAAGAAGATGAAGTTTGTCGTATGCTAAACATGTGAAACGTTTTTTCACACGCAACCATTGTCGTATTGAATAAATTTGAAGTTTTTCTTAACTTTGAGATCGAAATCTTTTTTATCCCCTTCTTAGCACTGTTGAAATCTACCTGCACCTTCGGCGTGCCGAAAGGTATATTTTTTTATGTCAAAAGATTAAAATTTGATTATTGTATATGTAATTTATATATATATTTATTTTTTTAACTTAACTTAAAATGGAAGATGATTTATCTCCCGTTAAGTGCCTATTAAAAAAATAATTACGAAATATCAAGTCAATGTGTTGAAACGTTAAAAAATTAATAAAATTTAATTTTTAAAAAGACGGAAATACTTCATTTATGTTTTTTTTTCTTCAGTTATATTATTTCATATCTATTTTTATTGTGATTTTTTTTTTAAATAAGCTACAATATGTATATTATTGAAACCATTTCGAGATTAAAACCCATCGATATATTTACACCCCTTCAGCTGAATCTTTATCAAAAATTTGATGGTATTAATTCCCGAGATTAATTTCTTAGATATTAAACCAAATTATTAAACGCATATACAAAATAATATGAATATTTATAGAGATTTTAGTATTTGGAGCTACGGTAACTCAAAACGTTAAAAAATATAAAGAGAAATTAAGGGTTTTTTTTTGTCGACAGCAATTATTTTCAATGTTGCATATTACAAAGTGTATACAACAAAATACGTATCTCATATAAACTTTTGAAAAAAAAAGAATAATAATTGAGCTCTACCATGCAATACAAATATATACTGTGTATTTATGTTTTTACATATTTAATTAGAATAACCTGCTAATATATGGTATTTGCGATTGTAATGCCAAATACTATATTACATTAAAAATAACGAGAATTTAAATTAAATGGTTTGAGTGTTAATGACCTTTCCTAGTAAAACTAATCCAATTCATGGCCATCAACTTCATTAGATAGGGGACCAACATTATTTCATTTCACTTTTTTTCATTGCCACAGCTTGAATTCGTACTGTAAAACTTTTTAAATGTTCTTCCTAAATTAATCGGGAAACATCTGCCACATATCTCAGCTTATTTTCTTATTTAATATTTTTTGCTTTTTAATTAAATTTAATTCTTCACCCATTGATATATGAATTAATGAATAATTTATTTTAATATTTAGAATCACCGGAATCAACTGTAACATTATTTCTCTATCGGATCCTCATTTTTTGGTAGTTTGCCTCCTGTGCACACATTCATGCGCGTGCGCGCGCATAAATATTTAATAAAATAGATGAAAAAAATAAATATTAATAATATTTGTATCGAAAATAAATAATATTTACGAAATGCTTAAAATAACAGTAAAAAGTACAAACAGATTGATTTTTAGGCAATACCAGTAGAAAGCGTAAATTTAGCTTATAGATATCATAGCCACTGGCATGTCCGATTCAAACTTCATTATTGAACAATAATTCGCAATCAATATCCAATAGCATTTTTGAATTTTAAACATATTAAAAATCATTGAATGAAAGTTTTCAGTCATAAGAATCTCCGATATCCGTGGCGGAGTGGAAGCGTCACGGACTTTCATCCGGAGGTCCCGGGTTAGAATACCGATCAGGCATGGTATTTTTCACTCGCTACAAAATTCAATATTATCCAAGTGAATAACTGTAAAAAAGCTGTTATTATTATATAAATAAATAAATGTTAAACGGGGACCCTTTTCCGTTAAATTTTATTCACGTGCAGGGGTATCTGATTGGTTTAAGGTACATCCTATCTTTATCTTAAGAAAACGTTTTACCTATCTAACTTGTATGAGACGTACACTAGGTTGTTCTAGAAAATCTGAGTTGGAGGTTTAAATAGTTGAGATGTTTGTAAGCTAAATTTGCGTATTCTGTTAGGATTCCCTAAAGCGACCTCAGTTATTTGTATTTTTTTAACTTTTATTCTAAAAATATAACATACTTGTAATTACAGTTTATTTTCCCATTATTATGTTTTATTACTATTTCTTGTACTTTTTTGTTTGCTTAATTATATACAGTGTTTTTAAAATGGGGGGCTGGCTATACTTTTTCGGATTCTACTTGTAAAACTAAACAAAAAATATCCTTAGGAAAAAATAGCAATTTCTCCTTCGTTCTCCCCCGTCCGCCATTTTGTTATTTTTATATAATAATTTATATCTCAAGTTCAGATAGACGAATCACATTAATATTTGGTAAGTGTCTTTGTAATAAAGTTTTAAAATTTTCAAAAAATCAGGACTTAAATACCTTCGCAAATTGCAATATGGCAGCCATGTTTATTTTTCAATCCGCTATATCTCCATAAATATTCGTTTTATCGAAAAGATAAAGTCCTGATAAAGTCTTACATCTTGCACTAAACGTCGAGGTTTTCTGCTTTTTTTTGTTTGTTTGATTGTTGACCTAATAGAAAATTTTCTATTAATTTGGATAATTTTCTAACTTTAGTTTATATATATATATATATATATATATATATATATATATTCTTCAAGTGTCTACTGATGATTGTTGTTTAATAATTGAAATATGGTTATCTTGCTTTAGATTTGATAAGAAATTTGTTAAATTTGCGTAAAATAATAATTTTTTCTTAATATAAAAACATAGCATTTTTCATTTGAATGATTGATCACTAACTCTAAATCAAAATCATTGGGAAGAATACCAGCGATTTGGTCAAAAAGGAGTCGGAAACTACCCGGAGAAAAGACATCATTCCTTTCTCTAAAATTAAACGGTCAGGCCTCTGGTTAACGTAAGGAAAATGCAACAATGTATTGTTGCATATATATATATCGTGCCCAGAAATAATCAAGCCCAGAAAAATCTAAGTCGTTAAGTCGCTACATTAAAAAGAAATGAGGGAGAGCAGTTTTGGCCGATTTGGACTGTACCCCTCCCCGCCAACCCACTCACCAGAGACGCAAAATCAAAGTCGTATAGGCGAGCTGACCGTGGAAGTTATAAAGACACCGCATTTCATCTCTGAGAGTAATAGTAAGGGAGTTATTAAGGCAGGATGATATAGACCTTTTTGTTACGCTACAAATTTCTGTTCTGGTACCCGTATGTTTCGGTGTATTTTTAATGACGTTTCACGTCAGAATTGTCGTTTGAAGTATCTTTAACTACATTTTATGATAAATTTTACTAATATATATAGAAAAAAATATATATATATATTTTCCACATTTAAATAAACCATTCTAGAATAATTTTTATTTGATAGGAAAATATTTAACAAAATGCATAAAACGTTATTTTAATTTATCAACTGTATCGGGAAGAAATTGTTAAAAGTTTTAAGCTCTTAATTTCGCATAGCTTCATCAACATCGTTGCCCAGCTTTTTCAAAGCTCATTCATTGCATGGTTTCAGTATGTTGTTATATTTATGTATTTTCTTAGCAGAAAAAATAATCTTAAAGAGATTTTTAGGTAGGGAGTTAGAAACATTCCTTTGATGCGTTAACATGTCTCGTTTCGTGGTCTCTCAATTGTCATCGTCCTCTCTCGTTTCGCTGACGTGTCATAGCCAAGATCGTTCCTTCTGCTCTTTCCCTACCTTTTAATTTATCCTCGATTCCTTCTTCTGGTGATAATTTGGTTTTGGTTAGAGACTCACTGAATTTGAGCTAATGAAATGAGAACTGTAGACTTACAATGCTGATTGTATCCTTGAGATTTAGGATGTCAGCTAATATATTTGGATGTATTCAGATGGGTACACAAAATGCCACCTGAGTGAGGAGAAGCTTATCAGTTATTAAAACTGACTTCATATCTCTTCCCTAATACATAATTATTATGGATTTCAGTAATCGCCTCGGTTGATAATTCAGAGAAACTGCTCGGTCAACTTACGAAAGTGCTGTAACAAAAAGGTCATTGACCAAACGAAACGAGTCCTTTTGTCATTTCGTCTGTTTGTGTGTGACGTAATTATAGTCGGAGCTTCTCCCGATTTTTTTAATACTTTGCACTATGATTTTCTTATTATAGGTGAAATGACTTTTGTAATAATTTTTCATAAAATTTCAATTTTAAAATGGCGGCCAATACAGCTTTAATTCTTATACTTTGAAAGATAAGAGATTAACGAGTAATGTAATCCAGTTTTAAACTCCGCCTCTAGTCTAGAGAATTAACATTTCTAAATATATATAAACCATTAGGAAAGAAACATGGGGAGTAGAAGTACCGCCTTCTGGAAAGGCATAAATCAGTTAATGTTTTTTTAGACACAGTGCTTAGGTTATCGGTAGTAACAGTAAAATTACTTTTGGCACTGAGTAAAACTTTTACAATCAATTACGATTGACAATTTCGTTTAATATTTTAATTTTTAGTTTATCTATTTCTTTGTAATAGTCAGGCTGTTAAATTTAGAAAAAAAACGGAGCGAGATTTAATGTTTGCAGAATTATTAATGTATTTTTAGTAACAAAATCATATATGAGTCAGCCTTTAACATAAGTGGTGAATTATTGGTTGGTTGCCATCCTAAATAAAACTTTATAAAACATGATATGATCTTCTGTAAAGGAAAACCCTCATCGATTGGACGAAAGGTAAGGGCCTTGACCTTGGTTTAATTTCAGTTAAAAGTGGAAATTAATTGTGCAGTAAATTTCAGAAGTATGGTAACATCTTGTACGTGATATATGTTCAGAGGAAACTATCTTTTGTGATTAACCCGTAAATGTCATCATTATTCACTTCAAAAGATAAACTGGTCTTCTTTGAATACAATTAAAATAATTAATTTGTTCACATTAAATGAAATTTACTGTAACTTAGAGCTTGAAGATTGTAGAAATTTAATGCATTTTTAAATAAATTTACCAATCATAAAAACAAAAGAAAAAATGTATATATTATTTACGAGGTTAAATACTTCTCATATTGAAAATTAGATAATAAATAATTTAAAACTTTTCTTAAGAAATAAAATCAAGGTTAAATGATAGCATGGCATTTAAAAACAAAAGGTTTATGTACAAAAATCATGCAAACATTTACTTTAAACTTACCGTTTTATTTAATTTCTTTTAAACAAATAAATTTAAAAAAATAAGTTTCTTTCATGAATATTTTAATATAAGTATTAAAAGGAAACAATTTTATACAGTAAAAATATTCCATCAATAATTTTTCTCCCATTTATGTTAAAACGTTTTAATTTATGACAAAACTTTATGTTTATTAATTTTTTTTATATATTTTAAATGGCAAAACTTTTTATTTTATTTTAATATAATCAAATTAAATATTTCAAATACAGGTCATTAAACCTAAACGTATCTTTATACTAAGGCGTCTGTATTTTCGCTTTATACATTTTTCTTGAACTTGAACCACAGTTATTTTATACTTGTAGTGTGTAAAAAAATCATCTTTTTTCATTCAGTATGTACTGAAAGTCAACCTTCTCAATTTTTAATTAGTTACCAGTTTAAGTTAATTTAAATTAAGTTAAGTTAATTTAAGGAAATGTTTAAATTGCGTTTATGCATTCTGCCAAATATAAGTGGAATATGTTGAAGGAAAATGTGGTAATCATGTCAAAAATGGGGTATCGGATTTTTTGCAAATCATTACGTTTTAAAGGGTCAGTTGGACGGGTCCAACTATAGTTATGTAAAATCTAAAGGTGGGTCCTCCCTCCAAGCTGCTTCTGCTTGCTCCTCTACCCTACTCCTATAAACTGGTGTATGCGTAAACACGTGCTACTCTTCTTTTTCCTGTTTAGCCTCCAGTAAATCACCGTTCAGATAATACTTCAGAGGATGATATGTATGAGTGTAAATGAAGTGTAGTCGTCTTGTACGGTCTCAGTTCGATCATTCCTGAGATGTGTGGTTAATTGAAACCCAACCACCAAAGAAACTGGTATCCACGATCAGTGTTCAAATCCGTGTAAAAATAACTGACTTAACTAGGATTTGAACGCTGGATCTCTCGACTTCCAAATCAGCTGATTTGGGAAGACGCGTTTACCACTAGACCAACCCGTTGGGTCAACACATGCTACTGGTTGCAGCAAAAGTAATGCGTACGTGCTACTAAAAAATAATTTTCTTAAATAACTACGCCACGTCAAAGAAAATCATAACATTATAGACTATAATAAATAAACAATACATATAAATAAATTACTTCATGTGCATCTTGAACAAAATAAAATAATAAATATTAATAATTTTATTTATAATAACCCAGATCATATTTTATTACTATAATAGTGAGGTCATAATTATATATCGTGCAAGTCATTGAAAATTAATTGATGTAATTTTTGGGATTTACTAGTTTGGCTGCTGGTGCGAGGAGAAGTCGCTGAGCGATGTAAAAAGCAGTGGAGGGGATACGATAGCTTACTACGGACTCGCGTTCAGATATTACATGCGCTATAGTTCATCTTTTTTCTGTTTAGCCTCCGGGAATTACCGTTCAAATATTACTTCAGAGATGAATGACGATGAAATGTATTAGTGTAAATGAAATGTAGTCTTGTACAGTCTCAGTTCGACCATTCCGGAGATGTGTGGTTAATTGAAACCCAACCACCAAAGAGCACCGGTATCCACGATCTAGTGTTCAAATTCACATAAAAGTAACTGCCTTTACTAGGATTGTCAATTTTCTTAAATTATAGATCCCAAACCTAAAATGCAGAAAATTTGTTTTTTAATTTTATTTTTCTCAATTTAGCCTTCATTGAAAAGGGTTAGATTTAGAGATAAGTTTACTTAAGCAAATTATATTCATACGTTAAAACCTATTCCAAACTCCATTTATATAAATTTCCTTCTTCCTTAAAAATGTCATAACTTATTTATAATATCGACTTCCATGTCTCTTTCTTTTAATATACTACACTATTCCAGCACTGTGTTCAGAAGATTTTTCATGTTTATCATTAATTTGAACAGCTTTTTGTAAGAATTATATGTCAACCACTAAAATTAATAATACGAAAGTGTAAACTAGTCTAAATCATTTTGGAAGATCTTGATTTTCTCTCACTAGAAGGAGCAAAATAAGAGGAGTAGTATTATGTATTAGTATGCAGGAAAAGGTGGGGAATTAAGGATTTGAAAAAAGTCAGTTGGTTTTAATTGGTTTTTATCAAGATAAAATTATTTAATAGCTTAATAAAATCGTTTTATGAACCCCCAATTATATATAGAGAAAATTAATATAATATTTTCCAGTTGTAGTTGAAATCTGTAATTGAATTAATACTAGTAGGTAGGACTTCAAGGACTTCAATTGTGATCCCTCAATACCTGATGATGACCTCCAACAATCTTTATTCAGAACTATAATATACTTTTATGTTTTTATTTTGATTTCAATATATTTTCATTTCAATATATTTTCTTTCAATACTTTATACAGTACTTTTTTCTATGTCGTGAAAAGTAAAATGTTTCGGGAAAAATGTGAGGGAATATACGTCAGTTATATAAAATCAATAGTTATTATTATAATTTAATGAAATTCTGATCCTTATTCAGAAACTAATCCACCGTTACAGATAAAGCTACAACAGATTGTATACCATTTGTTTTTATTTTTTTTGAGGATTCTTAAAAGGGTACATATGTTTTTAAATAATTAATAGGAAAGAGTAAGTTAGTCCAAATCATTCTGGAAGATATTGATTTTCTCTCACCCGAAGGAATAAATTAAGATGAGTTAATGTGCAGTAATAGGTAGGAAATTAAGGATGTGAAAAAAAAGTGAATTGATTTTAAAGAGTTAATTAGTGACGAGAATAGAACAGTTGAATAATGTTAAGGTGAATGGAATAAAAGAGAAAGAAAGAGAAGAGTTGCGGATGTTAATCGTAAAGAAGAGAAAACGAAGTGGGATCTGTGAAAGAAATGTATGTAGTTTATTATAATGCCGTTAGGCGTAACAGGAAGAAAAAAGACTACATAATAGAATGTTCGTTCATTCGAATTAGATTTATTAGCAACAAAAATATATTACTTTATCATAGAATTAAAAAATAAAAGTAACTTATTTAAGGTTTCCAAAACCTAAATTCTTTAAATTAATATAACGTTCCTTCAAATTTACTTTCTTAAAATTTATAACTGCTTTTACACTTCATCAAGTTTCGCATCTGTAGGACTATAAACCAAGAGATCACTTTTTGGAGATGTCAAAGATATTTAAAACTCGAAATATCATGCTGAAAAAATTATTACAAGAAAGGATTTTAACGTAATATTCTCAGTTGATGATTGATGATAATCTGTTTAAAGCGAAAACAGATATACTTACAAGATGCGGTGGGTACGTGTATCTAGGTATGAAATTCCTACCGGCCTCTGTGGCGCGAGTGATGTCTCGACCTTTCATCCGGAAGTCCCGGGTTCGAATCCCGGTCAGGCATGTCATTTTTACACGCTACAAATCATTTCATCTCATCCTCTGATGCAATAACTAACGGTGGTCCCGGAGGTTAAACAAAAAAAATTTGAAATTCCTGGATACAACTTTTCGGAAGTCATCACCAGGTGTTCAGGAAATGTAATGTATATTCCTGTATGAGATACAGGAATTAATTATCACATTTGAGAATACATGAGCGAACTTGTATGATCCGGTGGGTACGTATTGTGGAAGTCATTACCACGTATTGAGGAAATGTAGTGTAAAATCCTGTATGGAATGCAGGATCACAATGCATTTATTATTATCATCGATTTTTGTATAACGATACTTAACATTAAATAGGTTTGTCGAGGTTAGACATAAAAGACACCGAAGTACAACCCAGACGGGGACGGATGGCTTAAGTTGGTCGTATCCACAAGAACGATCAAGGTAGTTTGACCAAGTTAGTAAAACAGTAGGGAATGACGTTTTTTGATCGATTATAACCGAATCGATGACTCTACTATCTTGTTACAGTTAGTTATTCATCGTAGTTGAAAGTAGGGGAGGAAAGAGTATTACGCTGCGGTTGTAGTAGCGATAATTAAGCTGTGCATCAGTGGCTATAAAATGAGATATTTTTAACTACATCTACTATATATATTTCAACGTATCGGCCGTATTTTTAAAATGAGACTTCGACACACTTTACGACTAAAATAGTCAGAATATTGGATTTTCATGTTAATATTTATTGTATTTAAAAGTATCGTCAATAATTTTGATACAAATAACGGTAACCGGTAATGCACGTGAAGGGTTTTAAAACAATAAGAAAATACGAGAATAAGAAATAAAAAATTTTAATCAGTTTTGCCCACAATAAATCCGGGGGGGGGGGGAATTCACCACCTCTTAAAATTGAAAAATATATTTTTTTGTTCTACTGCTGCACTATCTCCCTTCGGTTTAAATAGTTATCAAAAATTCTTTGAAAGTTTATACTTCATACATAGAGCTGTTAAGAAATTTCTACAGCCTCTTTAAATTATAGATCCCGTACTAAAACGCATAAAATTCTTTTGAAGTTCTCAAAAAAAGGAACTATAATTTAGATACAGGATCTAAATTATAGATCCCGTATCTAAAACGCATAAAACTTTAAGGAAATTTTACTTTAAGAAAATTTGGAAAACGTATACACTTGTAACACTGTAGTAACTTAAGAAACTTGTAAGCTTAACGTATACATGAATATTTTTAGAAAAACGTTTATTGTTATTTATTCCCCTCCTCTAAAAAAATATATCTTCGGTTTTTTCCCTTTTTTGGCTCTGTTTTACGTTTTATTATTAATATCCGGGAAAGTCATGCAATAATTTACGAGTTTCTTTTTTTTGTAATTTTAATATCCCCAGGCTAATCTAGTTAACACGTTATCGCAAATCAACTGATTTCAAATTCAAGAGTTTTAGGTTTAAATCCTAGTAAAGGCAGTTACTTTTATACGGATTTGAATACCAGGTCATGGATACCGGTGTTCTTTGGTGGTTGAGTTTCAATTAAGCATAAATATCAGGAACGGTTGAGCTCAGACTGTACAAGACTACACTTTTTTACATTCGTACATATCATTCTCTGAAGTAATACCTTACGGTGGTTCGGGAGGCTAAGCAGAAAAAAAATCCCTCAAAAATATTAGGGATTTCAGGAAAAAATAGAAAAAAGTAATAAAATGTGCACAACTGTTCCGGCAAAACATTTTTTTTTTTTAAGTTTTGTAGTTTTTGCTGGCCTCCGTAGCGCGAATGGTAGTGTCTTGGCCATTCATCCGGAGGTCACGGGTTCGAATCCCAGTCAGGCACGGTATTTTCACACACGCTCTACAAGTCATTCGTCTCATCCTCTGAAGCAATAACTAACGGTAGCCCCGGAGGTTAAACAAAAAAAAAGTGTTGTAGTTTAAATTATCGAACTGATTTACATTAGAAACATGTTAACCTCGTTTTGACTGATTTTAACAAATTTATTTATGTTTACTTAAATGACGTCATAATTAATTATTTTTACAGGTTAGTATTACGTTTATTAAAAATATATTTAGTCAATATTAGTTAATTATTTAATTAAACAGGATTATTTCGTTTGTGTAATTATCAAACAGCAATGTTGCAGGAAACTATTAATAACTGGTTGCGGTACATGCACGAGCACGTATCTTTTTATTTGTAAGATATTTGTCCTTAAATATAAAATTTAATTGTATAAAACCTGTCTATATAGTTTTGCCGTGTACGACAAAAGCAGTATAGGATTCTATGGTATATAACTAGTTGAATAGATTACGTCATCGGTATTATATTTTTTTAAATTTATACTACATGGATAGTAATACTTCCAAATAATAATAATAATAAATGTATTTATGTAGTTTATAATCTACTTTTTCATGTCAGCCAACCATCGCGCGTTTTCTTTTAACAGTGAGAAATTGTGTTTGTATCAATTGGGTAAATGCATAAAAGTTGTAGATGACTAACGTGTTAAACTTTTGTAAGTAACTTGTTATAATCAATAATAATGATGCATGATTGACATTAATTTTCGTTTAATATCAGATAATGATTCATATTCTTTGTCTGCAATAGAATTCAGTAAATATTTTTGATTCTAAGGTACAATTTAAAATGACCAATAACTAATAATTTATAAACCTTTTTCCTGTTTAACCTCCGGGAATTACCGGCAAATATTACTTCAGATAATGAATAAGGATGATATGTATGAATGTAAATGAAGTGTAGTCTTGTACAGTCTGAGGTCGACCACTTCTGAGATGCGTGGTTAATTGAAACCCAACCACGAAATAACATCGGTATAACATCGATTTAGTATTCAAATACGTATAAAAGTAAACTGCCTTTACTAGGACTTGAACGTTGGAACTCTCGACTTCGAAATCAGCTGATTTGCGAAGACGCGTTCACTATTAGACCAACCCGGTCGTTAAATCATTTGGCCTTGCCAAATGTTTAAGATAACGTAGTATGAATTAGTGCCATTAAATACCAACGAGAAAAACCACACCAGTATTGTAGAAATTTATATTCAGATAAGAGTAAATGTTCGTTTAATGGAGATCATGCAGCATTATAATTGTAAGTAATCACTTGCCGCTAAAGTTCTGGTTTAAAATCCCTCTATCTTCCGAGTGACTTTTGAAGGAAAAAATTTCGGTTGCCTGATTCTTCACAGTTCAGAGATAATTGTCGATGGGTTGTTTATATCATTATAATGTTCACCTACGTGTTGCACTCATCCCTGGTGAAAATTTCGGTTTCCTAAGGAAACCGTTATCGATTTGGGTGGGTTTTAGAGTCGTGTTGATAGATCCCCGGTAGATCATGGTAAGGATATCCGGGAGATAAAGAGTATTACATCCAAGTGTAATATGATAGCAGAGGGATTGCTTCCTGTGAATCTACTCAGGAACTTTAGTTTACTGAACAATGTATTTTAGCTGAAGGTTGCTTGGTATGTTATGTAAAGATGAATTTCATAATCCTATAAAACATGTAAATTAATTCATACTAAGATATTTATCTCAGAATGAATACAATTTTATAAAGTCTGTAATTTATCATTACGTTATTTCATTTTATCAATATCGTTCTTATAAAATTTACAAAAAAATTCCTGACAACAAAGTTGTACTTTCTTAGGGTTGGTTATTTACTTTTATATAGTGGGAAAATAATGATATATGAAAGTTAAAAAATTTTAAAAAACATAATTTTACTTTTTTCTGTTCCTCCAGCCCAAAATCATTTCCCAAGATATTTTTTGATTTGTCTACTTTCACTATGTTAAATGGAAGAAATTAAAGAAAAACCCATTAAAAAATGTAGAACAAATAAAAAGTTGCCTAAGATTCTTTTAGTGAGGTTGGAAGTGAATTATGATGAAATTTTATTGTAACATTATTATTAAAAGCCTAAAAAAAGTTATAAAAAATTCCAAAAATCAATATTTTTAAATTTTGATCGGATTCCCCACCATCAATATTGCCCTTAAAGTACTTTTTTTGAACTTGTTTTGGAAAAAATGGATTAAAAATATGCAAAAAATAATAAGGTAGCTTTTTTCGATTTTTGGAGAAAGGTGAATTGGGGTAAAATCTTTCTTTAAAATGTTAAGATAAGCATGTTTTATGAGCTTAAATGGGGTTATGTTTGTAAAATTTTAAGAAAATTGACCCCCATAAAACCCCACCCACTGGAGATATTGACCCGAAAATTTTATCAGAAAATTACCCCATATATACGAGTTTTTTTATAAGATTTCATCAAAATCGGTTTATCCAGTCAAAAATATTAAGATTCAAACACGTACGTACGTACGAATATTATCCCCTACTTCTTTTTTCTTTTTCTTTTTTTAGGGTCCTTAGGGCATGGAACGTTGAGATAAAACCCATACCCAATTTTTTTTTTATTACCATACTTTCCTTCTTTCAGCATAGCTCTGGAGCTATACTAAAATAAAAATTATTTTTTGACTTTTAACTTAATTCAAGTTAAATATAAAATTTTCAACAAAAAAATTGTGTAATTATGTCTAAATGTTTTATATACTTTCTCTTCCCATTTTTTTTTTTTTGTAGCTTTATTAATAATTATTATTTTGATAAAAATCTGGTATATTCGTTTTGATAGCTTAATAAGAAAATATTATAAATAATAAAATAAAAATATAAACATTAATGTATGGTAGATAAATGAAGTAATTGTTTTAAATGAAAATCTAATGAATTTATTTAAGTACCGGGAATTTACTGTAAGTTTTCATCCAAAAAAAAAATTGTTAAATGATTCATTGTCTGATAAGCAGCAGTTAGCTATTTACTAGTAAACTATTTAATTAAGGGTGATTCAAGAGGAAAGGAAAATAATTTGGGAACTGATTCTAGAGCTTAAAATAAGGGGAAAAGTTCATTTAACAAAGTTAGTGTAATTCAGAACTAAAGAAAAAATCATGATTTTCGTCACCGAATTTTTCTGTTTTCACTGGATATCATGAAAAATACGTAAGATACAGTTCTAGGATCTGTTTTATTCAGTTTTTCAGGTCAAAAAACATAAGAAACAATCAAATTTACCCCTTATATAACGTCTTAAAAATTTCAGTCTGTCCTCATTTCACCGGAGAATGAAATCCGGTTGAAATTCTTCTATAGCCGCAACTCGATAACAAAGTGTTTTCGAGTATATGTTTGTTTGAGGTTTTTCCTTATTTCAAGGTCTAGAATCAGTTATCAAATTATTTACTTTTCCTCCTGAATCGCTCTGTGTATGAATTATAAGTTACTTTTTCTTTTTCAGTGATTAAATTGGCAATTATTTTAGTATGATTTTTTTTTAATCGTGTAAATTTTATTGTCAAGCATTAAATTTGATGTTGAATCTAATTTGGGATTATTTTAAAATTATAATGACGTATGATTTTATTCATCATTGCGATTATGGCAATACTAGGTATAAATAAGTTAAATTTTGTTATAGGTGTATTTAAATCAGTATAAGTATAAAACCAGTATTACTAAATAATGTGGTTAATGGCATTGAACATGACAAGGAATGTTTTTTTTAGATTTGATTTTTAATTTTAATACATAAAAAGTATATAAGAATTGTTTGATTATTATAATTAAAAAAGATTCTTATATAATTACGTAGTTCTTTTTTCAATCGTTTTCTAACATTTTTTTTTTAAAGAAAAGGGAAAATACTATAATAATTTTCTTAAATTCTAATTGTTTTACAAGGAAAATACATTTATGTTTTTTTTTCTGCATAAACTGATGGTTCTTTTATTTTCTCTTAAAAACCAAGTGATAATAAAAAGTATAATTTTGAATCAATTTTTTTTCCAATAAATATCATTACAGAATATTTTAACTGTAATAATATTAAGAATAGAAATTAAATTTTTAATATTACGAATTTCTGTTTTATTTTGTTTATTTTTATAGTTATCATAAATATGAAGGACAAATACAAATAACAAAACGTTTTCCTATTTAGAAGACCGCACAATGAACTGAATTAATTAAAATAATGAAATTCAGATACCGCAAAACCTAATAATCAAAAGAATTAATATTTCCTCAGTAGATAATGAACAATGCATTCAATTATATTTCAGTTTAAAGTGTATTGCGTAACTTTATATAATTGTATGATAAAGTCAAATTCAGGGTGGCGCACGAAATGATCAGACATCTGTTTTGGCAATAACTGTTTAGATTAATAATTATTATGTGTTTTATGTTGGCAGGAGTGACAACAGTTTATAAATATAAGTTTTTTGTCTTTCCGAGTGTATCGTTCCAAGCTGACAAAGAAAGATTGACTGTTGAACAGCACGTGATGTTTTTAAATGGGATAAAAGGTGTGGTGCTTACACAAAGACGGTTTCGTTCCCCTTTTCCAGCTCGGTTATCGCCCTCATTTAAAACAATACGTAGACTTTACGAAAAATTTATCAGTGACGGATTAGTGTTTGAGAGTAAGCGCGAACGGCCTGCCGATCTTCGTTCTCCACAGAATGTCGAAGTTGTCAGAGCAGCGTTGCTGAGGAGCCCGGAAAAATCAACAAGAAAATCAGCAGCACGACTTGGGATTTCTAGGCGATTTGTGTAGCAAATTTTAAAAACCGATTTGCCTTTGTATCCATAAAAAATAAAAGTTTTGCCTAAATTAACGGTTGACAACCAAATGTCATTCGTTGAACGGGCTCTGTACCAAGATGTATTGTTAAACAATGTTTGGTTTTCAGATAAGGTACATTTTCACCTAGACGAGGTTATTACTAAACAAAATATACGTTTTTGGGCTTCCGAAAATCCACACGTGCTTCATGAAAAGTTCTTTCACGCTCCAGGAATTATTACGGTACGTACCGTTATCTGAAGTTACGGGATAATAGGACCATTCTTTTTTGGACAGTAAACGTTATCTAAACAAGCTGCGTAATAATTTTGTTCCTCAGCTTCTTGCCAAAGGGTTTCGATTACAAAAACAAGTAGTTCATATAGAATGATTAGCCAGACCCGCACACAGATAATGTTGTTTTAGACTTTCTGCGTAAAACTTTTAACGCAATTATCATTTCAAACCGATTTCCTAAGCGTTTTGCGCGTGGACAGAACTGGCTCCCAACAGTCCTGATTTGAATCCGTATGATTATTTTCTTTGGGGATTTCTAAAGGAAAAGATTTTCCCTAAACATCCTCGTACAGCGAGTGTTGATCATCGAGGTTTGCAACAAGATAACCGAGGATATTTGTCATCGAGTTATTAACAACATAGGAGTTCGTGTTGAAGAAGTTGCTTGCGCTTGTATTGTGATTCAAATAAATATTTTTTAACAAAATCAAATGTTGGATCATTTCGTTTGCCAACCTGTAAATTAATAATTAAAAAAAAAACCATTTGATTTTCGTAATGTTAGGAAAAATAATCGACCTTCATTTCGAACGTGGCTAAATTATACTCGTACATTACTATTTCGTACATTAAGTATAAATTTTATTTTTCCGGGGAATGCAGGAAGGTTCCTTAGAAAAATTTTAACATATTTTTCAAATCTTAAATAGTTTATTCCTGGAAGAAATTCGGCATTTTATTTGGAAATTTACTCAAAAATATTTTATCACAATTTAGTTACTTTTGGATGATAAATAGTTCTGGGTTCCGCTACCTGGAGAGTGAATTGTAAAAAGTGTGAATTAAATGCTTTTAAATAGCAAAGTTGGTTTCATATCAGGGTACTTTTAATGTCACCTTTATATAAAGGAAATGGCGGCTTTCACATAAGAACACCAATTTCAAATAAACCACATGTTTTATTCATTACAAAATTAGTTGGTAAAAATGATTAAAAACAGATGTAATTAGAACCGGAATAATTAAAAACTGTAAGATAATTATTCACGGTTGATTGTTGTCTAATTGTTAATTAGTTTTATTCAATTTTAATAACTGTTTAAAACATCAGTGTTTAAAACATCATGTATTAAAACTGTTTAATACATCATCTATTTTTAATAATTTATACCACCTATTTTGTAATCTATAAAAACTGTGGTTTATCTGAAACTGATGTTTTTATTTTAAAACCGCCATCTTGTTTCTATAAATCCTACAAGGTTGACATTTTTAGAATCTTTGTTAAAAGGTCTGTAAAGTTTCAATAGAATCGGTGCAGGAATGAGCAAGTGATACTAAATCAAAAGCATATATTTCTTCGTGGGACACGTGTATATATATATATATATATATATATAAAGGGTGGTTCACAAATAATATAAAATAAAATTGTACTACTGGTAAAAATAAAGAAGAAATTTCATATAAAGATAGGTTTGAAAACATTTCGTTAGCGAGTGTCGGCTAGCGAAAGATTTCGTCCTAATTTGTGATCCTTGGTAAAATTAAGCCAGGCTGCAGTTTGTGGAGCCCAAACTAATGGTTAAGTTGACTGGTTTTATATGAAATCTGAATTGAAAAAATGGAAAAAATTTCCCAAACTGGATTTTTAGTAGTTTTCGGTAAAAATTTGAGGTAAAAAACAACAAATTGGGTCAAAAACAAAGTATTTTAAGTTTGGCGTAAAATTATATCGTTAAAAGGATGATAAACATATAAATGTTTTTAACAAAACGTGTAGGGAATTGGTTCGGAGAAAATGGTATTGATAAATTCCTCAGAAATGAAATACAAATGTAAAAATTTTAAGTTGATTAAAAACAAAACATATCAAAATGTGAATATTTTAACAAGATGCAAAATGTTCAGTAGTTCAGAACAAAAGAATCGGATATTAAAACCACTAAACCTACAATTTTGTGCTTCTGTTTTTTTCAGTTTTTCAGGTCAGATTTCATATATAAAACTACTAAATTAATCCCTCAATTTCGATCTAAAGAATTACCCTATCTCTCTTTTTCTAACCTCCGGAACAACCGTAAGGTGTCACTTCAGAGAATGATATGTATGAATGCAAATGAAGTACGAAGTCTTGTACAGTCTCATGTCACAGCCATCCCTGAGATGTGTGGTTAATTGAAACCAAACTACCAAAGGACACCGGTATTCACTATCTAGTATTAAATCGGTATAACTGCCTTTACTAGGATTTGAACCGTAGAACTACACTCTTTTTTTCCCTGTTTAGCCTCCGATAACTACCGTTCAGATAATATTTCAGAGGATGAATGAGGATGATATGTATGAGTGTAAATGAAGTGTAGTCTTGTACATTCTCAGTTCGACCACTCCTGAGATGTGTGGTTAATTGAAACCCAACCACCAAAGAATACCGGTATCCACGATCTAGTATTCAAATCCGTGTAAAAATAAATGACTTTAATAGGATTTGAACGTAGAACTACACTGGATTAATTTTGCTAAACGCGCGTATACCAGAAAGAAATCTTTTGCCAGCCGACACTCGCTAACGAACCTATTTTTACATAAATTTTCTTCTTTATTTTCTCCAAAAGAACATGTCTTGAAAGTTTGTTATATTCTTCGTGAATCATTCTGTATATACAAAAAAATTGGGATAGAAAAAAATGTGATTCTTGAAAATGAACTATCTTCTTACACATCAGGTATTAGAGTTATATTATCGTAAAGTTAATTTACAGGAATTTTTTTTTTTTTTAATTAGTGTTAATTTTCATTAAATAAAGGAATGAAAAACTAATTTAATATGTGTCTATTTATGGTAAGAAATAATTATGATGAAATTTATGTAATTAAAGAATGGATTTAGTTGTAGTTGAAGGAAGTGAAAGACACTTCCTTCCTGTTGTAACCAATCGACTATTATCTTACAGTAGATCTTATTAGTCAATAGTTGAGAGTCCGCAGAACTGGACGGCACGGCGAAGTCAACGAACTTTGTTTACAGTTCTAAATATGAACTAACCTAAACGTGAAACGAAAATGGGAAAAAATTAAGAAATAAGCATGAAACATTATTTCATTTCAATTAGATTTGTAATATAGAATACGTTCAAAAAATACCTTGAATTTTGTTAGACAACGTTTATTTCTTACATTTGATTAACCGCGGTACTCGAATATGTCACCTTTTCCTGAAAAAGATGGGTTTACCAATCGCGCCACTAGATAACAGTACTTGATATTACTAGGTAGCGTACAAAAATGTAATAATGTACTATAAATAATAAAATTTAAAAGAAAATATTTTCCATCTTGTTTTAATAGTAAATGCTCATTTAGATGAAAGTACTGAAGATGAAACAATTTTTTTAATTACCATCACTTCATTAAAAATAAATGAAAGTTTCCAAGAGATTTGTAGCTGATGATAAAACAAAAAAACACACGAAGAGTAGGAAAATATTCCAAATGTGCCAACAAAAATTTGTTACTTAATAGGATTTGAAATAAGTGTAATATTACATCACGGATCGTCGATTCGTGAAGGTCATTATACTAGTTTTATTAAAAAAGGAAAACGTATGGTAAAAAATTGTCCGAGAAATTCAAAAAATGTATATTTGTTTTTTCTAGAAAGGCAATAAACTTTAATAAAAAATCCATAAGGTAACAATCAGTAGTTCATAAAAAAAAAATATAAGAATAATCTAACAAAACGCAAACGCAGTGGTATCAAAAAAATACGATGAAATTGTAAACCGTACAGTAAGAGTCTCGCAGATATCATTTCTTCTGTTCAAAAAACAAAAATTTCTGTTATATAAAACTGTTTTTAACAAAATGGTACTGATATCAAAAAAAGGTAAGACACTACATTTCTATTATCAAAATCTGTTCTAATTTAGAATTTTGTTTAAAAAAAAAAAACTGTTAAATATATGTAATATAAGATCTACAGATTGAATTTTTGTGATAAATTAAATATAATAATTATAAAAGATATTGGTAATTATGAAAATTGAAGATAAATCGATAAAAAAGATAAAATTAGGATTAGGAATTTGGAAAAATAAATTTCAGATAAAAATTAGTGAAAAATAATAATTGGCAAAAAAGGCATTCAGAAAGTTGAAAGAATTGCTGTTTGGTTCAAAACCTTGGAATATTATTCTATAGAAACACTGTTAGATTGGCATTTATAAAAAAAAAAAGTTTATAAGAGAAGAAACGCTAAGTATATGAATTCAAATATATATAAAATAACATGCCATGAGTCATTTATAATTAACGCCCAGCAAAAACTACGAAAGAGAAATCGATGAAAATTTGTATACATGTCCTTCTTACGGTGTAAGTGCACACCAAGAAATGATTTTTTTAAATTCCGAGTTTAAAAGGGTTAAAATGGAGTAAAAATTAATTTTATTATTTTTTTTAATTTCTCTGTAACAAGTACAGATCAACTTGATTTTTGGTGCGTGTAATCTTTACTTAAATATATAAAAAACATTTTCTAGATTTTTTTAAATTCGATCTTGAAAGAGGTGAAGAAAGGTAAAAACATTTTGAATAATGATTTCAAATTTTCCCCATTTCCGACTATACTAAAAGAGATATTCAGTAGATTTTGGCTTGCAAATACCCCTCAGATAAATACCTAAAACCAATTTTCGTTTTTTTTTTAATTTCGATTTTTTAAGGGTTGCGACGGTGTGCTCAATCAACACAGCCATTGCTACTGTTACTGTGCGGCGCGATTGGCTGCACCTTCCTCTGGTGACTTGATTAAAAAACATTAAAAAAAAACAAAATAAACTGACCGCCACGGGAAACGCAAAACCAACTAAATAGAGCGGGAAAAGCCGTGACGGGGATCCTACCATATTTATTTATGTACAAAACAGAAATTGTAATATCAACGAATCCCGCCTACCAAATATTTTGGAGTGGTCTGAATGTAATCCATTTAATCACTAATACGATTAAAAAAAAAAAAACAAATTATATGTATGTATGGTGATGATATTTTACGTTAAAACTAGACAAAAGGAAACTAGAATAACGGGTTTGTTTTCCTTTTTTTTAGATCCCCAAATAGGTTCTAAAAATAATTTTTTGTAAACCTCTATTTTAAACTACCGCGTGGTAAACTATATATAATCAGATTAATGGCGAATTTTGTTTTATTTATTGAAATAGTGACTAGTGTGGTACATTTATAATTTATTTACTTAAACTGGATAAAAATTAGTTGGTTATAATAAATAATCTATAAATTAAAAATGTAAACTTTAAATCATTTATCAACAAACCATGACTAATTGTGACTGTTTATGATAATTTAGATGTAAACTAATTAACACGATTAATAAACCACGCCTAATTAACCACCATTAATAAGTAAAGGTTTATTAATTTAAATTGACACAGAATTAGTACTTATATTAATTGTTTCGGTTAATATTCTATAATATAAAATTAATTTTAAATGAAATTTAGTTAGCGTGAAAGTAATATGTAACTGAAAATTTATTAAAAAAAAATAACTGAAAAAAATTATCTAAAATTCCATTTAAACAAAAGTAATTGAAAAAGATTTGTTTTTCCATACAGGAAAACAGAGTTCACGGGTAAATTCAAAACATGAAGGTATTTTTTTTTTTTGTATGTTTCCAAGGGAAAAAAATCAAAGAAAAGGAAAAAGAGTTGCGCTATGAGATAGTATTATTAAATCGCACAGTAATCGTAATATGGGGCAAATCTTAACAACTAAAAAAAATGCACTTTTATGACGATGCTCATCATTATTTTATTTATATATCAGTGTCAATTCATTAAGGGAACACAAAAAAAGGTACATCCTTTTTTGGAGGATGTACCTTTACAACTGAACACCATATAAATTTAGTCTTCGATGACGCGTCTGACACCGAAGCAAGCTATCAAATAGATATAAAATAAATTATTTATTTATAAATGTATTTAAACTTTTATTAATATAATGTTTTAAAAATATAATAAATTTAAAATATTTAAAACACTCGTAAATTATAAAGAAAGGCATTGATCTACAAATACTACAATATCATTGTACGGTTGAACGGTACCATTTTTTTGAATTCATTGATGACCATATCGAGACCCTAATACCAGCAAGATCTTGTTCTATGAATGGTACAATAAAATTTTCTGAACGGTCTTCTCCCACTGTTGACCGAAGTTTTGTTTTTACGATGCTAAGCTTAGAGAAGCTTCGCTCGCAAGAGCGAATCGTCGTAAATTTTGTCATTAATTGGAAATTTCGTCCCTCTGCCATCCTTAAAGATGTGATACATAATTAGTAAAGCTGTAATAAAATCAAAAAACTTAATTTGAGCAGTAGAACAGTATCCAGCACCTAATTTCGGCGCCCTTCTGAGAACGCGTGTGGGTGCCACGGCACCCACTGTGGACACGCCTATGACTGAACATGTTCTGAAAGTTTCTTCGTGGGACACCTATGTATGTAATAAGTTTGTATATTTTCCAAATTCCTATACTTTCAGTTAACACAAAAATATATAATAGTAGATATTTGTCCGAAGGATGTTGAGCTATCCACTGAACGCTACCATTACTAGTTTAAGACGCCTACGTAGCATTAGAGAGGTGTACTTTCTCCGGTAAGAGTAAGAGTTTGAAGTGTAACATTAGGTCCTTTCCTTCTCTAAACCGTACTTATACGATTAATATACTTATTAATTTGAGCATTACTAAGCCGGCTTTGTTTTAACTTATTACAGTATTTACATGCATAAAAAAATACTTTAAAATAATTATAGATGTAGTCAGTAATTTTTTCCGGTTTTGTAGCGGAAGAAAAGACCACCAATGTGGAGTTGTCCGAATATGGAGGGAGGGGATCAGCTTCACTGATCTCCATCTAAATAATCACACCTATTATAGAATTTCCGTTTTGTACGTATTAATAAACTGGTAAGGTTTTATTCCACTTTATACAGACGGGTCAGTTGGTTATGAAATTATACTTTCCAGTCTCTAATAGATTCTGTAACAAAGTATTATTTTCGGTTAAAAAAAATAAAATAAATATAATAAACCCTTTCTCAGATTTTTGTATTTTTCGACGTTTTGACGACCCTATTTCTAAAATGTTAAAGTCTAGGTTAGAAAGTCCTGTATATATCTAATGGTTTAATGTGTTATCATGTAATTTTTTATGTATACGATAGTTTACTAGGGTTTAATTCTTTTAAATTTTCGATATAAAACTACGAGAGGAGAAATTGTAATTTTAAGAATGCTACATATCAAAGATGGTTCAAATGTGTTACATATTTACTTCTTTTTTCTTTGTTTTTGTGTTTTTAATAAATAAATAAAATTTTGTTGAAAACAACAACATAAGAAAAATTTTGAAAAATAAGCTAACAACAAAGTTGTAATACTTTCCTGGCATTGTTTATTGTAGTGGAAAAATAATTATACATGAAAAGAGTTACCTAAAATTTCTTTTTTGGGGTGGGGGTAATTTATGATCATATTTATTATAAAATTATTATTTATTACAATTGTTATTATTAATCAATTTAAAGTAGATTCATCGGTTTGATTTTCATATTGGTTTAAGAATAGGTTTTTTTAATGGTCCTTCAAATATTCTTGAAATGTTTGCTACTGAAATTGACTGTATTATTTTATATATTCCAAAAAATGTTTTAAAGGACCAAAAGAAGTTTTTAAAAATTCAAAAAATCTGTATTTTTTTCTGCTCTCCATCTCCAAAATCATATACGTTTACTATGTTAAATGGTAGTAACTTCCACTACAAAATGTACTACCAATAAAAATTTACCAAGATTTCTTTTTTTCGGGGTGGGAGGTGAATTATGATGACATATTACTAAAAGTTTAAATAAACCAATAAAAAATCTAAAAATTTACATTTTTAAACTTTGATCGGCTTTTCGGACCACAATATACCCCCAATGTATTTTTTCTGGTCACTTGCACTAATACTACGCCTAGGAAGCCATTAAATAAAATATTCAATAAATAAAAAAACAACTTTTCGATTTTTGGGATAGGAAAAATTTTGAGGCAGATTTCTTTTTAAATTGTAAGAATCACGCAGGTTTGTACTAAGTTTAAAATAAAAAGTTGGTTTATGTTTGCAAAATTTTGAAAAGATTGACCCGAAAAAGCTATATACTCTACCCCTTGGAAATATTGACTCCAAAATTTTACCAAAAAAATTGCCCTGTATGCACGAGTCTCTTTGCCAAATTTCATCAAAATCGATGTACCCAGTCAAACGTTATTAAGCTTCAGACATGTCAACACGTACGTACAAACGTTATGACCCGTTTTCTGTGTTTTGGGATCCCTGGATCATGAAACTTGTCCGGAAATGCAAAAAAAATCAAAGCCAATAATTTTGACTGATTAGCACGGTTTCCTTTTTGCCGCATAGTTCTAGAACTATGATGCCAGGTAGTAGATAAAAAGGCAATAAAAATGTTGTAAAATCAATGTTGGAATAAAGATATTGATAATATATTTTTGAATATTTAAGAAAATGAATACGTTCCTTCGAAGTTAAACATGTAGTAAGTTACAATGTCGTGCAATTATTAAAAATAAATGACTGGAAACATTATTTATTCAGTGCTGATAAAACTAACGTTACTTTTCAACTTAATCCCGGTTACATGTCCTAACTTTCTGTAGGCTTTATTTTCCAGTATTAAAAAAATTATTCATATCTATCGCAGAGTCATTCGAGTACCGCATTCTTCACCCGCACATTGTGGTCAAATTGGTGTAATATAAAAACTTTAAGAGGAGCAAACAAACAAAAAATCTGACAGTGCAAAATCGGAACTGTAAGTTTGATGTGGCCACATTTCTCCACCCGACTTGTGAATAATTTACCTTGTCTTTTGAGCGGTATGAGAGCTGTAGTTATCATACAGAATAATTACGTCTTTTACGTAACAAATGAAGAAATATTAAGAGCACGTGGTACCTTGTGTTTTTTTTAAATTCGATTTTTTTTTAAATTTTTGATTATTTCAAATGTTATTTTACGCATATAAAATAAGTAAAAATAATATTTTTAGTGCCAAAATTGATTTTTTTATTTGGACTCCTCGCTCAAAAATTCGAAATTTGAAGATTTTTTAAAGATTATTTTATTTTTTTTATTGACACTATCTGGTTATTATGAAAGGGAAATTTAATGTTTATATAGGGAAATTTTGTCAATTTTGGTTAAGTTTGAAATTTTGATCATGTTCAAAAGCGGATGGGCTCATGATGTGACTTCTCCGCGGAGAATTTTGTAGAAAATGGTAAAAAGAATTTCAGGAAAGGGTCAACTACATATAAACTTATCAATGAATTCAAGGCTACAATGGTGTTGGTATAACAAAAATTACACATGTATAAAAGATATGAACCGTGCAATATGGGCTATTTAATTTCTCTATTTAAATTCTCGCCAGATGAAAACCGTTCATGTGAACTTTGTCCGTGGGGCAACATATTCCTAACTAATTCTTACTGGATATTAAAAATACATCGATTTTTGGCTCATTGGTTAAAAAGTTAAATGTTTTTTTTTTTTTGGAGGGGGGAATTCCGAAAAAAGATCCAAAAATAATATCTGTATTGATTTTTTATTATTTATTCGGTTAAACCGAATACGGTTTTTAAGCACAATGTGCTTAAAATCCATGTACCATATTCTTGAAAGTGACAAAATGTAGAATTAGATTATTATCCTGCTTCCATATATTCTATTCGATTCATCTTTTTAACAGAAAACTTTAACATGGCCTTGAAAAGGCCCAAAAAAAATTTTCTGGAACAACACCCCCACTAATTTAACTACGAGTCGCCACTAGATAATGGAATGCTCTAATAAATACGATTTTGTAAAGCGTCATTCGAAACTTCTACTGGTTTACCACTACGATCAAAATTTGTGACACTTGTTCTGTTCTATCCGCTTATAAAATTTTGTAAGGTTAATACACTTTTTATAATACCGTTTTAATATCCGTCAATGAATTTCAGCCGGTTTTACACCTTCAGAAATTAAAAATCTTATCTAGTAGGGTATTTGTTTCAAGCGGAGCCGATATTTTGAAATAACGGGAAGAGGTTACAATAATGGATATTCTTATTTCCATTATATCGGCTAATATTTTCTATGTCAAGGATACCAATTACACCGACAGACAGTCCCAGTTTATTCTATTAAATAGTTTTCCCACTGTTGCCATTTTTGTCTTTTTAATTATTAAACGATCCTCGTAACAAGGTTAGAAAAAAAATTCACATTGATTTTTTATTATTAGATAAAATGTTTTTACTTGAATTTACAGATATTTATACGTATATACTGGGTGGAAAAAATCATCGTATTTTGATTCTACAAATCTTAAAAAATAGCTCTGAGCAAAGAAAATATTATTTCAGGAAATCATAATCGTTTGTATGTATATTTGAGGAAATATATAAAGTAAGGTAGGTAAATAAATATCTTGATAATTGATTTATTATATTAAAATATAAATTTCCTTGGGAGGTTGATTGCACCCCCCCCCCCCACATCAAACCTTCTTACGGATTCGTCTCTAATTTATCTAAATGATAATAATTTTCAATCTTTATCGAGAATATAAGAGGGTTATTTTTTATTTTAGTTTTTTTTCTCTGAAAATATCATAACATGTAATAGTTTGAAATGCTTTTAAAACTTTTAAAGATTTACTAAATAAAATACTTTTAAATTTTGCTCGTAATTAAATTTATTGTAATTGTTAATAACATTTAACAAGTTTTAACAATTCAAGAACAGTTTTAAACAAGAGGTAAATGTTAAAAAATCAAAAAACACGACTGCCAAAAAAAAAAACCATTGCTGTTTAATATAAGATAATTAAAGAGCGTGCGGGTGACAATTTTGTATACAGTATTTGTATATAGTATTATTTTTTTTTCAAACCTTTTACGTTTATTTAAACATATTTATGTTGCCTATGACACTCCCGAAAGCGTAAGATTCCAACTCGGGGTCATACATCTAAATCGGTACAGTCATTGAGCTGCTTCCGTAGAACAAACATACATACATACGCTCTAAATATGTCACACTCCTTTTTGGGCAGTCGTGTAACAAATACCCCGTTTGAATTTTGAAAGTCGGAAGATTGGTTGCGAAGATATAACAATATTTCCGAATAACCGTGATCTGTTAGATGAAGAGTGTACCTGATGTGTGCAAAGTTAGGCTTCAACCTTCTAAAAAATACCCCATTTGAATTTTAAAAACCGGATGATTGTTTGCGTAGATACTATAAGAGCACCCTATTGCACCTCCCAAAATATCGCCCCCGGAGGCACCCCGTTAGTTACCAGTTGACTGTAATGATTGATCTAGCCTCGCACCAGGTGCTCTCATCACCTACCCCACTCTAGCCTGACACGCATTCATCAGGGAAGCCCATTACTAATAAACAGAGATTTTTTAATCTATTTAATATTTTATTTTATTTAACGTTATTTTATTTTATTTAATTCTATTATTTTTGTAATATTATTCATTCGATTGTTCGAATGATTCAGTTCAAACCCAGCTCAAAGTTCATTAATTCAATTCATTAAAGTGTGTGCTTCAACCGGCAATTCTCCACTAGTAAGGATTCCAACGCGGGGTCATACATCTAAATTTGTTCAGTCGTTGAGCTGCTACGGTGCAACAAACATACATACACTTATTTTCGGGCAGTCGTGTAAAACATATTCATTAGTTTAAATAATAAAATATGTTACGATTATAAATTTTTAGTTTAATTGAGTAGAATTAAATATTAAGCTCTATTTAAATAATAGTAAAGTTCAACAACATTGTCGCCGGCCTATTAAAAGAATTCTTTCTTAAAAATCAGTTAATTACTTCAATTGCCGATCTCAGTGGCGGAGTGGTAGCCTCTTGGCCTTTCATCCGGAAATCCCAGGTTTGAATCTCGAGCATTTTTACACACTACAAAATTCCATTTCCACTTCCACATACAAGCTTCTCATCAGAGGTTTCCGTCTTAATTTCATCAACCAAAAAATAAATAAATAAATGAAAATTAATGAAATGCAATTTTTTTTTCATTCAAATTTCTTTTGCATTGTTATGATGATGATCTCTGTTAAATGTTAGAAGAGTAAATTTATAAATAAAAATTGGATTACTGTTCTATTTATTAGTATATTATTGAATATAATTCAATGAGTAACTACGCGTGACATTTAAATCATAAAGAACTCGCCTGTAACCACCTACCATTATAATCATTACAGTGATCAAGTGATCACCTCTTCTCCACACCCACAGAAAGTTGACGTAATTTATTTAATGGCATGTAAATTATAATCAATTTGATACGGATTAATAAAGAGGGTGTAATTTAAAATCACAGGGAAAAAACTGGAACGGATGTAAAAAAAAAAAAAAAACCAGATAAAACTATTTATAAGAAATAATTTAAACGGTTTGATTCTATTTTCGTGTTTAATGCATTATTATAATAATTGTTAATATCTAAAACAAATATTGTTATAAATTAATGCAAATTTAATCAAACAATCAATTTAAATTTTAATGAGGTTAAGTGGTAAAAATTATACATCATTTCTAAATCTATTTTAAGTAACTATGAAAAATTTAACGAGAAACTTTTATTTCATACACCCCTCTTCTACATAAATATAAACAATTTCCCTTTCCATCACAACTTTTTTTCTATTACTCCATTAAAGGAGGAGAAAACCGGAAAAAATAGCGTATTGAGTAAATACTCCTTTCAATAACTATGAACACATCTAACTAATCAATCAATATATACTATAATACATTTTTTTCCTACCACTTCTTATAAGAATAACGATCCAATAATCTATACTAAGCTGACAATAGATTTATAAAGACAAAATAAATTAAATAAACTAATTATACTTGATACGTTTTATCTTTTACGATTAGTTTGATAATAAATGATGAGCTATGCTGAACTGTTAGGAAATAAATTCTAATTAAAGTTTACGCTTAAAACAAAAATCTAGATGACCCTTTCGTTAAACAGTAATCATCAGTAAACACAGCGGTAAATACAACAAAATAAATGAAAAAATAAAAAATAATAATTTTATAATCATGGCTCGTTAATATTGATATTTAATTTATTTATATAATAGTTTCCACTTAGCAACAATCTTTAATGGTATGTTCGAGCGCTTTCGGATTAGTAATCCATCCTCAGGAATATTGATGTGTTATAATTATAACTATCTACTTCACATATGATTAATTGTAGTAAATTGTATTTTAAAAACAAAAATTATAAATATAAAAATTGATTGTCAAAATTGATTGCTCGTGATAGCAATTGAGACCTTTATACTGACGTGACGGATAACGTTGACTTTATTTTACCTTTTCATGATCAGTTATTATATTTATGATTTTTATTTTTAAAATTCAAGTTAGTATAATTAATGATATGTGAAGTAAATAATTATAATTATAACACATCAATGTTCCTGAGGATGGATTACTTATCCGAAAGCGTTCGAACATACTATTAAAGATTTTTGGTAAGCGGAAATTATTATATAAATAAATTAATAATTAAAAAAGTTTATTTTTTTAAAAGCAACTGCCAAAAGTACTCGTTTTATAGTGCTTCTTAGTTTAGTATTAATAATTTCATATTTATCTTCTTTTTCGTTCTCGGCGAATATAGCTAAAATTTATATATTAAAGGGGAAAATATATGCTATATTTTACTTGTGCTGTATTCAAGCACAAGGTTTAACCTGGCAGACCTACAATAAAAAATGCTTTTCAACACACTCCAAAATTCCCGACTACAAAACAGTGTTCTCCCAGAGGTACTGTACGTCTGTGAGTCAATTTTTAAAATTAAAAATGGGGCTAAAACCGATCACATAATCAAAACAGAACCTGTTTAAACAAAAATTACTAAAAATAGGGGTCTGGCGACTACCGAATAACGAAACTGTATACAAAGAAATCGACCCGATTTCTTTCAGCGCAATGAATCAGCGCGATGAAGAAGAGAAGGGGTTTTTCTGCATCTTAAGAATGCCTGAAGGCCAATTCTGAAATAACTGGTTCTCAGAAATTTGAAAAAGAAAACTAGTGGAAAATACGTCAGAGAAATTAAGAAGGATCTCGAAGAAATTGGACTGAGGATCGAGGACAAGACAAAAATAAACAACACTCTCAAAGCACGCAGATTCTCTAAAGAAAAGACTCAAAGTGAAGGTTACAGACGAAATGTGGAAACAAAGACGAGACCGTCTTAAAAAGTACTGGCAGAACCGAAAGCTAAGGTAGTGCGCTCTTCGAATAACACTAGAAATTAATTAAGTGGTCCAACATGGTCTCAAAAAAAAAACTTGTCATCATGTCAAAAATACGGTATCAGGTTTTTGTGCAAATCTTTACGTTTTAGGGTCCAAATAATTCATCTAGATCTAAAAAAAAAAATTATGTACATATGTATAAAGGTAATATGTTTCGCACTGCTTTTGGCCTTATATCTCAGGATTTACCAAACCGATCATCAAACTTGATTCAAATATTTCTATTTATAGGGCATTGATTATATTAATTTTTTAATAATTCGTTAAGGGGATGGGGGATATCGCGAAAAAATCTATTTTGATTTTCTTTAGAGGCATTTTACGGAAAAGTTTATTAAAGTAAAACATTAACAAATTGAATATTACGGAACTTCACAAAATTTAACCTTCACTTTATAAAAGTCAAAATGCAAACAGATTAAGTTGTAAATGTAAATAGTAAAATATGTTAATAAAATATTACAGCGCGGAAAATATACTCCGGTAAGAAAGTGGCAGCCGGTATGTAATCTTACGAGCAGGAACATATAATAGCATTTTAAATAACTATCTTTATAACGTGGTTGTTACTTCCTTCTCGACAACAATTAATGTAGCAGTCATATAAAAGGTTATTTGTTTATCTTATATATATAAATGAATGTTTGTTTGTCTCATATGCGTTTTTATACCATTAATCCGATTGCGATGAAACTTTGGTGAGTTGTGCGCACGCCCGCGAAGTTTTCTGAACTAGTTTGGACAGCGCTAGGTGGCGCTGGGATCGAGATATTTCGAAAAATTGTATTTATAGTCCGATTTGGCTCATTTTCAGAATACGTGTTACTTTCATGGAAAGAGATAACGCTGCAGAAAATGGACCCGCTAGATGGCACTGGGATTAAAATATTTGGAAAAATTGCATTTATGGTCCGATTTAGCTCATATTCAGAATATATATTAGTTACGTGAAAACAAATATTTTTTGCAAAAAACTATATCCGCTAGGTGCGCCGGTGTCTTGATATTTACGAAACAAACAAATATACAAACAGACTTTCTTTTTCTATATATATAGATATAAAAGGCAATGTTCGTATGTGTGTCCGCTATAGAATAAAAAACTACTGGACCGATTTACGCACGTGAAATAGGGAAGAAGGGATAAAATGAAAGGTTAAATTTTGCAAAGCTCTGTAATGTTCAGTTTTTTAATGTTTTATCAAACTTTCAATTGTGTTCATCTAATATACATACATATATATATATATATATATATATATATACTCAAATGTAGCAATAGCAAAGCATTGACGGGTCTGCTAGTTTCAAATAAAATTTTGAACATATCGTATTATTTTATATAATTTCTTATTCAGCTTACCAAAACAAATATTTCTTTTTTAATCTTTAAAAATAATTTTTCTTACTAAATTATTTTTTTAAAAATGGTCGATACTAGCAAAGCGTTGATCGAAAAACGACCAAATAGAGCAAGGGAGATGGAAATAGGTTATTAACTGGATTAGAAGGGGATTAATAAAAAAAAAAATGGTTTGCATGTTCTACTCCACTAACGTTGAGATAGTTAAAATTTAATCGATAAATGCTATTTTTCCGTAATATTTTGAATAAAAATTGCAAAAAAAATGAAATAGTGTAGGTAAAAAAAATATGTAAGGATCACAAACCCTTCAATTTTTTCACGGTTACTCGGTTTCAAACTAATCGGTAAAGATATAGTGATCAAGCATTGTTTAATTTTTAATTTGATAACTTTCCAAGATAATATTTTAAAAGAGCTGGCAACGGTGTGCTGGCATTCACTTAATAGTAATGCATTAATCCATCGGTGAAGAAATTAAAAATTATTTCATTCCTTATTAATTAACACCTAATTTAATTTGTTGATTTAGTTTTCTTAATTAAAGAGATAAAAAATATAAATAAAGAAGTGAATTTAAATGCTTTGGTGTTATTGCCTTTAAATGTGCGTACATTTAAATCCTGTACTAATTTACTATTTATTTTTAAATTGATAAGTTAAAAAGTTAAAATATATTTTTTTTAATAAAATAAGTTTATGAAACTCATACTTTTGGAAGTTGATTAATCACTAACTTCTCTGAAAAGAGTTATAGTATTCTCATTTTCATTATTCAATGATATTAACAAAAATCAAAAAAATAAATAAATAGAGGTAAATGTACATTTTATGTTTTTTTTTACATATACAGTATTAGAGTATTATTTTTTTCTAATGAGTAGTTAACTTTCTTTCTAAATCCAACCGTATTCGAGAAATAACTTCCAACAACATCACATCTATTTTTTTTTCTATTTTAAATTTAATGAATAATTTTCTTAATTCATATACAGATTTAACATAAAATATTCAGTGAATTTTAGGGGTTATTAAAAGATGAACAAAGAAATAAAACGCGCGATGTTTTTTCCAAACTAGATACTAGAGTTACTGATGACCTTGAATGGACATGCCGGCGCGATGTAACGACAACGGTTTGTCAGTTAAGCAATGGCTACTATGCAGGAGAAAACAGTGTGCGTACTAGGGTCTCATGAAACGGGTCTGTTATTACTGGTCGTAGACGTTTTCGTTTAGAATACGACTGTGGTCTTTTTAATAAAAACTATATTAACCTCTCCGTCTGTATCAGCCGTTTAAGGATACAAGAAGTGTAATACACAAAAAAGGTGCTGACAGACCTCCCGTCTTCGAGGAAGTTGTGGATAAATTAAGAGAAATTTTAATAAATTAAAATTAATTTAGAAGCCCAGGTAAATCCACTCGTGCGAGTCTAGAACCGGGAATACCGCAATGTGACGGTTCTACACAAGCGTCTAAAATTTCATGCATACAAAATTCATTCGTTGTATGCAATTGAAAAGAACGATAAACCATTCTGTTACAATTTTGCCGAGAACATTCTTAATAAAGTGAATGATGCGTTTTTATAAAAAGTAATATTTGATTGAGAAAGCTACCTTCCATGTTTTGGATCACGTTAACCGTCATAATTGTTGGATTTGGGGCAGGAAATATCCTCATGCCATTCGAAAAACACAACATGATAGCACGAGAATTAAAGTTTGGTATGCGTTGACTGCTTAGGAAGTAGTAGGACCATTCTTCTCCTAACCAGCAGTTAACCAACCGGTACCCGCCTGGATGATGTTACTTCAGTCGAATCAGACTTCATCTCCTTTTTTTTTACCTTTTTCTATTTTAGTTTTTATAACTTTTTTTAAAAATTTAAATACGAGTATATTGATTTATTAATTATTAACTTCTAATTGTAAAACGTTTTTATTATAAATAACAATTCAATAATAACAATAAAAAAAATCAGAAGATATTAATGAAATAAAATGTTAAGTACTTTTCATTTTTTTTTTAAATATGAATATGTAATTTAATAGACGTATTTCGAGATATTCCTCGTACAAGGAAGTCATGTGGTGTCCATAAAAAATTTATTAACTCCTAAAATGTGCTGAATAATTATGATTACCTTTCTATTACTATGTACTACATCACTACTATTAATTATAAACTACATTATACTACTTCTACTACATCAAATTTCATTATTTTAGATCACACTGTACCTTAGATAGTTATTTATAACTTAGATTTTAACATTCTTGAAGTTAGGAAACCTTTATTTAATAAATAAAATGGAGGCAGGTAATTTTTTTAATAAATACCACATGAATTTGTTGCATAAAGTTAATGTGTATTTAGTTTTCAAACATAAAGTTATAGATACTTCTCGTATATAAAAACATATTCTAGTGGTGTATTTTATTTAAAACTTATCGCAGTACATCAATATACTCAAAACGTTTTTAGAAAAATGTATTTAATATTTTTACTAAGGTAAACCATTAATAACGGAATAAAAATATTGTATTTTGCGTAATAAGAGGCTGTATGAAATAATTTTCATCTAACTGATTTATTGAAAAATAAGGAACCCATAATTACATCGATGTTAAAAGTATTATATTTAATTTTGTTTTGAAATTAATTTTTCCATATGTTTTTTCGTTTGAAACACATTATTTGTTTCTTTTAGGAATGGAAACATTTTGAAGAACTGTTTAAAAAATTGGTTATTTTAAACGAGGGTAAGTCAATTATTCGTAATTTAGTTATATTTTTGTTTATGTTGGTAGTACTGTCGTGTTGCGTAGATGACGCATGCGTGGTTTAATTGTTGTTATGTCTGTACAGGTTTGATGCTGTTAGGTTAGTTCCATTATCGCTACCCTGCCCTTAACCATGGCTGCTCCGCTTTTTTGTGGTCGGAAGGTGTATTAGGGGCCGAAATTCATCGCAAGACTTTCGATACAGTACGGGAAATCTGTGTTGCCGCAACAGAGTGTCTACGAATGAATTGAAAAATTTAAAAATGGTCGCACAAGTGTTACGCATGACGAAGGAGCCGGACGACCGTTTACCGCCACAAATGAGGAAAATATTAAGCGTGCACGTGATATGGTTTTCTTAGACAGACGAGTAACGATGAAGTGGCACATCGTCTGCAAATTAGTCACGGTTCTGCCTACGAAATCATCCACAACAGATTTGGGTTTCATAAAGTTTATGCAAGATGGGTCCCAAAACAATTCACACAGTTGGATAAACAAACGCGCTTGGACATCTGCCAAAAACTCGTATTTAAAGAGGCAAAGTTATAATAAACTTTGTCTGAGCTATATTTCGCTCTATGTTAATTTTCTGTAGCGAATGCTACTGTGAAGGATGGATATATACAAATAAGTAATAAATATTATATCCTGATTTAAACATAACACATGTAGATCACGTCAGGAAAAAATATTTCTTATAAGCCGAAGTATTGGATTGAGTTGTGTGAAAAAGAGTTATTTTGTCTACTTTAATAATGGTAGGTAGTTAATTTTTACAGGAATAAATGAATATTGTTTTCAGCAAAGATTGCACATTCTTAAATATAAACACATAAATAATAAACACAAAATATAAACAAGTTTACATTAACTAAATATCGGTCTACACAATTCATATTTATGGGCGGCAAACCGTCATCTGACAGCCAATTTTGTTTCATGTAAACTAGTTCTGACGTTTTAAGGAAGTTCCAAGAGGTATATTTCAGGCGGAAATATACGTAGGCATATTAAATATTTAATAATAATAATAATAATAATAATAATGAAAAGCTTAGCGAATTACTAAGATCCTTCAAAGTAAAACCGTACTTTTTGGTTTTGTTATGAACGAAATCCCTTGAGAATTTGTTATATAAAATTCATGTTCACCGTAGATAAATGGTATTTAAACTGAACTGAAATAAAAAACTTTTTTTTTGTTTATATGTTTGAAAAATTTGTAAGATTTAAATTGTATTTATCTATTATTTAAAATCTTAATTTTCGTTTTTTCGAGTTCCTGAAGCGAGTTAAGTTGGGTCCCTTTTACTTTCCCGTCTAGGTAGCGCTTCTATGGCTCTAGAAGGGAAAGTATTGTAATCGGTCCTATTTGGGCACATACAGTTTTTACTGGATCTTCACGTTTGGACGCCTGAGGAACCCAAAATACGGATAGAAATTTTCCGGATGTTAATAATGTACGTGCGTTCGGTATTGGCCTCTAAATCACCTTATTTCTCTAGAACTGCTAAACCGATTTTGAACAAACTTTGTCAAATTACTTAAATATATTGGGCATTGATCCCATTAAATTTTCAACGGAAAAGGTCAAGGTACAGCAAGGTCACCCTCAGAATATCGAAATTTTGCCTAATTAAGGTCATATTTTTCTTAGGCAGATTTGTTAACAAAAAAAATTTCAAAATTATACCTTCACCCAAAAATGCTGTTGTACTCTTTTCCTATGACGTGATGTCACAGGTGAGAGGTATAATTAAATAAATGAATAATATTTAGAGTGTAAAAAAATAACTGGGTCTGGCCGGGTCTCGAACTCGATCGCCCGGTTAACTCGGTACGTGGTGCGTTAAGCATCGTGGTTACACTTCTGCCGACTGTAATGAAATACGGTATGCACGAGCGCTTTAGTTAGAATCATTCATTGAATTAAATAAACGAAAAAATGTTATATTTAAATAAAATCATAACTTTTTTAAAATAAGTTGTGTGTGTAAGCCGTGCATCAGAAACGACTGTGTTGTTAGTCTTTTTTGTTTATAAGTACAAACACAATTTAAAAAATATATATTCGTCTGAAACGATTATCAAAACTCGATTCGAACAGTAGCATATCCATTGGTACAGTAATACTTAGCTCTGTATAAATATTGAAAAACTGAAGACGAAAGCTAGCTTAGATAAACATCAAATTTCCTTGTTTAAAAATCTGAGGCAATACATTTTTTAATCACAGTTCGTCGTGGATATTAAAATTCAAATTTTTGGAAAACATTTGCGATTTACATGAATTACTGTCGAAGATTTACAATTGATTATAAATTTAATGAAAATAAGAGAAAGAGCATACTATGTTATCAAGAAAGCTTTTCTATGGGAACACTTAGAGGGAAAAGTCAGAGAAGTACGGTAGAAAATCAGAGTACGTCTACCGGTAGAGAGGTGAGGAATCGAATTTTGTAGACTAAGAATAACTGTGCTTATAATACCGCAAAATAAAATTAATAAAATAGATTTGATAAAATAAAAGTGAAGTTTTCTCGTGGCTTTACAGTTCATTTACAAGACAGAATTATATGGATAACCAGATGGGTTAGGATTAGATAAAATGAGTCTTGGAAGGAGACTATTACCGTTACTGTAAAAACTAAATTTAACAGTTACAGATTAATATAACCAAATATATTAAACAAAATTTGGATGCTGATAAATTTAAACAAGTTTTCGTGAATTCTTAAATGTATGAAGTCAGTGTTATAACAACTCAATGATATAAAACAGTATGAAACGATTTTTTCGAATAAAATTAAGAATCTTATTTTTTTTATGTGAATTGTAAACGTACAAAATGAAATTCCAGAGGAATTAATTCATATTTTTTTTTATAAACGTTTGTTATCAAATGTTGTAGATGCCGGTACGGTTAAGAGAAAATGATAAAGTGCTAAGGAATAAAATGTTAACAGAAGTAGGGATAGTTTTATTCAATCACATTCAGCCTTCACCTGAGCTGAACTCAGCCATGTAAGTGCCTATTCATATACAGTATTTTATAAAAATACTAGCAACAGTTAATTTAACCACTAATTATAGTGTCCTATTAGTTTTAAATTCTATGTAAATAAAAGATATGATTCTGGTCGTAAGTGGTTTTGTTTATATGTCATTATACATGATGCTCCCTGCTTTATTGTGCTTTAAAGGAATTCACATTAGATTCACTTTATAAGTAAACAGACTAACCGTACATGAAAATATTTACTTGTACTAAATGTATAATTTTCCTGGCATCATAGCTCTAAAGCTTTGATGTAAAAAGGAAAGTATGGTAATCAAAAAATGGGGTATGGTACTTTTTTTAATTTCTCGACGTTTAATGACTCATGGATACCAAAAAACAAAAAAAAAACGGGGGGGGGTAATGTTCGTACGTATATATTTATTTGAAACTTAATAACTTTTGACTCTGTAAACCAATTTTTATGAAATTTTATACAACTCGTGTTTATGGGGCATTTTGTTGGTAAAATTTGGGGGTTAATATTTCTGAGGAGTAGATAATTTTTGGTTTCAATTTTTTCATAATTTTGCAAAGCTGTAACCCAATTTTATATTAAGCTCAATACATGCGTGCATGCTTATCTTGCCATTTAAAAAAAAAATTGCTCCGAAATCCCTTTCTCAAAAATCAAAAAAGTTATATTTTTATTAATTGCATATTTTTTTTACCGAATTTTTTTTAGTCTTCGTAAACTTAATAATAGTGTAAGTGACCCGAAAGAAAAATACTTTGTCTGGGGATGAAGGAACTCACCAAAGTTTAAAAATATTATTTTTTTGAATTTATTTTTCAAACCGTTTTTGATTTTATTTAAACTTTTAATAATAATATTACGATAACATCATTATAATTCATCTTCACCCGTAAAAAATAAATCTTAGGTAACTTTTATTGGTTGTACATTTTTTTGGTAGATTTTTTTTTTAGTTTCTTCCATTTAACATACTGAACATAGAAAAACAAAAAAAAAATTCTTAAGGTGATTTTGAAGGTGGGGATCAGAAAAAAGAAAAAAAAAAGATTTTTTTAATTTTAAAACGTTTTTTGGTTTATTTAAACATATAATGATAATTTTACAATAAAACTTCACCGTAAATTACCCTCACCCCAAAAAAATAAATCTAAGCTAACTTTTTTCATATATTATTTGTCCATTATATAAGAATAAATCACCAATGTCAGGAAAGTATTACGACGTTGTCGTCAGATTTTTTTTATTTTATTCTGAACTTATTAATATTAATTAAATACAATAAATCAGCTGTAATCTTAACATTATTCTTGGTTTTCTAGTATTAAAGAGAAGTTGTCCTTATTCGAGGATTAATAGTTACTTTAAATTTTCGTTCGTGATGACCGGAGTTCATGGTAGAGGAAATATTTAACCTCATAAATTTTATTAAGATAAGATGTAACAAAGTAATGTTCTTTGTTTAAAAAAAAAAAGAATACAGGTTAAAATTTAGTAAAGATGGTTAAGAAAATAGTTTCTTGCGTTGTGCTAGAAAGATTACGTTAGAAAATTAGATAAATAAAAGGAAATAAATTTACGGATATAAATGATTAAATCGCGTGCTATCTCATACAATACAATGACCTGTACTTTACTCACTGTTATAGTTAAGATCAATGTAACTATTAAAAAGGTAGACTTTATAAAAATAAATAAATTTAAAAAAATATATATTTATTAGACATGACGACGAGAGATAAATCATCTGTAATAAAAAATTAAACTTTATTTTTTGCAGAGAGGGAAGGAATAGTTTCTGGTGGTCCGCAACCCTTTATAATCCAATAAAATTACACTTAAAAAATTGTTACCTGGACTTTTATAAGTGGAAAAAGTAAAGGGGCTTATAATAAACGTAAAAAAAAATAAATGGGTGTGCGGAGGTGGTGGAGAGGTGATTTGAGGGGTTGGGGGTTAAAAAAATTTTTTTCAATACAAAAGTTGTTGATTATGCAAAAAATCTACAACTTTTGTAGAGGTCACTTTTTAATATAACTTCAAAATTTCCGAGAAAAATCTTTTTTTTTTCGTTTTTAAATTTTTCATTTCTTCAAAAATAATTTAATTTTGACGAAACTTGGTTAAAGTTTTCTGTGTCTTAACCACAAAATATTTTTACGTCAATTTTCGCCGGAAATTGCAATAATATCATTTTTCACCCCTTTTCAACCCCTCAAATCAACCGTCCCGGCTCACGCATTTATTTTTTTACGTTTATTATAAGCCCCTCTACAATTTCTACTTATAAAAGGTCAGGTAACAATTTTTTTCCTTTAAATGAGTTATTTCGATCGGTCTATTATAGAGATTGCGGTGAATGGAGAATTTGCGCGCGCACATTTGTTAATCGTTTTATAGTTCCGGCCAATAACCAGCTAGAAAATAGGATATACATCTGTATGTTACGTTATAGCTTTGCTGTTCTGTTATAAACAGCAATCAACATTACGATAACGATGAAGAGGTATTTCAAATAAAATCATTAACATAACTATTACACTAATTGATACCAATAGAAAAAATTAATTCAAAAATTGCAAAATAATGACTAAATAGTTGATACTGTGTTCAACTCACAAGTTATGTCTTATGTCGACTCGTCATTTATTTACAAGAATTATTGAATATCATGATTACATCAGCGCGAAAATATGTAATCATTTATTTATAAATCTCAATTAATCCCTGACGTAACAATATTTTTTTCCCAATCTAAGTGAAGTTCTTTCCTTTAGAAATATAAGATTTTCCCATTGGTGTTAACCATTTTAAAGACATTTAAATTTTAACGCTCTAATTTTTTCATATTTCGTTTGCATTTTCTTGGTGTATCTTTTTTCTTAACTTTTGTCTTTTCAAAAAAATTTTATCCGATTTTACCTATTGTTACGTGTAATATTTTTATCAATATTTTTGTTGTCTTCTGTTAGTATTGCAATAGATATAGACAATCTACATCTAGCTTTGATCTCTAATAACTTTATTCTTTAATTCCTTTTTAATTTTTTTCCTCTTTTTTTTAATTTTTTTTTCTCTCTTTTTATTATCTCCAATACTATATTAAATATTAGTGAAATCCTACTTCCTTGTTGACACCTGTCTTTATTCTAAATGGTTCTTAAGTACAGGTGTACAAAAAGTGACGCAACTGTACGGGAAAACGAGTAAGTTACAATAGTTGTTGAAAGTGGCCTTCATTATGCGATTTAACTTAATTCCATACGACGTTGCATGATCTTAAACACATGTTGTAACGTTTGTTGAGGAATTACATTGGCACATCTTTCAGTTTAATTCTGCAATTCGGGAACGGTGTGAGATGCGTTTTGTAAGCATTATTCTTAAGGTACTCCATAAGAAAAAGTCAGGAGAGGATAAATTAAGAGATCGAGAGAACCATAACCCCTTCGAAATCACTTGTCCATGAAAATACTAATCCAAAAAAGGTCAGTGTTGCTGGTTGTATGAGCCGTAGCATTATTCTGCTAAAACCACATGTACTCCAGCTGGTCTGCAGGTATAGTATTTACAAATTGTTGCACCATCTGTATGTAGCGTTCACTGTTTACTATACCGTGAAAGAATATCATGAAGATTCGCCTACGCAAAATTGTACACCAAACACCCACTTTTTGTCCGTGCAGAGGCAACTCGTGCAGCTGATGTGGATTTTCCAAATGCATGAATTCTTTGCATTCACGTATCGATCGTGGTTCGTGGTGGAACCATGCCTCGTCAGACCGAAACAATTCGTCGAGTTCTTTCCAATCTGGCGTTACAGATGACATGAACCGATGACAAAAAACTACACGTTTTAGTGTCTGCAGGAAAACAACTCGTGAACAACACGGATGCCGTTTAGAAACACGGCATCACTTGCGCAACTGTGTGGGTACTATTAAACGAAGAGACCAGACTGGCTAGATAGCCGTCGGACAGACTTCTTGGGAGTAAAATATGCAGTTTGCACGTCGATCAACCTTTCTGGTGTTATCATTTTCGGTAGACAACTTTTGGCTGTATCTCCCACATGCCCTGTCCCTTTGAACTTGTACAGCCGCTTGAGGAGGATTTGTGTGATACATCCACACCATACGTTTCTGTGAAGGCATTCTGGGTCTGGGCATAACTGGCACATATAATGTAGTGGAAGATAATTAATATCTCTTCTATACTGTGTAACCCATTTTTCTCAATTAAATCTGCTACAAAAGAAGGAAACGTTCTTCTATAAGGTTGCGTTATTTTTGAATGCTCTGTATTATCATCGCTAAACTATACTCTTGATTCTGTATCTGTAAGATTCTCTTTGATTAATCCACTAGTTTTATCATCTATTCCTATTTTTGTAAAATCTTGACCAGTGTTTCCACATCTATCGCTATCATATGTTTTTACTTCTTTTTACGAAGTAAAGGAAGTATTGTGATCGTGAATAATTTCGTGTTTCAGATTTCAACGGAAATATCCGTTTTGACCATCCCTAAATCCATTTTGACTAGTTTCGGCGTGACGTCTGTACGCAAAACTCAAAAACTATTAGCCATAGAATGTTGACATTTTGGATTTAGGACTGTTGTAACATCTATTTGTGCAACTTTTGATTACAATAGACTGGACCAAAAGTGTCTAAAAAAGCCCAAAATTCAAAAACATTTGGATTTTGGACTTTCTTTTAACTGCTGTAATAAGCCCTTATTGAGAGCTTTTCAACGATATATCATAAGTGGTACTTATTTACATTAGTTCCAGAGTTATAGCCAAATAAAATTTTAATTAACGAAATATTTAGGTCTTAGAAGGCACATCGGTTCGAATAAGACTTTATTATTTTTTTTTAACTTTTATTTTAATTTAAATATATTTATTTATTAATAATTATTAACCTCTTATTGTAAAAAAAAATGTTTACGATTAATAAATAATTCAATAATAACAATTTAAAAAAAAAAAACATGAAAATAAATCAGAAGTTATTAATGAAATAAAGTTTTATGTACTTGTAACTTTAAAAAAATGTGTATATGTAATTTAATAGGCGTACAAGGAAGCCATTTGGTCCCACATCAGATTTTTAAGTCCACAAGAAGAATAATTAAATTTTTAGGGTTTAATTCATAGAATTTTATTATTGTGCTGAGATTAAATATTTATTCTCTATTCTCTACGACCTCCATATTCTAAATCCTGCTTAGTATTGTCCTAATTCTTTTTCTACTTTTTCCCAAATCTACTTTGTAATCTTTCTGACTGTATTTTATAAGTTACAGGTAATATTATATTCCTCTGTGATATTTTACATCTTTTCTCCCTCGTTTTTTGTAGGACAGATATATCAAAGTGTTTTCCATTCCTCTGGTGTTTTACCTATTTTTAATATTCTCTCAAATAGTTTTTTTTTCAATTTTCCTAACATCTTACATTTTCTACATTCTTTAATAATTCTGATGTTATTGAATCTTCTGCTTTTTTTCTGTAATTCTTCAACATTCTTTATTCCATGATTTGTTATTTATCTGGAAATTTAAAATATTGAATTTTCTCTTTCGTTTATCAGTTTATATTCTTTCCGTTTTATTTTTTCACAATTTAATAGTTTCTCAAATTCCTTAGCAAATTGTTAACAGTTCTGTTCGTCATTTGTTTAATTTTCCATTTTCATCTCTCAGAAATATATTTTTTTTTATAACTGAAAACTTAGTATTTCAAATAAAGAGAAATAGTTTTAGTTGCTTAAAAGAAAATAAGAAAACAGTAATTTAATAGATTAGGTCATATATTATTTAAAAGGTTAATGAAAGGAGTTAATTTAACTTCAAATATTTTATTGAAAAAATATAGAGCTACCAATATAAACTGAGGGGTAATTTAGAGATCCAACTATTCTAAAGGTGCAATTCTTCGGATTCCAAAATACGTAAAGTACATTCCTGACCTACTCACACTTCATCTAGCCCCCTATCTCGAGCTCATAATCCAGACAAAATCATATCTAAATCCGTGTTGTTTTCTTGTTCCTTTACTGTTAAATTGCCCGTTTTATTATTGTTTACGTAAGTGTTCCTTTATTCAGATATTAAAATTGCTTTTTCATAGCAGTGTTATTCTTTATTTTATCTAACCTTTATCAATATATGATAAATTTTTGTTCTCTAACGCCCCAAGCTATAAAAGCATTTGACGTCTGTAACTATTTTTTGCAATTATTTCTTAGTTTTTGATAGGCAAATTATTTAGATTATTGTTTTACGGAAGACGCATGTTTTATGGGTGCACGATGTTATTATGAATTCAGAATAACCTGCTTAAGTCTTATATACCGGGTGATCATTTGAAAAGTTACCACATTTATTATTCAACAACTATCAGTGCAATCGTATTTCTGTTTGCAGGCATATGTACCATTCTCGGAGGGAACCTTTTTAAAATTATTTTCGAAGGGGTGAAGCCCACCCTCTCCGCTATACTTACCTCAACTCAAAAATCTTAAATGCCAATGGTAATATTTAATTAAATTAATTGCCAACCCGAAAAAAATAATGAATTTTGGTGAAAAGAAAATTAAAATCCGCCGATCCCTTCGCTCGGTAGGTGCGAAAACCCATTTAGGGTAGTTCTTGTTAAAATGTCAGTCTAACAAAAATAACTATAAAATTACGTGATATTACTTCTTAAACCGTATGAAATAATCATAATCTGTGGATTAAAATTGTGAAAATAATTTTTTAAATTACCAACACAAAATTTTGCCCTTAAATGTTTTCTAAATTTTCAAGGGTTTAAACTTATTTTTTTACAATGAGACGATGTACCTTGTCCTCATTGGAATACCCTTTTAATTACAAGTAATTTGGTACAAATAAAATAAAATTGGTTCACTGGTATTGAAGTTATTATTAAAAATGTAGTTTTTTTTTTAGGTTATGTTGGGATACAGTGTTACTGACCCGAAGCATTAGGTCTGAAATCGTCCAATCTTGTTAAAAATATGGGTTTTAGGTTTCTCCAGCATTGAAAATATTACCAATAAATACAGCATTATAACAGTTAAACATACGAAAGACCAATAACAAGGTACCTACTTCTTTGCTGACAAAATGATGAAAAATTGATCACAGTAATTTTTGAGAATTCTGGGGTGAAAACTAATAAATTGGGGTGTAAAACCCTGTTCTTTATGTTTGACATACAATAAATTTCTTAAATTGGAATCAACACACAAAACTTGTAGTGAATTTAGTTTTGAACAAAATGGTGTAAGATAAATTGAATAAAACAAAGAAAATTTCGAAAAATTATAATTCTGTTTAGAAACTGTCATTACTACATTTTCAGAAAAGTACTTATTTAATATAAACAAAAACCAAATTGTTTTTTAGTGAAATGAAAAATTTGTAAAAACAAGATTATTATTAAAAATTGGTATTAAAAAGCTTTAAAAAAATGAAAATTACGCAAAAATCGTTAAATAGAAATTACTTAAATAATATTGTTTTTTTATTAATACAATGAATTTTTGAAAAATTATTTCAAAGTTGGCAATAAAATAATAAAAAGTGATCAACAGTGCGCAATACTGTATTATTGTTTAAATCATTTCCGTAAGGTACATTAAATATATCGGCTACTGTAAACTGTGTTGTCTATAGCGAAGGTTTTCTGTAAATTTTGGTTTGAACGTGACCGGTTTGCCATTGAAGTAATGCCGTCCGTATTTACGACAGAGGAATACCCTGACATGGCATTCATTTTGTGTGTGTTTCACTCACTTATATTATTTCCTTGAAAAATGGATTGGAAATGGAGGTCCACATTCCTGGCCACCAAAATCGCCTGACTTTCAGAATTTTGCTTCTACGGATGGATGAAAAATATTGTATACAAAATTAAAATACATCCTCGTGAGGAATTAATTGTCCGCATTATAGATGCGGCTGAGCAACTTAAGGACAGCCCTGAAGAACTAAAAAGAGCAACAAAAGCAGAACAGAAGCGTGCTAACAAATGTGTTAAAAATGGTGGGCTCATTTTTAAACATTTATTATAATTTGGTACGTATAATGTACTTTGGGGTATTATATTGTTTTTAAATAAAATTTGAATTTTTCTAGCTCTTGTTTGTTTTATTCAACTTATTTTACACCCATTTCGTTCATAATTAAATTCTCTGCAAGTTTTGTTTAAAAGTTTTATGTGTTTATTACCCATTTAACAAAGTTATTATACGTCAAACATAAAAAAAACAGTGGTTTTTTACCCCAATTTATTAGTTTTCAAAAACTACTGCAGATACGGCTGTGAAACCTATTTTATTCGATTTTTCAGGTCAAAAACCATAAGAAATCACTAATTTTGCCCCTTAATTAAGTTTTAAAAATTTCAGTACGACCTCATTTCCCCGGGTTAGGTAAAACCCTAAGGTAAAATCTTTCACTAGCTGTAACTCTCAAACGAAGCATTTTAGGACACGTGTTTATTTGGACTTTTTTCTTTTTTTTTTACAAGTAGAAAAGGTTATGAAATTCCCGGGAGAACTTCGTGATACACCCGTTTATATATATATATATATATATATTTGTGTGTGTGTGTGTGTGTGTGCGCGCGTATTCATATTTATATTATAAAATAAAAACATCCTAAATTTCTCAATCAAATCGCCATTTACAGCATCCGTCCTATGGATGTAATATCTTTTCGTAATATTATTTTCGTTGTTCGAGTAGTTACCATGATGTTAATGCAGTTCTTTCTTCGCCACTCTACTAACCGTTCGAAAGTAGCCCCTCTAATAACCTTGTATCATTCATACTTACCTCATGACTGCACCGTATTAACTAACCGATTACGTGCCAAAATAGTTTCCTAACGCGACCATAAATCTTCTTACTTTTATATTTTTTATCCTTCTATTATACAAACTTCCTTGTTGAACTTTTCAAAAAAAAAATCCATTTAAATTGCCAGTAAATTATCTTATTGTCTCCTATTTACTGTTCATATTTATAAACTGTTATTTCATAACCATAATTCCTTAGACCCGATCTTATGAATTGTCTCCGATCAAAAAAAGAAGGTTTTAAAATTCCAATAATTTTCATTCCAAAACAATTCTTACTTGTATTTAAAAAAATCTCATCCATTTAACTTTTGTTGGAAATAAAAATGATTTCAAATTTTGTGTAATAGTTACTTAACTACTTACACTTAGTGTCAATAGTATTTTTAAGATCTCAGGTCTTTTAAGAAGAAAAATTCATTATGTTCTACGTATCCTATATGTGCTCACGCGCGTGTAGGATACGTAAAAGAAGCTGCTTCGAATTAAGAAAAGTTAAAAAAAGATTCTTAATATCTTAGTTGAAATGCTTATTTTACGTAACACAACTTTTGTTGAAACAGTTTTTGATATGACCAACCCTTACGGCAAGGGATGACCAAAATATTGCTGGAATTGTAGGAAGATACGAAGATGTGAAACGTTTTGTCACATTCAACAGTGGTGGAGTAAATTTGAAGTTTTTCTAAATTTTAAGGTGGAAATCTTTTTTATCCCGTAATTAGCACCGGTGAAATCAACCTCCCCCTTCCGGCGTGTTGAAAGGGATTGTTTTTTGACATAATATGAGTTAATTTATAAAAATATAAACTTCATCAATAAATATCAAAAGCTGAAAATTGATTTTTTCAACCATAATCGTCTTATCTTTCTCCCCTTAAAACAAATTTTATGTGAAAGATCAATTTTTTATTTCTTCTGAAAAGGAATATACCGGAACGGCGCCATACCTTGCACCTATACCAGTGCAGCCCTGAAAAACGCCTATCACACAACTGTTTCTTCGACAAAGTCCAAAAATATCACTTCAATAAATATCGTAATCAATCTTGGATTAATTTTGGTGACAAATATGCACTTTTTTTATTCCGACCAATTGCACAGGACAGAAATTTTGTTGTAGAACTGGATTTATTGTATTAAAAATGACCATGATTTATTACCATCGAAAGTCATATTTATATATATATATTTTACTCCGGTAACTTATAACGTAACCGATTGGTTTTTTATTGTCATTTTTATTACATCCTTCTTATTTATTATGTAATTGTGAGCTACGTCAAATAAAACGGCAAACTCATCAACATTACCGATTTAGCTGAGAAAGAAATTTTTTTTTCTTTTTGCGTAGATTAGTTACGTAATGTCTGTATTGATTTTATCCTCGTAATCGGAAGGTAATTTTTTCTTTAGGTATTGTTGTTTTACGCTGTAATGACAGGCATTAAAGTTTCATAAATTCATCGCACCGTCCACAGCTGGTCTTGAATAAAATACTACACTATTCCTTGCTTTAAAATTTTTATAATTTTCTTTTACGAATAAATGGGTAGCCCTTTTTGTCAAAGTCCTTTAAAGTATGTTAATTCTGTTTCTCAATTTCTTCCTTTTTTGATCCAGAGAAAGATTTTATTTTTATTTTTTTTTTTACGAGTGAATTAATAAATTTTTCATACTACGCCGGCGACATAAATTTCTCTGAAGTCCTGAAATTGGTGAATAAAAATGTAACACTTCATCACTGTTTACCCACAAGTTTCTAATTTAATATGGGTGTTTTAAAACTGTTATAGTACCCAATTTTTTTTTATACAAAATGGATTAAAAATTTAGGCCTTAAATGTGATGTATTTTTTTAGCACTTTTTCCTACATCATTATAACATAATATTGTTAATAGAGCACGGACTTTAATTACGCAGGTCCTTTATTTAAAAAATCGTACGCATAGTGCTTTTGATAGATAGCAACTATCAACAGACAATTTTTGGCTTGAAAAATGAAAATAAAAAAAGCAAAACAGTCTATTTTTGATAATATACAATACTAATTTCACCAAAACTCTTAAATCACAGATAGGCTACGCAAAAAAAAGGTTTCCTTAGTTAAAAATGTAATTCTTCGACTCACTGCCCTTTTAGTACGTCCCGGACATAATTAATCAGTTTAGTCCAGTCCTGTCTATTCAATGCATAAATGGTATCCTGCTCTAATAATTTCTTCCGAACCAGAAGAATTCAATATTGTCGAAAATTCTGCATGAATCTAGAAAATATAAAACGGTTTCCTCCTCTTGGAGCATGTAGTTTTTCGATGTCCCTATATTGCACACTCTTTAAGGATAAAAACCCATCTTTTACTCTGACAACCGTATTAATAATATTTCTATTATTTAAAACATTTGTGTAGTAGACCGTTTCACCATCACTTAGATTTAATTTGTTCTATATTATATCGGATTGCTGTTGCTGACTAGCACTCTCAAATCACACTTCTTGGCATTTTTTCGTTCATTTCATCCAGAATAAATTGACCTTTCCGTCTGTTTGTAATTTTTATCAAACCCTATATCTAGCCCTAAGTTTCTAACAATAACCATCCACTCTTGAAGCCATTCCACTTCTTTGACTGTTACAATTTAGATATCTGATGTGGGAGAAAGGGATAACGTCTTCACTATCTACTTAAAATGCGTTTCTAATGCCTCTCTTGTTTCTGTTTAGCCTCCGGAACCGCCGTAAGGTATTACTTCAAAGGATGAATGAGGATGATATATATGAATGAAAACGAAGTGTAGTTTTGTACAGTCTCAGGTCAACCACTCCTGAGATGTGTGGTTAATTGAAAGCCAACCGCCAAAGAACACCGGTATCCACGATCTAGTATTCAAATCCGTATAAAAGTAACTATCTGCATTTACTAGGATTTGAACCTTAGAACTCTCGACTTCAAAATCAGCTGATTTGCGATGACGAGTTCACCACTAGATCAACTTGGTGGGTTGTTTCTAATACCTGCTCATAGATAAGTTTTAATTTGGTTTCAAAGTGTAAGATATAATTAGGACTGTTATTCGGTAGCCAAATATCTCCGTAAGAGAAAACTTTTGAACGTATTCCAATTCTTATTTTCGTTTACATCCCCAAACTTGGGCCCCGTATAAAACTATTGCCCTACAGGCAGCATCAAACACTCTCCGTTTTGCTGATGTCTGGACATCATTTCTACAGTTTATTTATGGTAAATTTTGCTAAGGCCGATTTTTCTTTAAAGTGATCTGTCAGTGATAGGCAAGACGAAGGCGGGATATTTGTAATTATGCACTAATTCAATTAAATTATTTCCATATCACCATTTTTCGTTTGTTCACAGCACCCCTCCTCGCTTAAATATCATTATTTTAGATTTTTATAAATTAACCTCTAGTTTTCATTTGTCACAATAATCCAAAATTTTTTAAAGACAAATTTATTTTATCTTTTTATTGTAAATTTTAGCTTTTTTATTGTAAATAAAATAATTCAATTCATAATACTTTGCCGTAGTAAGTGAATCAAAAGGACGGATTTCCGGATTTAGTCAACATTGAAAACGTACACAAAAACTCTTTTTTTCCCTCTATCTTCGGTCCGTGACAGATTCGCTTATAAATCAATAGTGTTCTATTTCTACTAGGTTTACATCATCACACAACGTTTAATCAAAATCGGTTAAAAACTGCCTCCAGTAGATCGACAAAAAACTTTTTGTCAACTGAAAATGTACCCAAAAACTCCGTTTATTTGGTTGTAACTCCGATTCCTATTAACTGATTCACTACGAATGCTACATGCCTCGTAAATTGGTGGGGTTTATATTACCCCCACCATGTTTTGTCAAAATCGGTTAAACTTTGCGTCCGGTAGAGCGAACGAAAAAAACTTTTACATAGATATGTATATAAACATGACCGGGCGCAGTAAGAAATTTCAATTTTTCTGAAATTTGCTAAAAATCTGGAAAAATTACACATTTTTAAAGTTACCAATTTCGGATAATATTTAATTTAAAATTAAAGCACCTTTTTTTATTTTTGCATTCTATCTTCTAATTTCTTTACATTTTATAAATTTTTAACCTCAAAAGCCCGTGTGTAATGCGGGCAAAACAAATCAAAGAATGCCCTATTAAATGCATAATAATTAATCTTTTCTCGTCGTTCATCAAAATGTTTTTCAACTTATAACTTCCAGTTATTGGGCGTTTTCAAAGATTTAATTGTTTCAATCAGAAATGCCTTAATTGTAAAAATAGAAAAAAAATTTTGTTCCTTTTTGTAATCTTAAAAACAAAATTATTCCTTTCCGGATAAAATAATATGTGATTAAATATTTCGCGCGGGCGAAATATATCCTAATTTTTGCAAGAAAATGATTATCCAAAGCATTATCTTATACAATAGCTGCTATTTAGTCTCCGTATTATGTAATTGTTACTATACTTTTACACAACTAATCTTTTTTTTAACTATTCTTGACTGTAATAGTTATTGCAATAAAAAGTGATAATACAAGGCTCGGCTAATAAATTTTTCACACTAGCGTGCTACACGGAGACAAAATGTACTATCGAGTTGGGCGTGGCAGCACATGATAGCTAAATTCACCCTCTACAAACCTGCGATAATGCGCTGAAATTCATTTACCGGTTTGTCTTTATTAGCAGTTAAAATGGAGTCGAGTACGACCAGTATGCCAACACGATTAAAAGAGCGCGCAGTGATCGAATTTTTAACAGCAGAAAATGTAAATCCAACGAATATTTTTCATCGTTTAAAAGCGGTTTACGGTATTGAAATTGTTGACAGCTGTACTGTGAATAGGTGGACTTGAAATTTCGCGAATGTAAGCTAGTAAAGCGACAATTGAGAACGCACCTTGCATCGGAAGACCAGCTTCTGTGACTGACGAGAAACATCGAAAGGAGGTAGACGATTTGCTTCAAAGCGACCCGCGAATCAACCAGCAACGCATCGCTATTCAGTTAGGCATATTTAAACAACGAGTAGGCCATATTATCTAGCAATTCGATTGCCGTAAAATCTGTGCATGATGGGTACCGCGCAAACTTTCTGATGGCTCTTCGAAAGCTGAAGTTTGAATCTATTCCGCATCCGCCATACTCGCCGGATTTGGCTCCGTGCGACTTCCACTTCTTCCCTCATCACAAAAGGGATCTCAGAGTAATCATTACACCACTGACGATAAGGTAAAGGAAGCTGTGGCCACTTGGATCCGAGAAAGACCTCAAAAATATTCCAGTAACGGAATGCAAAAACTTGTCAAACGTTGGAAAAAGTGTATCAGTATAAACGGGGCTTATATTGAAAAACAAATAGTGGATTTTGTAGCTAGGGTGTTGTATTTTTATTCACTTTTTATTTCATTCCAATATCTCTTCATTCCCATGCTACGCATATATTACGTACAAAATTTATCAGCCAAGCCTCGTAATTGGAATAGCATTGTACGAGGAAAATCCCCAATCAGTTGACGGATGGACAAGTTTTTTTCTTTGTTTTTAACTTCTGTTTTTCCCTTTAGTATAAACTTTAACTAAAAAAAAAAGAAAAAACTGAAAACAAAGTTTTAATACTTTCCTGGCATTGATTTTTTATTCTTATGTAGTGGAAAAAATAATGATACGTGAAAATAAACAAAGAAATTCAAAAAATCGATATTTATAAACTTTAATCAGCTTCCTTCACTATATTGCCCGCAAAGTATTTATTTTCGGTCACTTGCACTATTACTGCTCCTAGGAAGACAATAAAATTCGCTTAAAAATATACAATAAATAAAGGATACCTTTTTTCGGTGTTTTAGGAAGGGGGGAATTTTGGGGCAAACATTTTTAAAATGGTAAGATAAGCACGCACGCTTGTACTGAGTTTAATATAAAGTGAGGAAATTTATCCCAAAAAACTACCTACACTACCGTAAGATATTGACCCTAAAATTTTACTAAACATATTGCCCATATAAACGAGTCTGTAAAAAATTTCATCAAAATCGGTTTAACCAGTTAAAAGTAATTAAGCTTCAAACACGCCAACACACGAACGTCCAAACACTACCGCCACTTTTTTTTTATATTTTAGAGTCCCTGGATCATGAAACGTCGAGAAATAAAAAAAAACCCAATTTTTGACATTACCATACTTTCTTTCTTGCAAGATAGCTGTAGAGCAGCGATCTCCAAACTTTTTTGTTCGCGTACCCTTAAGACAAAAACAATTATAAGTTGCATCCCATTTAATATGATGAGTGTGTGTGCGCGTGTAGTCAAAATTCAAATTATTTATACTATTTTTTTGGCGTACCTCTAAGTATCATCACTTTGCGTACCCCACTTTGGGGACCACTGTTGTAGAGCTATGATACCAGGAAAATAATAATGAATTTATAAACCGTACAGGTCAACAAATAAATAATGAGAATGTAAATAAGACTAATCGATTTTTTTTATAAAACGACTTATTTACCTTCAGTTTTATTAGCAAAGATATAATGTGAGTATGTAGATGTTACATTTTAATTTAACGTTAAGTTTCTTTCTTGAACGTTTTTTTAATTATATTTCAATAATATTTTATCCCAATTCATTCTTTGTGTTCAGTATACTACAATAAAAAACAAATTATTAATATTTTAATGTGCTTACAAATTATCCTTCAACCTACACTAGAAAATAAGTTTCAAATAAACCATACAAACAGATTTTTGCCTTGACCTTGAGATATACAATCTTACCTTAATCATATCTTATTTTTATACATTTTATTATTATTACTGAGATAATTATTATCACTCTATGAGAGTAATAATAACAATAGTAATAAAACAATTAACAGTAAAAACTAGATTTTAATTAATTAATCAAATAGTAGTTTATTCATAAACCTTTTAATTATTAGATAGATTCTAAAATTTTCCAATTGCTCTTTAAAGAAATTATTCTGTAATATAATAAACTGTTTTCTAATTTTACATTGATAAAAAAATCAAGTTCTTTAATGTTTAAAGAAACTATTAGGTAGTATAATAAATTATTAATGTACAGATTTAATACTAAAAAAAATGCATTATTGTTGTGTAAATTAAAAAAATAATAAAATCATATAATGAAAATAAAATGTTACGATATTTTCTTCCGTACAAAATTTTGCTTTGAATACGTTAGTATAGTATACTATTAGGTGGCAACCGGTGAGATTTGTTTTGACGTACTGACTTTATATGGTCACACTTTAATGAGTCACATGCTATATACTTACTTCACTATACCACACTCACTGAACTTAAAATTTATAAGATACAAATAGATGATATTTTTTATTTATCTTTGGGCCACAACTTATTTATTCACTTTATAGTTTGTGACTATTTAATATAAATAAAAATATAACCGGAAATATAATTCTGAATAACAGGGAAAAAAGGTTACAAAGTTCAGCGATTAAAAAAAAAACACAAGCTATATATGGTAATATCTCGTTTTGCACGAATTCGTTATAATTCTAAATTACGATCCTTTGATTTTCGGCGGCTATTATGATTTTTATAAATTGGACCTGGTTTCATTATTCTCATGTTTTTGAAAATAATACTGATAAATAAGAATGAAATGTTCATTTTATAAAATCTGTCAGTGTATTGTAATTTCTTCAGAGCTTAAGTTTTGGTTATACTTTAGATCATTGAAGTAGACAGTTTTAGAATAGTCGGCCTCTACCTTAAAAATAGTAGTTATGTCCGGTTACCCGGCTATAAAAAGTACATTGCACGGTTCTTAGCGTTACCCGACAGGTAATATGACGAAGGGACCGTTCTTTGTCTTATTTTTTTGTTTTCTTTTTATTTTTTTAATCAGATAACCGGAAGCAGGTGGAGCAAGTCGCGTCACACATACAGTTTCAGTAGCAGTGGCTGTGTTGGTGAGCCGCCACGCCCTATAGTGTTGCACATTTAAAGCTACTTTTATCGGTAATTGAAAGAGATATCGAAAAAGGAAAAGTGACGTTTTTGTAGAAAATTTAATTAGAAATATTGGAAGTAGTTTCTGAATTCGATTCGTTCAAGGGTTTGGCCATAGTAAAGTTGAATATCGGTAAGGAACATTCTGGTTGTTATCGTAAGGCATTAAAACGGCTACCATCTTAAAACTGTGAAACATTTCGTAATGGCAATTTATGTTTTTTTCTACTTGTAAAAACAATGTTGATGCAAAATTTCATATCAATCGGTTGAATAATTTTTGCGTGAAAGAATAACACTCACAAACATTACTGTATATATATATATATATATATATATATATATAAGTTTGCTCAAAAATCTTAAATCTCCAAAAGTTCTTCACAGATTGCTTTGAAATTTTGACACAACAAATTGCATTTGAATACGCGCCTGTTTTTATAATCTACTATTTATATACCTAAAATGTCACACCTGTGACAGATAAAAACATGCTTTTTGAAAAACAGTGCTATTTCTTGAACGTAAAAGCAAGACGCTTTATACTAAATATTTTACGATTTCATTTCAGTGTGTCTGATGTGTGTGTCCGCTATAGAAAAAAACTACTGGACCGATTTACGCGCGAGAAAAAAGGGAAAAATCGAAAACGGTAAAAGGGAAGAAGGGGAAAATGTAAAAAAGAAAAAAGGAAGAGGGAAAAAGGATTGGGGAAAAAATTGAAAGGAGGAGGAAAGGGGGAATTTGGGGAAATGGAAAGGGAAAGGGAATATGGTAAAAAGGAAAAGGTTAAATTTTGTGAAGTTCCGTAATGTTAATCGTGTTAATGTTTTATCAAACTTTCATTTGTATTCATTTAATCTATATACTCGTATACTCAAATCTAGCAATAGCGAAGCATTGCGTTTTTGCTAGTATATATATATCAGATCAGATTAATACATCTTCGGTTAAAGAATACGTCAGAGTAATCCAAAATATGGAGATACAACAGTAAAACTTAGAGATTACGCTTGAAGTAGATCGCTAAGGATGAGAAAATCATTGATTTGGTATTAAGATCAGAATTATGTGATACATAACTTTATATTAATAGAAAATATATCAAATATCCATTACAAATGGATAGGGAGTGAAAATCGACTAACTCAAACCAGTAATAAACAAGATTTATCTGAAAAAATAAATAAAACGTTCAAACTATAAAAAGGAGAATTTTTTTATCGTTGATATAATTACACAAGTTATGGAACAGATATACTCTCCTTTAGACTTATTACAGAAATAGAGTAATTGCTAGTAACGGGTTATTCATGCAGTAATTGTCTACTACGAAAAAACATTTGTGCATAAAAGAGAAAGCAAATAAAGAGATAATCGTTAACATTTCTAAATCTGGATATAATGAACCGCTGCCTTGTATGAGCTTCTTTGATTAGCAGTTTCTTTAGATTACAGTAATATTGGAGTATCGATAAAATAATAAATAACATTAGATTATAAAAATGAACCCTTTATTACGTTTGATTAGTTTTATTTGATAAATGTATAATAATTAAGTGTGTATTATATATCTTTAATTTAAAAGTTTAACAGTATAGGTTAATAAAAGAATATCAGTGTTTCAAAGCTATTTTAGATCGCTTAATTTTGACTTAATGAATCATAAATAAAATGAAAGAATAAGTCTTGTTGTTTTCCCCGCAAGTTTTCAATGTGAGAACCTATCGTCACGCGGCATATATCCAGCCTATAGGAAGGTTCGTCCTATACCAGTGATTCCAAAACTGTGCGCCGCGGCCGATAATTCCGAAATATTCTAAAAGCTTCATAATTAATTGAAACATGACATTTATAATTATTAATTTAATGTTAATAATGTAAAAAAAATAATTACGATACACGAGTTTTATTTACTTTATATCTTGCTTACGAGTAGTCATACTTTTATTTAGGGTAGGACGCCATGGAAAAATTTTAATCGAAAAAGGACACTGCGACTCGGAAAAGTTTGGAAACATTTGTCCTATATTTTAATCAGAAGGTCTGGAATAATGAACGCGACAGCTGCTTTAATCTCAAAAAATCTGATAAATCAGTAGGTATTGTAGACACATACAAAAGGTCCTTTATAAATCTAAAGGAAAATATCTCTTGGGATCAGAACGAGTGACTTAGGAGGCAAACGCAAACAAGCTCTGTTATCGTGTCAATAACGACCGATCCAGCGATCCGGGGAAATATGATTTAACCTACCCCGTACAGAGTTATACCGGTGAGAAGGGTAATTATAAATCTTTGTCAAATAAAATTCTCTGGTCCATCTTGGAGTTGAGGAAAGATCCACGTACTCAACATATCCAAATAAGCATCTCCTGTTACGCTTGCTTCAGCGAAAAAAGGCCCGTAAACTTCCCTTTGGGATATAGCATAGAAAATATTTAATTTTGGGAAAACCCTTTCGCATTGTAAGAGATCACGGAAATTTTCTGACCCCAGATACGAACATTATTCCACAAAGATGAAATGTGACTCATCACTTAATACAATGTGTCAAGAATGTTGTCATCTTCGTGCTATAACATTTCGATGCTAAGTTCACCCTTACAGCTTAATCGGTAGCATTGACCGCTCGTAACTAAAATATGTGGGGTACTGCTCCAGAAAATTTTTTTCTGAGCCTTTTCAAGGTCATGTTTAAAGTTTTCTGTAAAATAAAAGAACCGATAAAAATGAATCAAATAGAATACCTGGAAGCAGGAAAATAATATAATTCTACACTTTATCACATTCAAGAATATGGTACAAGGGTTTTAAACACGCTGTGCTTAATAACTAACTGTATTCGATTTAACTGAATAAATAATAAAATGTCAATATACATATTATATTATAGTATTATTAGACTCAATAAAATGTCCGCTTAAAAACACTGTAATCCAACGGTGCTTAATTAAAATTTTTATGTACATAGAAACAAATGCATAATTAGTTTTTACTAATTACCGTCTCTTTCGCCCTTCCAGCGTGTTTTAGAACAGATTTGGCAACAAAAGAGCTCTTGGTTTCCGCCATCTTCTCATCAGTACCGAAAAAAAACTAAACCGCTTTCATATTCCTTCCACCGACTAAACTAGAAAAGGAAACGAACCAGGAGCATTCCGTACACACACGGAGTAAAAAAAAAACACCCCAGGATCGGCACTGCGCGAGCGACAGCGCTCTCCCCCCCCCCCGCCACTCGTTGTACAGCTTCCTATGTGCGCATGTGCACAAAATTCAAACACCACGCCGCTGGAACTGTGAAGCGCACAGTTCCGTACAAAGATTTTTGTATATTTTTTATAAACTGGGGGATAGCTTCTAACATTAAGCTTAAGGATTATATATTGTACTAGTATAAAGAAAGAATTAAAGAAAAAAGGACTCATTATATTAAATTTTATCGATAATATTAAGTGGAAATAGGGGGTGCTGCAATTCCACAGTACCTATACGCAAGCCGCCACTGTCGGTAGACTTCAAAGCGTACCATTGTTTTGTGTAGTTACATGTGTAAACGTTTCCTTAAAATATTCCACACCATCACTATCGGTATTGTTAGTTCGCGGCTGACTTTCCTAACACTTTTTTTAGAACTACGCAGGAAAGACTCTCTGACTCGTTCAATAATTGTTTTTTAGACACCCTCGTTAACATTTATCAATTAGTCATCATTTTTTGTGAAAGTTAACTATCACAGAATATGGTTTTCAAAAAATAAAACGCAGAACTCAACTATGAAATGAAAAGGCAAACGACAAAAGTAATAAAGATATTCGATCCTTACAATTTTCACTCAAGTTCTGATCTTGAACCTTTTTTTAGAAATTTGTACTATATATTCTTCTTCCTCCATTTGCTCTAAACCCTTCCTTAAAAAAAAAAATATATATATTTTTTTTAATTACTCTTTTACTCCAAATAAATGTACGTAAATTTGAAGAAAGAATTGTCATACCGTACCTAAGTCAAATTATTTGTTTTTCCAAGTAATATTCTTAATAGTATGTTAAATTTGTTTTTACGTTTAGTAGAATTTTAAAAACAAAATCTTGGCGCACATTCTTGCGCTCGAGTAAACAGTAATTAATATTAAAACAATTATAAGTTTCATTTTAATGGTTTTTTTTATTTTTTTTTTAACTGACACAGTGACATTTAGTAACAAAAAAAATTATTCAAAACTTCGTCTATAAAATAAAAAGATAAGTATAGTAAAGTTAAACAGTTTTTTGCAGGTCTATGTCAAGTCCATTAACCTAATTCTTTTTCTATTTTAGAACTTGAGTTTAAAAGAGATGAAAATTAAAATAATTTTATATTTAAAATAACATCGTAATAATAACAACGATAATAATAATTATATATATATATATATATATATATATATATATATATATATAGTGAAATTACAGTTATTTTTTTATATTATTAATATTATAAGAAAGAAAGCCAAGACATACTAAATATTTTAGTGTTATCTTTAATTTTATTTTTTATGTTACCAACCTTTTAAATTACAATACGGAAAGTACACAAACTTAATAATAGAAAAGTTATAAAAAAAAAAATCTGATGTGTACACTACATGACTTCCTTGTACGCCTATTAAATTACACATACATATTTTTAAAAAAATGAAAAGTACATAAAATTTTATTTTATTAATAACTTTGATATTTTTCTTTTTTTTTTATTGTTATTATTGGATTATTATTTATCAGAAGTTAATAATTATTAACAAATCAATATATTTAAATAAAAAAAAGGATATGAAGTCTGATTAGAACCGATGTGCCTTCCCCTTATTAGATCCAAATATTTCATTAATTAAAATTTTATTTGGCTCTAACTCTGGAAGCAATGAAAATAAGTACCACTTATGATATATCCTTGAAAAGGTCTCATTGAGGACTTATTACTGCAGTTAAGAAAATGTCCAAAATCCAAATATTTTGAATTTTTGGCTTTTTTGGGCACTTTTGGTCTAGTCGATGATTGCAATCAAATGGGAGGTGCACAACTAAATGTCACAATAGTCCTAAATCCAAAATTTCAACATCCTACGGCTAATCGTTTTTGAGTTATGTGAGATATGTACATACGTATGTACAGATGTCACGCCGAAACTAATCAAAATGGATATTTCTGTTGAAATCTGAAAACCGAAATCTTTCGCGATCACAATACTTATTTTACGAAGTAAAGGAAGTAATAATAAATTCAAAAAAAAGAAAACAAAAATTGGCTAAGTTAAATGGCCATTTGTTTAAAATTTTTGCCCTACACACACATACATCTACAATTCTTCAACTTCCTTAATACACAGAAAACCGAAATTTTGTAGTCATTTATGACATCCTTAATGTGAAAACTTAGCATCACTTATTCTAATTATTTATTAATATTTTAGGTCCTGGAAAGATTTGAAATCCTTAATAAAATCCATATTTGTTTTAAATAATTTTTGGACACTTGGACGTAAAAGGTTTCCTTATTTATTATTTCTGATGAGATAATAAGTAATTATTGATTAAATTGTTTTGATTAACGAACTCCCAACGGAATGAGAATAGGCGAATTAAAAAATCAATCAGATTTTGTTTTCTATCTTTGCATTATAAGTTATTTGATGTATGTTATACGACCCTTTCAGATTTTAATCCTAAATAAAATATCAACCTGAATTTTTTATTTAAAAAAATACAAACTTGCAGGATTTTCTGAAAAGATATTTCTTACAATACATCGAAAACTATAAATTAAAGTAATATCAGCCTACAACTTCTAAGACGTAAAAATGTGGTCAATCAATAAATTATGATAATATTTTCTGAACCTTGGCTTCAAATCTTATAATCACATAAAATTGGCATTACATTAACACAGTTGCATCTCCTCGGATTGACCACACAAAAATGTTGGACAGCAAGAGAAATAAATAGAACACAGTATTTAAGGAATCTTTTTTTTTAAATGAAATTAGTCATTGTCTTTGTAGGCTTTACATATTAAAAAAAAATGACTTAATGCAGTGATTCCCAAACTTTTCCGAGTCGCAGCACCCTTTTTCAATTAAAATTTTTCCGTGGCGCCCTACCCTAAGTAAAAGTATGACTACTCGTAAGTAAGAGATAAAAATAAATAAAACTCATGTATTACCATTATTTTTTTTTACTTTATTAACATAAATTAATAATTATAAATGTCTTGGTTCAATTAATTATAACGCTTTTAGAATATTTTGCGGCGCCCTTGTAAAGAAGCCGCGGCGCACAGTTTGGGAACCACTGACTTAATGAATAATGCTTTTTTCGAAAACCATAACCAGATATTCTTGTTATTTGAATTATTAAAATTTACATATAATTTAAATATTGTACATTTAAAATCTGTAGCAAATCATGGGAATTTTCGTTTTGGGTTATGCAGAGTGATTTTCGAAGAATGTAACAAACTTGAAGGACATATTCTACTAATGAAGATAAAGAAAGTTCAAATAATCGTAGGTTCGGAAACGCTTCGGTAGTGAGTGTCAGGTGAAGAAAGATTACGCCCTGATTTCTGCGCCTTCAGTAAAATTAATCTAGATTGTAATTGTTGGGACCCAAATTGAGGAGTAAATTTAGTGATTTTATATGAAATTGACCTGAAAAATTTGAAAAAAGGTCTCAGATCTGTACTTTTAGTATTTTTCGAGAAATTTTGGGTAAAAGATGAAATTGAAAAACACACTATTTTATGGTTGGCGTAAGTAGCTTTTTAAATAGGTAATAAACACATCATCACAATTTTAAATAATTTGTAGAAAATTTAATTCTAATAAATTTGAAAAGAATAAAGCTTACAGTAACTAAATACGAACGTAATAATTTCGAAGTTTTAACAACAAAACAAATCAAAATAATTTTTTTTTCCAATTTTGTCAGATTTCATATAAAAACACTACATTTACCCTTTAATTAGTGTCCCGAGAAATACAATCGGTTTATTTTTAGGAAAGACACAGAATTTTACCAAAGGTGAAATCTTTCGCCAGCCGGTACTCGCTAACGAAGAGTTTCCGAACTATGTCTATATGATCTTTTTTTCATTTTCACCAGAAGAACATTTCCTAAAATTTTGTTACATTTTTTGTGAATCAATTATGTATTGAGTCCAGAAAACTGTTGACCAAATCTTAGGGATTGATTCGGGACATCAAAATAAAAAAAGAGTTGACGTGGACAAATCCTAACTTGCTTTATTTTCCGTCTGTCCTCCATTTTGTGTTTTTTTTGCAATAAAAATGTATACCTTTAGATTGAAATATTTTAATGAGAAACTTGGTATAAGTGTACCGAAGAACATCTTCTACAAAATAAATACATTAGAAATTTTTACCCTTTAAAATTCTAAAATGGCATCCATATATATGTTTTAATCATTAAAAACTCTGTAAATATTAATTTTATTGAATTATTTTTTATTATATACTCGTAAAACATTAATATTTGTATTGTAAACAAAATGACTTCTCATTTTTTTCAAATCCTTGATAAACAACAGAGATACAACTGAAATTGTTAAAGGTTTGCAAAAAGTGTGCGTGAAATTGGACACAAAATTGATCAAACATGGACACAATGTATATATATTGTGTCCATGTTATACATGATATAATATCATGTATAACATGATATTGTATCATGATATCATGTATATACATGATAACCAATTGAATTATATGGTATATTTTCCTGTTGTCTTCTTTATTACTATCATTACATATGAACTCTCGGTCAAAATTATGAAAGATGTTTTTAATAAATAATAATGTTTCATTGTTTATTTACTTTTTCCCTTGAACTGTGTGTTTTGTTTCTAAATTAACGAGGTAAAAGAAACACTAACAAACGGAAATAGTTTTATAGGGTAATTTAATTTCGATGAATTTTGTGGCAAATTCTTTTAAAATTTTACTAATTTATGGTTCTAATTACTAGAATGAATCCTAGGAAGATAAAAAAAGATTTTTAAGTTAGACTTTATTTTTTATTTAAATAGTAGCTACAGAGGTTTGCCGTAGGCACGCCTTCCGCAGCTAGGGCCTCCGAGCGGGTTGCCCTGGCAGGCGGCATCTCGGAATGGGATTTTTAGGTGTCCAAAATTGATTACATTTTGGGTAAAAATATTTGTTTTTGAATGACAAAAATTGATATAACGAAAGTTAAATTAGAAATTTAACCCTAGAAATTGATACTAACGAATCGGAAATTTCCGCTAGTGTTCGGTATATTCCGGGGCCTACTTTTTGGTTATAGTACATTATTTTAAGAAGGAAACGAATCACATAAATTTAAAAAAATGAATTATTAATATGTATTTTACATATATATAGACATATATGCGATGTATCGATATATAGTAATATAACAAGTGTAGTTCAATATAACAATACAACCTATAGTTCATTATTTTTTAAGAAAAACAGTTACGTAAATAAAACAATATATTATTACCATATATTTCGCACACATACACACACATATATATATATATATATATATATATATATATATCGATGTATAATAATATAACAAATATACACCTGACCACCACGAGACATGTACTAACGAATCGGGGGATTTTCCTCTAGTGATCGGTACATTCCGGTGCTAAGCTAACGGGGAGGGACATACAGACAGACACTCGTACAAATGCCCTTTAATAGGGTAGGATTATTGGTAAAATATGTTTTAATCAAGCATATGCTAGAAAGAAAAAAATATTTAAACACTCCAGTAATAAATCTCATAATTTATTCTTTGCCGTAACATTTTTGATCACTGAGAATTTGTTCTTATTTTTCCAGAGCCCAGTGAATATTTTTTCAACTGTTATTAAAAAGGAGACATATATTTGATAAAGTACAGTTTGTGTACATTATTTCGCTATGAAAAATACTGAAATATTTTAGAAAAATAAAATAATTGTGTACAGTTCTGTATTAAATTGTAATACGAAGATTGGTCGGTAACATCCACGGATTTAGCACGCGATATTAGCAGGAATCAACTTAGTAAAAGAAAGAGCACGTTTTTACTTGCGTTAAACTTTGCAGTGGTCATCTGTGTCCTCATTTTTTCTTTAGCTTTCTTATGTTTATAGGTTTTTTACGAGTTTGTTACTCCTTTCAGGAATTTCTTATTCTATCTTTTTTTCCGGTCGATACTCGCCATGTGATAGTTTCCTTTTATTTTGTAGACTCATACCAGAATTCCTTTTATTTTGTTCAGCTCTTGACCGCACCGCATACCAGAAAACAGATAATTTTAAAAAAATGTCTTGTCTATTTCTATGTTTATAAAATAAAACTTAATTTATAGCTTGACCGATTAGTCTAGTCGTTGAATATAGATTTTATATATATATATATATATACAGGGTGTCCCATATAAAACGCAACCCAACCTTATATTGGTAGGTATTGAAATAATAAAAAGGCATGATGTGTAAATGTAAATGTAATTTTTATTATTACCATCCATTACCTTACATTTAGAGTAAATGTTGGAAGTGGCCACCATCTTCTTGAATACAAGCTTCAATTCTTTTTACAGCGTTTCTTGCAACCTTTTTCAAAGTTTGTAGCTGAATATTTAATACAGCTTGTTCAATATTGACTTTCAATTGTTCAAGTGTTCGTGGTTTGTTGCTGTAGGCTTTTTCTTTGAGGTAACCCCGTAGAAAAAAATCCGCCGCAGTCAAATCTGGAAATCTTGGTGGCCACAAGCCTCGACCGATAACATGATTACCAAAGAATTCCTCGACGAAATCAGAAGTTGAACCTGCGTAGTGCGATGTCGCACAGTCATGTTGTAGCCAGCAGTGTCTGTCTTCCTCTTCCAAGATTGCGATGAACTGAAATAAAATATCCTGATATCGTTCTGCATTAATGGTGTACTCGAAAAAAATAGGACCGATTATTTTCTTCCGCGATATCGCGCACCACACGCCCAACTTCTGCGGGTGTTTTTCGTGATTAAACGTGGGGATTTTCAGCACTCTAAATTCTACTGTTTTGGCTGTTTACGTAGCCATCCAAATGAAACCGTGCTTCATATGTGAAAAATAACGAATCCATAACATTAATTCCCTCACGCAGAAATCGACGGAACCATTGACAATATTGTAGCCGTTTTTCTTTGTCGGGCTCAAGAAATTGATGAACCGTTTGAATGCGATAAGGTCGTAATTGTAATTGTTTGGTCGCCCGATGAACAGTTGATTTAGACAAATTAATTTCTGCAGACAAACGTCTGATCGATTTATTTGGCGAGGCGAGTAATCGGTCTTTGATTTCAGTGACTGTATCTGTATTCAACACTGACGCAGATCTTTTGTGTTCCTTGTTATTAACAGAACCGGTCTCTCTAAATTTTGCAACTAACCTTAATACTGATGTTTTGTTAGGAGCTGGTTTTATCTGGGTACTCATGGCGAAACAAATCTTGCACTGCAACCACTGATTTCGTACTGAAGTACGACTCAACAATGAAAACACGTTCATCTAGCGAAAACACTATCTTGTCTCTAGCACTACACTGAACGTTATGATTGCATTGTTGTTACTATCGGTAGTGTTCTACTGCGTCCCCGCGATGTTTAGATGTTGGACGAGTCCATTTCAGTAACGAGTAGGGGAGTAAGCTTGACTTTTGAAATTTCATGGATGAGTGATTGATGGGTTGCGTTTTATATGGGACACCCTGTATCATTTTTTATACATTTTTCAACGACAATAGTTTCTTTATATTTGTCAGTCACTATTCAGCCCCTTAATCGTTTATATTATTTAAATGTTTATATTCCACTAAAAAAAATTGAATTTAAACAACATTCCGAAGAAATTCAAAAAAGCTTACTAGAATTTAAAATAATTTTTGATCAATATTAGATGTTAAGAATTTACACAAGAAGAAGAGAGAAGGATTGTTTAAAATTTCCACTTCAAGAAGAAATTTTCAAAGATATTGGGAATTCCAGTCGGACAAAGGTTGACTAACAATTGTAAAAATAAATCTGTAACAACTGATATAAAAAGGGTTGTATATTTATTGGTATGAAAACATGAACTTTACTCAGGTGAACGTGGGTGGAAATACCCACTTCAAAATTATAAAATTTAAGTAAAAATATATGGTTCTAATGATATCTTTATTAAGAGAGGACTGCGATTAAGAAAGTCTGATTTTTTCAGCCGATAGGGATTTCAGCCCCGTAACCTTATTATACAGCCAACAGAAATGAAACTATAATCCTTAAACTGGTCACAGACAGCCGCCCTAATCGCATCAGATCAATGATACAACGAAACTATAGGTCCCAGAATTCTCCTTATGGACCTAACAAGGTTATATACAGGCGATTAACGTACCAGCGTTTAGCGAAAATAATGGAAAAAAATCATGTAAATGGGTTCAGAAACGCTCCGTTAGCGAGTAACGGGTAGCGAAAGATTTCGCCCTGATTCCTGGGCAAAGACCTCCACTTTACGTTCAATTCGATGAAATATTAATTGTTTTTATTTATTGTTAATTTTAGTATTGTAAATTAGTATCAAATTAAGTAATAATTTTTTCACAATAATAGACCTAATAATTATGGCACAAAATTACATCAATTTTCTGCCATAATTCGGCTATTTGTAAACCGATTTAAAAAAATAAAATGTCATTTTGTTTAAAATAAAAGACTTAATGTTTTAGAAACGTATACGTTTAGAAACGTATAACGTACATTTTTATAAAAGTTATATTTTATTATATTAACTTAGCGTATGTAACGTAAGTAGAAGTTAAGAGATATGGAAATGTAGCGTATGAAAAATGCCATGCCTCACCGGAATTCGAACCCAGGATCTCCGGATGAAATGCCGAGACGCTACCACTCGCGCCACGGAGGACGAACGCGAGAGAAGAGTAATAATAGTTGAAATGTACTTTCCCGCATAGTGTATTACTAGACTTGTCATTGAAAACTGGTTTTAATTACATTCCATTATTATAGAATAAATTGTTCTTTATATTTATCACATAGATAGAACATACATTTTAAATTATCTTATTTAAATATAGTCGCACTTAATGAATTTTTATCTATTTTTTTTATTATATTTTAATACCGATTATATTAACGGAAGTTGAATTTATATTAATTTTAGCAATGTGTATAAAAAAAATTAATTAACGGTGAACTTTTTCTCGATGATATAAAAACATGTAGTATGAATACGGGATTGACGTTTTGTAGCATAAGAAAAATGCCATGCCTGACCGGGATTTGAACACGAAACCCCGGTTAAAAAGGCCGAGACGCTACCACTCCACCATGAAGATCGGTAAATGTATTTTTTATTTTTATAATAAAATAGATAAATAAGAAAATAAGTCGAGTCTAAAGGCAATCATTTTTTTTTAACGTTAACACTAACGAAAGGTTATATTTCACGCTCTATTAATATACCGGGAAGTTCAGCAACATTATTGCCATCTTTTTTAAAATTAAAATTGTGCAAATATTTATATTAACGTAATAAAATTAAAAGATTACGTTATTATACATTTTTTATTTGATAAGTGTTTGGACCTTATTACCTAACATGATATAAATATGACAGCCATTTACATCGCACTTCTTAGGGAACGTTTGAAATATACTATTTGCGTACCAGTTTGTTAAATCTTCTAAAATTGAAGGTATATTCAGCCACACGTGACACTTCTCTATCACCACTGTAATTGGCTGTATACGCGCATCATTATTTTCAGAGAAAGGAATTCTCGATTTTAAATCGTGGGTTTCCAAACTTATATGTCCTAAGGGCCACACTGACTCCTCCACTAAGTCCTAAGGGCCAAGACTTGGTTACACAGCCGCGAAATAAAAACGATCATAAAACTAAAAACAAATATAAACACGAAATTCACGATACGAAAAACAACCCGACTCATTACGAAATAACACGCCGACGGATAACGCAGTTACAACGCGAAACACAAAATAACCCTTCAATACAAATATTATATTCATTCTGTATTATGTATTCTGTGTTATGTTCATTCTTTGGAAACCCGTCCCTTATGCACACAGCCAATCTTCTTACAATCCTTCTATGACCTAAATCCCCGCAAACCAAGCATTTACTTACACTTCGACAGTCCTTAACCTGGTGCTCTTCCTTACTGCAGTTCAAACAAAGGCTGGTCCTATTGGGGCCGCTGCCCCAACATTTGAAGAAGCACCTGGCTTCCTTCGCCCTTGCCACCACCCTACAATACACCTAGCCGACCTGAACTCTTTTATGAGTGAACAGCCGCCTCGTTCACGCGCAAAAACTCGTTCCAGGTCAGCCCAAAAGCAGCCCTTTTCGATGCAATTAAAGGCGTGCAGAGTTGGGTTTGCACACAGCACTAATACAGACAATAAATTTTTTCCTTCCGTGTCCTGACAGACATCCCTAATCCTATAATAGCAAACATCTTAGAAGTTTGAAATCGCTGCGGATAATTGAATAATTTCCACCAGTAAACTTTGATCCACAACTGCAAACAATTGTCAGTGGAAAATTACAGCTACATAAATCTGATTAATCATAATTATAATGTTTAATTCCGTATTGTGAATTACTTACGTATGTCACTTATTGTAAGTTTTAGGATAAATCTCTATCATTAATTACAGTTAAAATGTTCAACTTCTTTATATACTTCAGTTATTGTGTTTCTTAATTGGTCGTTAAATAAAAATATCTGATTATTACTTTGTATGATTTACTTACATTATAAATTTTACCAGTGTAATGAAAATAAACTATGGCGGGCCGGATATCGGGCCGGATTGGTGGTACTCGCGAGCCGTTGTTTGGAAATCCCGCTTTAAGTTATCTCACTTAGTTAATTGTGTTAACTAAACACCAACCACATTTGTGTTAAGTTAATGAGAAAAATTATAGTATGTAAAATAAATTATATCATATTAGTATGAAAAAGCGTCATTGTGTGTGGGTATGTATTTATATAGCTAATCTCCTCCTAAACCACAGGACCGATTTCAAACAAACTTGGGACAATTATTCCTTACTAACTGGAAAAATACTGCGGGTATTACACATTCCTACCGCAACTGTTGCTGAGGGATTAGGACTGAGAGCTTTAAAACATTAATATTCTGGTACGTTTGGAAATATTGTAGAGTATTCTCGAACACTAATACATTTTAGAAATTTTTAGAATTTCCTGAAAGTTTCTTGAACATTTTGGAGCTTTCTAGATCATTACAGAACATTTTTTAACATTATTACATTTTGGAACAAGAAAGAAAACACAAAAAATGTTGTTTACAGGCAAGTAATGTGAACTAGTATAAATCGTTGCCGCCTTGTTGTTTGTAGTTTGAAATCTGTGTTTATTTAAATGTATATCGAATATTTGTTTGTGTTTTCGGATACAACTTATGGGGCTGTCTATACCAACTTCCTCGATATTCACGGCAGAATTAATTAATTAAATTAAATAAAAGAAAATAAAATCAGAAAATTAAAAATTAAATTAAATTGAATTTCTTCGTATAGTTGCATACGTTATTTGTGTATAGAATATTTTTGTGTAGCTGCATTACTTATTGTATTGTATATTGTTTGAAAGTTTAAAACACATCTTCTTTCTTCAAATTCCTCACGTTTTCATACAGACCATCCAAATGTAGGGTAATAAACAGGATAGATTTGGAAGGTTAAATTCAATAAGAAGGGTTGTAAAGGAGATTTATGTTTGTTGTGGAAAGTTAGTGAAAATCTTTGTAAAAAATAAATGGATAGGCCTGTAAGGAAATTATGAACCCGAAAAACGCCGGATATATAAGCTAGTATAATATACAATTATTGCCAAAAATCATTAAGAGTAAATCATTAACGGTACTACCAGACTAGACCAGCAGACTATACCAAGGGATACATCAGACTACTACCCTTAAATTAATTAAAAACATGCCTGTTCGGATTGGCTAAAAATTCGGATTACCAGAAGGCTGATTCTAGGATCCAAAAAATCAAGAACTACAGTGGAAATAACGTAATTCTGGTAGTTAATAAAAACTACAATAATTACTGTTCTTAATTTCATATATAATACAAGTGACACAAGGAAACGGGAAATTTTGAAAGTAGTAATGTTAGCCCTGAGGAGCTGGTAGAAAGGTGGGAGTGGGGCATCCTGCTGTGCACAGCTAACTGCCATTTAGTAACCATGGACCAGTGGATCGGTACATAATGTGCATTTTTCTTTCTTTTTCCTGTTTAGCTTTCGGTAATTACCGTTCAAATAATACTTCAGAGGATAATACGTATGAGAGTAAATTAAGTGCAGTCTTGTACAGTCTCAGTTCGACCATTCCTGAGATGTTTCGTTAATTGAAACCCAACCACCAAAGAACACCGGTATCTACGATCTAGTAATCAAATCCGTGTAAAAGTAAATGACTTTACTGGGACCTGAACGCTGGAACTCTCGACTTCCAAATCAGCTGATTTGGGAAGACGCGTTCATCACTAGACCAACCCGATGGGTTACACACCATGCATTTGCCGTGAAGGCATTTTACAAGAATGAGAACTGTGTACTGTTGCTCAACGGGATTTCCGACGACATTACAATTTAGGACGTCACAGTCGCGTTCCATCTTGCCACGCCATCAAGACATGGGTTGAGAATTTCGAGGAGACGGGTTCAGCTTTAAAAAAGAAATCACCAGGAGATCAACGAATGCTAGAAAACATTGAAGCGGTTTGGGCCTCAATTGGAAGGAGCCCTCTACGGTCGACAAGGAAACGCGCAGCAGCATCGAATCTAAACCGAACAACTGTCCGCCGAATACTCCACAATGATTTGAAGTTTCCCCTTTACAAAATTTAAGTTGTACAGAAACTGAAACCATCAGATTATGTGATCCCATTAATTCCCATGGAAGTGTTCCTAAGTGCCATGCAAAATCTCATGGTTCGCTTTCAGGAATGCATACCTTCGAATGGCCATCATCTTATGGACATAGTTTTTTTAAAAATTGATATGTTTTGTGTTGGGACACTTAATTGCACGTAATTTACTTTTTGTTTTCAACAATAAAACTTGTAAACGCATTTTTTTACTTTTGTGAGAGTTACTTCAAAATTTCCCGTTTCCTTGTATCACTCTGTATATATGATACTACCACTCCGCCGATCTCCGTGGCGGAGTAGTATCATCTCGGCCTTTCAGGAGGTCCTGGGTTCGAATCCTGCTTAGGCATGGCATTTTTCATACTCTACAAGATTCCATATTTTATATTATACATACAAGTGTCTTTGTAAGCTTCTGTGAAATTCATCCACCAGAAAACGAAAAAAAAAAATATATATATATATATATTACATTTTTCATTGATTCTTTTTAAAATAAAACATTATAAAAGTTGAAAAGATTTTAAAATTATTATCTAAATAAATTACTTTTGATTATTACTGACCGCGTTTTTCTTTATTTTCGATAAAAGTCATTAATTATTTTGTTTTTTAGTGGGTTTTATTTCCTACTTTTATAATTAATGGTAAATGTTAGTGAAATTGTGCCGTTTTATTTTCTTTATCCAGAGAAGCTACCACTCTGCAACGAAGATCGACATATTTTGTTACAATTAGTATTAAATTAAAACGAAGTAATTCGGTAATAAATTTTTTAACAATAGATAGATGTTTTTTTCTACCAGTATAGTTTTTCAAAATAAAAATTTTTCATCAACCTGTATTAAAAAAAAATATTTCTGTGAATTAAATAATCTATTTTCATGTATGAAATGTCCTTTACTAAATTGTTCGGATTACCAAGAGGTTCGTACTGAAAGGGTTCGGATTTCAGGTAATCAAAAGTATTGTATATTTTTTTATATTATATATTTTTTTTTTATTATTATTTTCTACTGAAAGAAATTCTATGTAAATAAATACAGAATTGTTACGTAATTTTTTTTAACGGAAATGAAAAATTTTAATATATGATAGTCAAACGTCAGCAGTAAAAAAAAATAATAGAGTAATTTATCCTGTTTTGTTTAAAAAGTAAATTAAAAAGGTTATTGTAAAAGAAACAATATACAGACCTACTTAATGTCTTATAAGCTCCATTTTTAATGACTAGGTTTCTAAAAACCGGTTTACGTAATACTTACGTAAAATAATATATATGAAATGGAATCAGAAATGTATAATTTACTCATAAGCTATTAATTACTGGTATGAGAAAAAACTGGCTAGCAATTTTGTACAATTGCATTAAAAATAACAATAAAATTATTCTTAATTTTCTTTAATAAATACCCAATGTATCTTTTCGCGTTTCCCCCCACACACCGAAACTACCCGGTTACAACCAGGTATGTTCCCTGTCACTACCAGCCCCATAATTACTTTATGTTAAAAAAAGCTGAAAAAATATTACGTGACCTTCCCGGCTATTAATAATAGAAAGGATAAAAGAGAGAGAAAGAGACAAAAAGCAGAATATATATATATTTTTAAAGGAAGGGAATAAACATAAATATAAAATAGGGAATAAATATAAAATATTCATACGTAGGTTAACTTATAAGTTTTGTTATGTAAAGTCATCTTAATGTAACATCCCCTACAATAAAGGCTAAAATAAGAAAAAGAGAGTTTTCAAAATTCGTTTGTTCATTTTAGATCCGGGTCTATAATTAAAAAAAAATTGTAGACATTCTTGATAGCTCTATATATGAAGTACAACCCTTCAAAAACATTTTGAAAAATATCTAAACTGAAGGGAGATAGAGGAAAAAAACATATTTATAAATTTTAAAAAGTGGAGGTTGATTTTTACAAAAAGATTGTTTTATAACGTTTATATATAATAGAAAAAAATGTTTTTATCAACTGTAACTAAATAACTTTCATGAATTTAGCGTACTAACAACAAAAACCTTTACAACGAAAAGCTTCAAAATAATGAACTTTTTTAGCCGTTTCATGAGTTGTGAGTTTTTTAATACAGCTCTAACCCCAGTGTTTTCCTTTTTATCCCCAAAACACAAATATAATTTTAGATAAATCGTTCGTATAAAGAAGTATAAATCGTTCGAACGAATGAATCGTTTTTGCGCTGCGCGTAGTTGCCCGGCGCACTACGTGGTTTGCTCTGCGCCAATAGCAGTTAAAATAAAAATGTGAGCACACAAAGTCACACACCATCATTTTTAGAGATGATAGATTGTTTGCAATAGCTAAGCACTTGTCTTCAATATTTATCAATGCTTCGTTGTAAATGCCTTCTGTAAATTCGATGGTCATATTGGTATTTTCTAGGCGTACTCTATGCAAAATATCCTCAGCCATATGCGATCGATATCTTTCCCATAACTGTGGGAGATGAAGGGAAGCAAGCTGTCAATATAATTGCGAATAATGCGCGAATTTGGTTTGGATGTGCAGTGTTGCACGCGTCATTAATACATATATCCCACTGTTGGTCGTTTTCTAATGAATTCAGAGCTTGGTGAAAGGCGCAGCTCAATCACGACACGATCACACAAAAGTATCTCGATTAAAGTGAATATTTAATTCAGATTGTATAATAATCTGAATCAGATGCAAGTGGATACGTTTTTTTTTTTTTTTTTTGTTAATAACAATGTAATTGGGAACAGGTATTGTTTCACATGTGACTGCGGTTGTCGTTAACTAGTATGGAGAGTGTTCCCTTCGCTTCCGGCAGATGGCGCGGTCACTGGTACACAGCTGACCGTTAAAAAAACTGTTTTCTCGCGGTCGCGGGTATGTGACTGATGCGAAAAATAGATAAAAACAATCTTTGATGCGGGTTATATATCGTGCTAAAATTTGAGCTCAATCGGTGCAGAAAATTTTGAGTTTTTGAAGCCGTACACAAACGAACTTAACATTTTAATATAAAGATTTGTGAGCTGCGAAAAAAATCCCTTAAGTCGTGCGAAAAACACATCATTTTAAATGCTTACAAAAGCAGAGTAATGCTTACAAATTACAGAATAATCAAACGGCGTTGATTTCAGATGTTAATAAACTGCTAACGTAAGTAGAAGTTGTGCTGCTTCAGTGTACAACGTGATTCTCGAGTATGAATCTACTAATGAATTACGGTCTCCAAAGAAAACAAACCCCTCAGGTTAATTGAGAAAAAGGTGAGATTTTGATAAAAACGCGATTCGTAAAAAAATTACACGAATTTGAATTATTTAGAAATAGTTTTGCGGTGTATTATGTCCTTTGGAAGAAAATTCGGTTATTGTCTTCGACAACGCTTCTTATTATTTAACGAAAAGAATTCCAGCCGTGTTATAGAAAAACAATATCAAAATGTGGCTTAGTTCAAAAGGAATAATTTTTGAAGAGGTTTAAGTTAATGTTCAATCGTTGCAAAGGGTTTCGCGTATTAAAAGTAATTATAGTCTGTATAAAATTGGTTTGACACACAACGCCATATTGGTAAGTCGTGTTTTTATTCGGCTTCTAACGAATATGTTTGCCGGCCTCCGTGGCGCGAGTAGTAACGTCTCGGACTTTAATCCGTTGGTTCCGAGTTGGAATCCCGGTCAGGCATGGCATTTTCATACGCTATAAATCATTCATATCATCACCAACTACGTTTGTCCTTCTTGGTGGCTTTTCTTTTTGTTTTGGTGTTTTTTTTAAAAATAAAATACAGATGTTTTAGCTGTTAAATATAATTCATAGAAATTTGTTACTTAATCAGTTGTGATTTTGTTTATATTTGCAACGGCCATACGGGCTCTTTGTGATTGTTCGTTGTGTTTGACAGCGGCCATCTTGCATTGATCTGATTGGTTTTCCTTTGTTTACATTTGCATCTGATTTATTAGCTTCTTATTTATTAAAAAACTGTATAAATTAAAAATAGATAGATAGATTTATTAAAAATAGATCTAAATAGAATCTTTGATGCGGGTTATATATCGTGCTAAAATTTGAGCTCAATCGGTGCAGAACATTTTGAGTTTTTGAAGCCGTACACAAACGAACTTAACATTTTTATATATATAGATATAGGTATATGTGTGTATATATGTATATATATATATATAAAATTAAATAAAAAATAACATACTTTTTCAGATCTGTATAGAATATATATAGTGCCTGGCTGATAGAAAAGAAACCGTAAAAATAGATTGATCAGAGCAGTGTCACAAAACTAATAACAGAAAATGAGTAATGGTTAAAGTCCATGTTATAGCGTAAAATTAGTAAATAGCAAAGGAAATAGATAAAGATAACAAATAAATTAAATCAGTACAAATAACATTTCAATTTAGAATGTTTTAATTGAAATTGAATTGATATGTTGATACTGTAATTTTATAAGAATGGAAAAAATTCTCCTTTTATTTGTAAATAGTATCGTTTAAAAACTCATCAACAGAGTAATATTGGTTTTTAAATATTAAATAAAAATCGGTAATTTAATTTTTAAATAGATTGCTAAAAAGATATTTTAATGGTTAAATAATTTATTAAAAAAGATAACTGTATCATATACGAAACTTTCACCTACGTTAAAGTAACGTATTGTGTTAGTTCTATTGTCTGTCTTTATTAACAATAAGATATAAATATTACTTTTTTATGAATAAGTTTTTGTTGAGGTAGTGTGTTCTTCGATATAAATGCATGGGAAAGTTACAATTATTAATTTATTAAATTATCAGTCAACATGAGTCTAATTTCTCCAGTTCCAAATAATGATCTGAAAGCCAATTTTATATTCTGAAAGTTTTTTCTCTCCTTTTGAAGAAATCCCAAAAAAAATATTATATCTAAAATAGAAATAAAGGGTGTTTCGCAAACTTTTACACCACTTACGGAATATATTCTTGGGATTTTTATAAAGAAAATAAATTCCTTTACTCTATCGAACATTGTAAATTTTACTCTTATTTCTAATTCGAAGAGACTTCGCCGCCATTATTTATTTTCCGCTTATCTTCTTTTTTACATGCTTTTCTTAAGCTCACTTTTGTCACCGTTAACAGTTAGTACATATACTCTGTATATTTTTGGAATGAACATCGTAATAGTCGATCAGCTAACATAACGCTTCGAGCACCCTTATAGGAGATATCGAAAACTCCCGTAAATATTTAAACATCGTACTAATAAAACTTATAAATAAAAAGTACATTTTAAAAAAAAATGTTAAACAAATCTAAAAAAAATCTGATATGGACACCACATGACGCCTTTTAAATTACATATACACATTTTAAAAAAATGACAAGTTCATAAAATGTTATTCATTAATAACTTCTGTTATATTTTTATTGTTGTTGTTGAATTATTATTTATTGTAATTTTTTTTACAATCAGAGGTTAATAATCATTAATAAATCAATATATTTAAATTAAAAAAAAAAAGGGAAATGAAGTCTTAATTCGAACTGAGGTGCCTTCCCCTTGTAAGATCCAATATTGATATATCGTTGAAAAGCTCTCAATGAGGGCTTATTACTACAGTTAAAAAAATGCCAAATTCCAATTTTTTTTATTTTGGGCATTTTTGGTCCAGTCGTTTGCAGTCAAAAGGGGAGGTGTACAATTAAATTTTACAACAGTCTTAAATCCAAATTTTCAGCATTCTACAGCTAATCGTTTTTGAGTTATGCGAAATACGTACGTACCTACAGACGTCACGCCGAAACTACTCAAAATGGATTCAGGGATGGTTAAAATGGATATTTCCTTTAAAATATGAAAACCGAAATTTTTCGTATCACAATACTTCCTTTACTTTGTACAAAGAAGTATAAAAAAATGGTTTACCCAGTAAACATAAATAGAAGATAATTTTGTTTTCAACAAAATCATTTGTTTGAAGTTGTCTATTTTCGCAAGACTACAATGAAAAGCATGGAGCGCACTTTCATAATCAATATCTTCATAAATCCTTTAAATATGACAAAGGTTTTGATGCAAAATGGAAATGATAGCTTCATAATACAATATCTAATAAATCTCTTTGGATGAACTAAAGTTAAGGTGCAAAATAGAACTTAAGTCGCGTCCCCCATGCTTTTCATTGTAGTCTTGCAAAAATAGACTTATTATTTTGTTGAAAACAAAATTATTTTTGTTTTGTTTTGGGGGTAATGTTTTCTGGGTAATCCATTTTATTTAGATTTGTTTTATTTCATTTTTTAGAAATGCACCCGTTTTTCTTCTTCTGTCCAGCTTCTGGTATTCCTTTTTCCTTCTTCATCCTCAAGAACCTTTGCATGCATTATAAATTAATTATATAAACATCATTCCATCCTTACTAGCCTCCTCTTTTATCCGTAATTTTTAAGTTCCTCTTAAATTTGCATTATGCATCCTAATTGGTTTTTCAGTTTTCAAAATTTTTCGAAATTTGTTTTTATTTATTTAGTCTTTTTGGATTCATTCGTATCATACGTCCCAGGAATTTTAATCTTCTTTTTGTAATTTTGGTTTTCAAATCTTTTTGGGTTTTATAAAAAAAAAATCCGTATTTGATTTTAGTATTTTTTCATTCTGTTTTTCTAGGACCATAGATTCTTCTTTAGTTTTGAGGTTCTCTGGGCAAGTCAGATTTGCAATTTCAATTCTGTTATAAGATCGCTGGTTTGAATACAGTATTGTATACCCCGATTTTGCGTTTATAAAACGATTCTTTTTGTTGTAATTTTTTTTATTGGAAAAATTTGATTCTTCTAATCTATACTTTTTGATTTTCAAATCTGCTTTGTCTGTTCCGTTTTTACTGATTATTTCTACTGAATATTTAAATTAGATTGTGAACTTTATGTTTCAATACTTCGTCACTACTAGTTTTTTGGGATAATTTTTGAGGTTTTGTTATTTTTTATTTTTTTTTGTAAAGGAAATTTGCAGATCTCTGTGGCGGTATGGTAGAGCTATATTCTTTCACCTAGACGTGGGTTCGAATTCCGGTCAACCATGGCATTTTTCATACACTACAAAAATTCCATTTTCCTATTCCCACTTACAACCTTCTTTGATAAATTAATTCATTCTGCCAAAAAAAAATTAAGCCTACTTTTTCTTTTTATTTTAGGTCGTAAATTTGGAAAACTGCGTCTTGTTCTGATTTTGTGAGAAGTTCTAGATCATTTGTTAAAGTAAGACTAATTTTGATTTTTAGTTCAGATCAAAAAAATCAAATACAATATCATATTACAAAAATTCAACAATATTACAAAAACCCGTAATTTATACTATCTGAAAAAAAAGAATTTTAACTATCTAGATGGTAATTTTAAGCAGTACATTTGAGGTAAACAGTTATAATTTTTAGCTGGTTAAATGTAATTATTTTTAATCAGTTAGATGACTAGTTAAATGCTATTTGCGTTTTGCGCTAATCTTTTAACCTCAGCACATCGTTTGTTTTTTACTTCCTTGTACAAAGTAAAGGAAGTACTGTGATCGCGAAAAATTTCGGTTTCCAGATTTCAACCGAAATATCCATTTGACCTTCCCTGAATCCATTTTGACTAGTTTCGGTGTGTCGTCTGTACGTACATACGTACGTACATAACGTCGCATAACTCAAAAACGATTTGCCACAGGTGTTGAAATTTTGGATTTAGGACTGTTGTAACATCTATTTGTGCACGTTCCCTTTTTATTGCAATCGACTGGACCAAAAGTGTCCAAAAAGCACAAAATTCAAAATATTTGCATTATTGACTTTTGTTAACTGCATCAATAAGACCTCATTGAGAGCTTTTCAACGATATATCACAGCTGGTACTTATTTTCATTGATTTCAGAGTTATAGCCAAATAGAATTTTAATTAATTAAATATTTGGATCTTAGAAGGGATAAGGATCTTACACATCGATTCGAATCAGACTTCATCTCCTTGTTTTAATTTAAATATATTGATTTATTAACCTCTAATTATAAAAAAAAAATTACGATAAATAATAATTCAATAATAACAATAAAAAAAAAATATCAAAAGTAAAATCTTATCTATTTTCATTTTAAAGAAAAATGTGCATATGTAATTTAATAGATGTACAAGGAAGACCATGTGGTGTACACATCAGATTTTTTCGTTCAGCAACTATGAACGATACGTTATTTCAACTAACTCATTTTTTCAGTTTCTTTTTCTTCATCACTTCACGCTGTTTTTCTTTTCTTTCTTCTACCCTTCTTTTATTTTTTTATTTTTTTTTTGGAAACCCACACGTTTCAGTTTGCAAAATATCACTATATTTGCAAATTCATTCTCAGTGTTGAACGTTCTTTATTGTCCTCTAAAGCTGTTTTCAGTTTTTCCATATCTCTTTCAGTTTTTGCGATCCAATTGTCATTTATTTTTAGATCTTTAAAATGTGTAAATAACTTGTTTTTTTTATTTTTCCTGTTTAGCCTCCGGTAACTACCGTTTAGATAATACTTCAGAGGATGAATGAGGATGATATGTATGAGTGTAAATGAAGTTAATTGAAACCCAACCACCAAAGAACACCGGTATCCACGATCTAGTATTCAAATCCGTGTAAAAATAACTGGCTTTACTAGGACTTGAACGCTGGAACTCTCGACTTCCAAATCAGCTGATTTGGAAAGACGCGTTCACCACTAGACCAACCCGGTGGGTTAAATAGCCTGTTGGCCAACCTGTTAGTTAGTGTTCATTATTTATAGATGGCTGTAGAATGCCATTCTTTTTTCTAATTACATCCGATAATTTCTCTATGTTCATGTACATTTCATTATTGTGTTTTCTTTTGTAGTTCTGTAAGTCTTTGATGAGCTCTAGGACTTTCCTCAGTAAAATTTTATTATTATAAATATTATTTCTTTTATTAATTGCATTAAACATTTATTCAAAATTTTATTTGTTTATTATCAATTTAACGATGCTAATTTATGGCAGAACTTTACGATTCCGTTTTTTAGAACCTTATAACAAATAATATTCTCGAAAATTACTGAAGATATCGTAGTCTATGACACATTTTATTTGCAGGTTACCTAACGTATAACAACTAGTTTTACCGCATAATTTGTTTTACACATTATATTAGTATAATTTTCTTCTTTTTTTTACTTTTGAAGCAAGTCATTACAATTATTCGCTAACCTTATTAAAAAAATAAACTGTTTCCAGATCGACTTTTATATGAATTTATTGCTTCAAATAACTCCCATAAATACCCCGTCGTTGGTGAATCATTTACATTTGTAGGCAGTATATTTAATAACAATAATGAGGAATTTATTGTTTTTATTTATTGAGGTACTTAAAAAGGGATATATTATTTATCACAATTCACCGGAAATGAAAAACAAATAAAAATAGAAATGTGGTTTTGGATGGTAAGAATATTGTAGTATAGTAGTAATACGTTGATAAAAGGTTAATTATATTTGTATAAATTTTACTTAGTAATACTGATGTTATTTGTAAGTTGAATTATCATTTTCAATTGTAATAGATTTCCGTTAATTGAATACATCCTGGAGTTTGTAAGAATTCCCAGAAGTCTTCTGTCATTGAAATTTTTTTTACTCGAATCCGGAAGTCGAAGAATACTTTAAATACAACATTTGCAATGTATCAGTATTGGAATATAAGAATTGGAACATAACGGAATTCTAATTCTAAACTTAATTTTATCAATACTAAAACGACTAATTGTAATTTTTAAGATAAAATAACCATACATATAATTTGTAACGGCAGAGTTTTTTAGTTGTTTAATTTTTAATTTGCTTTTGGGGAGCTCTAAAAATAGTAATTAATAGTTGTATACTAGTTTTTTTTCTTATGGTAATAAAGTATACAGAAATTGATACCTTATTCGTGAAAAGTGAAATACATTTCAATCTGAAGAAGTCATGACCGGAATTTCAATTCATATTATTATTAAACATACAATTACTTCTGATATATTTTTTACTTCCTTGTACGAAATCAAGAAGTATTGTAATCGCGCAAAATATCAGTTTTCAGATTTCAACGGAATTATCCATTTTGATCATAGCTGAATCAATTTTGACTATTTTCGGGGTGACGTCTTTACGTATAATTCAAACACAGTTAGTCGTAAAATATTGGAATTTTGTATTTAGGACTGTTGTAACATCTAGTAGTGCACCTCCCCTTTTTATTGCAATCGACTGGACCAAAAAATGAGAATAAAATGAGAAAAATGAGAATAAATAAATGGACCAAAAATGAGACTGGACCAGACTTCTAAGTAAAGCGGAGTTTCAATTTTGTTACATTTGGATTTTTGAATGTTTCTTAACTGTAGTAATAAGCCCTCGTTGAGAGCTTTTCAACAATAAATCGTAAGTGGTACTTATTTTCATTGGTTCCAGAGTTATAGCCAAATAAAATTTTAATTAATGAAATATTTGGTAACTTACAAATGTATCATATACATATACTTTAACTTTTTTTTTTTTTTAATTTAAATACATTCATTTATTAATAATTATTAACCTCTGTAAAAAAATTTAACAATAAATAATAATCCAATAACAACAAAAAAATATATTTAAAAAAAAAATCAGAAGTTATTAGTGAAATAAAATTTTATGTACTTTTAATTTTAATTCAAAAATGTTTACAACCACAGGTTAATAAAATAAATCAATATATTTAAAATTAAAAAAATAAATTTAAATAAAGTTGGATTTCAACCGATGTGTGCATGGTTACGGATCCGACACTTTCTCACTTACACCACATATCAACTTGAGCGACGTGAAAAAAAAAATAACTAATATAAAATGCTAAGGAAATTTTTAGGGCCATTTTTCTGTGTAACTGTTCATTTATTAAAGAATTGGAGGATCGTATCTCACTTTAAATGTAGGCAGCAAAAAGTGTGTATGTGTAATGTAATAGGCGTGAAAGGAAGTCATATGGTGTCCACATCAGATTTTTTTCAATCAATTTCTATAAAATATTTATTAACTATTCAATGTAATTTTTTTTAAAATGATGTAGTCATATTAGAAAGCATAAATTTAGTTTAAAATCTATTCAGATTGTCCAGTCTCATTTCTAGAAGATGATCATAGACATTAGGCAAACTGATTTGGATGTTTCAATGGTTTAGGTGTTTTAAAACTAACTTTATGCTTTCTACTGGGACTGCCGAAAATAATCAAATTATTTTTTATTTACATTTCTCGAGAAAAAGCAACAATTTTATAATGTTTTGTTAAGTACTGTTTATTTGCCAGTTAACATACCTTTTCATTTATTTACTTATTTTCTTTTATATAATTTTTCCTTGGTGTGTATATATTGATGATGATTTAACAAATCGAAATGCCCATCTAGTTTAAAATTTTTAGTATACTGTTTTTGAGCCCAGTCTTAACCTCTTAGCCGTTTAGTTTGGTATCATATTAACTCTTAATATATTTTGTAATGCATTAATTATAATATATGGATACTTTTGGTGAATAGTAAGATTTGAATATACGTGCATTAAAATGTACATTAATAAATAAATATGTAATCGTCTAATCGAGTACGTTTTTCTTTTATTGAAGTCGATTAAAAATAATAGATAATCATGTATTCTACAGCGCCTTAGCTCACATTCGTAGTAGATCCTTCTTGTCATTTCTTTACCATTCCCTTTTTTAGTTTTATCCAGACGCAAGTTTAATTCTTTTTTGTTTCGTACGAATGGCGCTCTTTTTACAAGCCAAAGTTTATTTTAAATAAAAATAAATTAATCGTACAAAATAATAATAAATTTACTGTAAAACAGCATTAAAAGGTAACTTTTTTTTAAAAATATTTATTTATATTTTTTCACTTTGATTAACTAAAGTTTGTGATATTTGTTTTTAATTTATTGCAAACTTCAAAAAGTTGAATGTTTTGAAGAGAACTAATTCTCAATGGTTTAGATGTTTTAAAGCTAAATTTCCGCTTGCTACTGGGATTGCCGAAAATGACAAATCCTTTTTTTAGTTTATTATTTATTATCGGAATGTATTATTTCCTAATTTTAGTGTTTTCTTTTTTAAGACGGTTTTGTCTTTTTTTCTTTTAAGTTAATTTTATTTATTAGTTTTCTCACAACTGTAATAAAAATATTCCAATAGTTAAATTTAAATTTATTTAAGATTTTATATTCATATTATTTTTCGTATTTATTTAATTATTAAAATATCTTAAAACTTAATTTTAATTATATTATTTTCTTTATTAGTATTTTCATAATTATCTGGAATAAAATATACGATTTACACTATTATATAAAGAGGAAGAGGGTTTTTGTTTGTTCGGGATAAACAAAAATCTACTCGTTGCAACCAAATGTTTGCCTATATTTCTTGGCGTAACTGAGAAGGTTTTAGATATATCTCATCTCAAAAATTCTCGAAGAACCAACCGATAGATTGCTGTCAAATTTTTAGAATACATGCGTATTATACAATGGAAACTTATAAGCCATCGACCGAGGTCCTAACTTCCTTGAACGTTAAGATATTAAAAATATTACAACTTCTCCCCCAAGGAGGACGAAGTTAAAGATATTCATTAAGGAAAAAATAGATTAATCCTTTTACTTCATTATTATATTTCTGTTATCATGACAAAGAATACGCTATTAATTTTTCGTCGTCAAAGGGTGTGTACTTTAGTTACCATAGTTACTATTATTCTATCTTTCGTAATTTGTTTCTTTTTCAGGTTTCTATAAAGCCTGAATATTATGATTATTATTAATCAGTATTATTCTCACAATTATGAGGATAATCTACAGAACGAAGGACTAGGGGATGAAGCCCTCTGGATAGAAGGGAATGGTGACCGACGCAAGCTCTGCGGGTGTCCAGGGTGCCGGTTCCCCCTGCCAAATTGGGAATGGCGAGCAAAGCGACCTCTGCGACCTTGAGGTAGGCCTCTTGGTCCCGGGAGGACCCGAGGAGCCCCTGAATTGGCTCCTGGATTTGCCTGGGGTGACCTGAGCCCCGAGGGTCCAGGTTCTGGCTACACGGGCCGGCTAGTATATATATATATTTTTTTTTAATCTTTATAACTATTTTGTTTGTTGTTTTTTTACATAATATTGTTACTAAATTATTATAATATATGTTCTTTTTGAAATCCGCTTCACTAAAACATTTATTCGATACTTCTTTTGATTAAATTTTACGTTAAAGAAAAATTCATTTATTTTTATGCAATATTATTTTTCGTAAAATTATCGTCCAATTTTTTTCTAATGATTTAAACAAGTAGTCGATTTATATCATTATTTTATTGAAATTTGTGCTACAGTTTTAGAGTTTTAATAGCATAATCAAACATATCAACTGAAAACAAATAGCCTTCTTCTACTGGCGTAGTTTGTAAGAAAAAAAAAAAAGAAAAGAAAGTTGGTTTCTATATCGAAATTGAATCTTTTATTAATTATAGTATCAGGGAATGATAAAGGAATAAATTTCTTTGACAATATGTTTTTACTTCCTTAAGATTTAGAACACGTGGGTTCTGTTTCTGACAGTTTTGTTATTTATCTTAAAATTTACTTTCATAGAACTTTTTTGTTTTGTGAATTTTCTTTTATATTCTTTATTTAATTTTTTCTTATGCTCTATGTATATATCATTTTTTTATATTATTTTCTATTATTTTGTGTCGAAATATCCAATTAGAATATTTATATTAAATATTTCTTTAATAAACTAAAAAAAATATAATAATGAAATTTAAGTTTTTAATGGTAAAAACAGCTGCTTGTTTAAAATAAGAAAGGTTGTAAGTTTGAAAAATTAATTTTTAATGTAATATTGTATTAATTTTTTACCGTTTTAAAACAAAGACGGTTTGCTCTGTTTATGGAATGAAAGTATTTGTTATTGTTACATATAACATGGTAGTTTATTCCTAATACGTATATAACAGTGAATAGCTTTCGCACATCAAACGAATGTTAACCTATATTGTATTTCATGTTTCCAACATTAAATCACAACTGTTTCTAAGTTATATCTGTTAAACAAATCTTTGACCTTAAACATGCTTTATTAATAGTGCTTATCATAAACTTTTATACTGGTATATTAATCTCGTTGTGTATATTTTAATCAGATGAATGCACTAAGCATCAGTGAGTAATTCCATTCTTCTTATGGGAGAAAGGTATTGGCCGATTTACCTTACTGACTGCACTGGAAATTTATTTCAAGTGCTCTCTAGTTTTTTTTTTTTATAATAGTACTAGCAGACCCGGCAATGTTTTGTTATTGCTAGATTTCAGTATATACTTGTGTATATACTAAATTGTATTAAATTAACACAATTGAAAGTTTGATAAAACATTAACAAAATGAACATTACGGAACTCCACAAAATTTAACATTTTACTTTCCTTTTTTCCCTTTTTCCAGTTTTACAATTGTCCCTATCCCCATTTTCCCTTTTCCACCCCATTTCCCTTTCATTCTTCGGTTATCTTTCACCCCATTTCCTGTTCCCCTTCCTCTTTCCCCATTACCATTTTCCTTTTTTCCGTTTTCTCCTTCTTCCCTTTTAACTTTTTCGATTTTTTTTCTTTTCCCCGCGCGTAAATCGGTCCAGTAGTTTTTTTAGACTATAGCACACACCTATCTGAAACACTCAAATGGAATCGTAAAATATTTAGTATAGCGTGTGTTTCTTTACGTGTAACAGATATTTTTTTACAGCTGTTTTTTTAAAAAAGCATATTTTTACCTGTCACAGAAGTGTCATTTTAGGTATATAAATTGTAGGGATATAAAAGAACACGCGTATTCGAATGCAACATTGTGTCAACATTTCAAAACAATAGGTGAAGAACTTTCGGAGATTTAAGATTTTGAAAAAAACGAACATTTACATTTTTATTTACATAGATATAGGTATTAAATAAGCTAAAACAGGTTTTGGACGGACGATAACTTATTAAAACAATAATAGATCATTTAAATTAAATTCAGTCAAATTCAATATCAGTTACACTTTTACATTTCCGGTTGTCATAAAAGAGAGGAAACATATTACTAATAGCCAAACAATGACCCTCTCTCTTTTTTTCTGTTTAGCCTCCGGAACCACCGTAAGTTATTACTTTAGAGTATTATATATGTAAATGAAGTGTAGTCTTGTACAGTCTCAGGTTGACCGTTCTTGAAATGTGTGGTTAATTGAAACCAACCGAAAAGAACACTGATATCCGTGATCTAGTATTCAAATCCGTATAAAAGTAACTGCCTTTTCTAGGATTTAAACCTTAGAACTCTGGACTTCGAAATCAGCTAATTTGCGATGACGAGTTCACCACTAGATCAAACCCGGTGGATTAAATAATGACCCTACTGAACGTATTTTTCAACGATTTGGGGTTTTGAGTTGAAGAATTCTAAAATTTTGGTCCCAAAATTATGTATATACGTTAATTTGATTATCGATCTGTATCTCGGGAATAATTTAACCTACCATCATGGCTATTCCTGTGACAATCTATGTATTGGAGATTGATTCTATTGCGAAAAAAATTGAATGAGCTGGTGAAACATCAGGGAACACGAAGCAACTTTATGAAAATTTTAGTTGGTTATGTTTTGGTTTTTTTAAAAAAAAAAACAACAAAGTGCATGACTTTGCCGACTTCGCGTGTCAATTTTTCATTACTTTCATAAAAGTAATGAAAAAATTCATTCTCATTTTGGGTCCGGAATATAAATACCAGAGGTAATTTAATTGTAATTGCTCTTTAAGTAATGAAGAAAAACATTTTTTTATAAAAACAATTAATAGAGTTTGAGCCAAAAAATAAAATATATATTTTTTAGAGGTGGAGAATAAATTTGAAGAAAATTTTTCTTTTTTTTAAATATTTTTATGTAGGTTAAGGTTAAAAAATTTGCTTAAGTAAAGTTTTATCTAAATATAACACCCTCTTTAATAAAGGTTAAAATAAGAAAAAGAAAATTTTCAAAAAACCTTTTCTGCATTTTAAATCCTGGGTATAATTTAAAAAAAAGAAATTGTAAACATTTCTTGATAACTCTATTTGCTAAGTATAAATTTTCAAAATCGTTTTTGAAAAATATTTAAACTGAAGGGGAGTAGAACAAAAAACATATATTCCAGTTTTTAAATTTTAGAACATATATTTTAACTGTTTAGCGTTTGATTTTTTGAAAAAAAAAAGATTTTTTTTAAAATTACGTATATACGCTGTGTAGGTAATAAATTTGATTTAATAAAGTATTTCTAAAATGTCAATGAATAAAATGGAAATATATATATATCATAGTATTTTATTTTTAAAGTTGTTAAGGTGGCGGGAAATATAGGGAAAACCCCAATTTCCATTTTTTATAAAATATATGTAATAATAATAAATATATGTTTGAGCCAATTTGAAAAAAACTGGTTCGGTCAATCTTAAAATATCCTCAAAAGTAGTGCGACACACAAACGTACATTCTTACGCACATACATACATGCATGAATATGTTTTTTTGTCTAGAACTAGACTTTTGAACTAGTTGGGCCCTAAAACCAAAAGATTTACAAAATTCTGATACCCCATGATTTAATCATAAAATTAAAGATTACCAGCTGAAATAGTATAGAAACGTTAAATCTAAATTTCACCTAACCGGTTCGTAAATGTTTTGACAAAATAGGAGGAAAATGTTCTCATACAGTTACTTTTACACGAATTTGAATACTAGATCGTAGATACCGGTGTTTTTTGGTGGTTGGGTTTCAATTAACACACATCTCAGGAATGGTGGACCTGAGACTGTACAAGACTTCATTTACATCCATGCATATCATCCTCTAAAGTAATACCTTACGGTAGTTCCGGAGGCTAAATAGAAAAAAAGAAAGGTTATTTATTCTTATATAGTTGAAAAATAATGATACTTCAATATAAACCAAAAAAAGTTTTTAAAAATTCAAAAATTCATATTTTTAAACTTACATCGTCTCCCCCATCCCCAATATTGCCCCCAAAGTATTTATTTTTTATTGGATCGCTAGCACCACTACTATGTACAGAAAGACATGAAAAATAAATCGGTTAAAAAATATGCAATAAATAAAAAAGTGTTCAATTTTTGGGGAAAGGGAGAATTTTGGGCAAAGTTTTTTTTTTAAATGGTAAGCTAAACATACACGCGTGTGTTGAGCTTAATATAAAGTGAGATTAAGTTCGCAAATTCTTTATAAAATTGACCCTAAAATACTATCTGTCCCACTACCTGGTGATATTAACACGAAAAATTTGACTTTCTTTTTTTTCTGTTTAGCCTCCGGAACCACCGTAATGGATTACTTCAGAAGATGATATGTATGAATGTAAATGAAGTCTTGTACAGTCTCAGGTCGACCAATCCTGAGATGTGTGGTTAATTGAAACCCAACCATAAAGAACACCGGTATCCACAATCTAGTATCCAAATACATGTAAAAGTAACTGTATGAGAACATTTTCCTCCTGTTTTGTCAAAACATTTATGAAACAGTTAGGTGAAGTTTAGATTTAACGTTTCTTTACTATTTCAGCTAGTAATCTTTAATTTACGATAAAAAAAACAAAATATATCCTTTTATGAACACATTATAATAAATAGTGTACATCTAATAATTAATAATACGCTAATTTATAATATAAAATTTCTTTCTCGTCTTTTAACTCTTGGCTCTGTGAAAATTATTACGCCTACGCTTAATTTACTTAATAGTCCTCAATTTGTTTCAGCTTACATTACGATCTGAATGTTTTGATGCATAATTCTCATACAACAATTACAGCTAATGAAATGTCTTTCCTTTCTTTTTTAATTTTATTCTTTACATTGTGAGAGACTGTAAACAATAGTCTTTTATTTATTTTTCATGAGATTATTTGGTACTATAGCCTATATTTTTTTCTTTATATTTAGTCATTCGGTTTAAAAATGTTTCTTTAGTATTTGTATTACTTGAGGTTTATTAAATCGTATAAAAAAATATTAATTTGATTTAATACGTTTTAATCCAATTAAACCCTTTCAGCACTGTAATTTGTAAAATTTATTTAACCTTTTTATTATTTTTACGTGGCGTTTCGATTAAAAATGGACTAATCGAAATCTGAATAATTTATTTATTAAAACTTAGAAATAATTATGTACTCGTACATTATTATCGGGATGAAGTAACATTCTTCGATTTCAAAGCATTTATGAATACATTACACCAGTGATTCCGAGTCGCGGAGCCCTATTTCAATTAAAATTTTTCCATGGCGCCCTATCCTAAGTAAAATTATGTTTACTCGTAAGTAAAAGATAAAAATAAATAAAACTCGCGTACTGTCATTATTATTTTACTCTTTTTTATCAGTTTCTCAATTTCACTGGAATTTTATTTTGAAATTTTTCAAAATATTTTCATAAAGAATTCGTCTTCGTATATTTTGTCTAAGTTTATTAACTGTTTACAGCAGTTAAAGTTAAAATACCCTTAGAATTTGTTCGTACAACTTTATCCATTGAATGTTCAGGAAAAATCTGGTTTTCATTACTCCATCTTATCTATATTTTACGTAACATAATGAAACATTTCAAGTTAATAGAACAATTTTAAGTAATAATTAATATGAAATATATTTATTCCAAATATCAAAGTTAATATTATGAGGAAAAGTATATTTTAAAGCCTATCTATAATATTATCTATTTGTTTTTTTTTTGTTTTTGTAAATAATTGTACTAACGGTTTTAACTAATAAGAATAATTGCGGACAGTATTTATTATTAAATCAAGTTTGTTAATAAAAGACATTCATTTCTAAAACTTTAAATTAATTATCATTTTCTACAAACATTAATAAATGATAGTTCTTTTAAAATTGATAAATTTCTTTTTGTTTATAATAATAGAACTAAATTTTAGCCCACCCACATACTTAGCTTAAGATTTTTTAAAAAATTTCCAGATAATTACGTTTTTTTTCTTATCAAGTTGCACAATATCGGTTATGTTAATAACTACAATTTTATTGTTATTATTATTTGCGATGTCTTGAGTTTAGGTCTCCGTACGATTTTTTTAAAAATTAAGATATGATTTAGTTTTATTGATACCGTATTAAAAAATGTATTTTTTGTTGAGAATATTTCATTTTTTTGTTAATTAAGCCAACAGTGTGTTTAAAAATTCCGATTTATTTAAGTTTATTTTTAAAAAAAGCTGACAACAAAGTTTTAATACTTTCTTGACATTGGTTATTTATTCTTATATATAGAAAAATTACACATGAAAAAAGTTACTTAAGATTTATTTTTTTTGGGATGGGGGTAACTTATAATGAAGTTTTTTTGTAAAATTATTATTATATATTTATTTAAACAAAAAAAGGTAAAAAATTCAAACATTTGGTTTTTTTCCTCTTTCTCAGCCTAAAAAATTACTTTCCAAGAATTATTTTTGATCTTTCTACGTTTACTATATGTTAAATGGAAGAAACTAAAAATAAATCCACTAAAAAATGTACAACCGATAGATAATATTGCCTAAGATTTCTTTTTTTGGGGTAGGATTGAAATACGATGTAATTTTATTGTAATATTATTATTAAAAGTTTAAATAAACCCAAAATGTTTTAAAAAATTCCAAAAATCGTTATTTTTAAACTTTGATCGACTCCACCACCCCCAATATTTTCCACAAAGTATTTTATTTTGTTTTCTTTATAGAGAGGGGGGGGGGTCAGCACTATTACTAAGCCTAGGAAGACGTAAAGAAAATCAGTTAAAAATATGCAATAAATAAAAAAATAGCTTTTTTAGAATTTTGGGGAGGAGGAATTTTGGGGCAATTTTTTCTTTTAATGGTACTGAACTTTATATAAAATGGGGTTATGTATGTAAAATTTGGAGAAAATTAATCCCAAACTTTTATCAACAAATTGACCCATATAAACGAATCTCTGTGTCAAATTTCATCAAAATCGGTTAATCGAGTCTAAAGTTTTTAACACGCCAGTACATCTATGTACTACGTACGAACATTACTCCGTACATTGTTTGTGGTCCCTGGGTTATGAAACTTTGAAAAAATGCCTAAAATTCATACCCCAGTTTTTGATTGATTACCATACTTTCTTGCAGCGCAGTCCTAGAGATATGTTATTAAGTAAGTAAAAATTGGTAGATGGTACGTTGTCTATTAGATTTTGTTATTTGTTTTTGCGATTTATTTATTTTATTTACCGTACGTATATAATTATTTTTGAGATTCGATTTTCCTTCCTGTACCAAATTTTACTTTCTTTTTTTATTAGGTTTTTAATTTATTAATATTTAAATTTTCTTTATTATTAATTAATTTTTATCACTTAAAACTTCTTTTTAGAGTTATACGAATTAGAAGCCCTTTTCTGTTTTCCGTCTAGAACCACCGTAAGGTGTTACTTCAGACGATGGTATGTATGAATGTAAATGTGTAGTCTTGTACAGTCTCAGGTTGACCGTTCCTGAGATGTTTGGTTAACTGAAACCCAACCACCAAAGAGCATCGGTTATACACGATCTAGTATTGAAATTCATATAAAAGTAACTGCCATTACCCGGATTTTAACCCTAACGGACAGATAACAATATATATTTATTTTCTTTTATTAGTTATGATTTTTATGTGGCCCGTTTTTTATGGCAGATCTAATGAAATAAAATTAATAAAAACAGTAGAATTTAAAAAATTGTTTATTTCATACGACCACTTATGAAGTACACAAAAATTTCGACAATATCAATGAAACGATATTGTTCAACGATTCATATTTAGAAATAAATATCTCTTGGGTTCGATTCCCAGCAAGATTCAAACATGTTAAATTTCACCCACTTCATCTTCCTCATTTAAATATATATATAAAAAAATGGCGAGGTCTCAAAATTAGAAATAAAGTATTTAAAAAAATTGCAATGTCATTAAGATTGAATAACATGGCAATAATACTATTATAGCTTCTTGAATTTAAATTACGTTTAAAATGTAATATCCATTAATTAATTCTGGTGAACAATTTTATTAATTGTCTATAAACTTATCTAATTTAAGTAATCTCTTAACTTTAGAAAAGTATTTTTAAAGGTTGAACAATAGTTTGTAAAACCATTTTTAAAATTAGTACGAAATATTAAGATGTAAGTATTCATTCTTCGGGTTTTATTACTTGTACCATCTCAACTACAGTAATTTATTTTTCTTTCTCATAAAAAAATATGTAATTTCATAAAAAAATTTCAATCTGCTTTAATCATAATGATTGTTACACTATTTTTATTTACGTGATAACATCTCATTGATAAAGAATAGTTCATCTATCAATTATTGATGTAATTTATTTAGATAATGTATAATTATATTAAAATCTAAATAAAGCATTTATTTATCAGAAAACTATAAAAATAATAATAACAAAAATTTTAGGTAGATATTTTCTTTTTTTTAGTACATCATTAGTTTATCTCTCCCCCCGGAGCTGGATTCGCAATTCATTTACTCAGCTCCAAAAGGTGCCATCGCCTCAAACTACCCCGCCGGGAACTAAAGTTCCCTCCAGCTAGCCAGGACCCCATGTTTTAATGATACGCCTGCCTCTAATGAGGGGATCCCAAGGGATTTCCCCATACCGGGACTCCGGTCTTGATCCCACGCCTCAAATTGGAACCCCAAAGGGATCCTCCACCGGGACTACGGTCTTACCTAGTCCCGGTGGAAGTAGAAATCTTGAAACAATAAATAGTTAAGAGAAAATACATTTAAGGTTTTTATATTATGTCCCAAAATCGTTTGATGATAGAAAATTGCTTCCATCTTGATAAAAAGCTTCATTTAGAGAATTTTTTTTTAATTCAGTCGATCGGTTAAAATTGTAAAAATCTGGAAAAGTACTGAATGACTATCCCTGATATAAAAATTATAACAATTAGCCTAAAAGTATCTTTTTTAGAGGTGTGAAATAAATTTTAAGAAACATTTTTCTAAAAATATTCGTCTATAGATTAATCTTAATAAATTTGCATAATTAAACTTTTTTCTAAATTTAGCACCCCCTTAAATAAAGGATAGGAAAAATAAAATTTTCAAAGAAACCTCTCTGTATTTTTAGTCGCTTGTAATCTCGTTGTTGTCATTTAGCAGTTAGTGGACGCTTGAAGGCGTTAGTAGTCATCCGTCTCTAATAGTAAACTTTAATGGAAAGAATATGCTAAACGCAATATTCCCTTGAATTTGCTAGTAATATATTGTAGTCGTGTTATCGCTTGTAAACGCTAGTATTCTCTATTAATCCATAGTAGTCGCCTAGTCTTTATTAGACATTTGTACTCGCTTGTAGCAGCTTATAGTATTTTGTGTAAGTTTCTAGTATAGCGTATAAACTCTTATCAATTTCTGGTATTCTTTAGTCACTAGAACTCGTTTGTAATCCTTTAGTGGCCCAACCAATCTCTTTCATTCGATACTACTTGTTAGTAATCGCTAGAATTAGCGCAGTCAATGTGGTTACAAATAGACATTTTTTATTTCTATTTGTTGCTTGTAGTCGCTAGTTGTCACCAGTAGAAGACTGTAGTCGCTTGTTATCACTTGTGGTCAATAGTAGATTCTAATAGTCCCTGTTATTCTCAAGTAGTTATTTAGTTGTCTTTAGTAGTTAATTCTAGTCGATATTCGGTAGGAGTTGGTAGTATTATTTTTATTCTCAATTATCTTGTAGTGTTCGGTTAAAGCCGTTAGAGCCACGAGTAATTTCCCGTAATCGCTAGTATTCGCCTAGACACAATTAGTCGCTTGAATTCGCTAGTAATATATTGTGGACGAGTAAGCGCTGTTATTCACGATTAATCACTAGTAGCCGCCTAGTCGTTACTAGCAATTTGACAACCGCTTTACCAGCTAACTGTCCCTAGTATAAGTTTCTAGTAAAGCATTTTATTGCATTATTCTTTAATAGTTTCTAGTCAATTATATTCGTTTATAATTGTTACTAGTCATAGTAAAATATATATTCATAGAAAGTGATTTATTTCTAAGTATTCCAAATAATTTTATTAAATTTATTTAAGTCCGGGTATATAATTTATTCTTCTAAAGACAAATATTGAAAAAATGGTTTTACAAAAACAAAAACCGGTATTCTTAGTTTCACTGGTTTTTTTAATTGAAGAAAATTTGTAGGTAACAAATTTGCTTTAATCAAGTTTTTTTCTAAAACGGCTTTGAAAAAAAATTCAAATTGATTTTTTTGCGATATCCCACCCATTAAAGAATTTTGAAAAATAAATGCTATCAATACTCCATATTTAGAAATATTTGAACCAAATTTTAAGAAAATCGTTTCGGCCAGTCCTTAGATATAAAGTCAAAAGCAGTGCGACATATAAATAAATCCCGTTAACCGTTTATGAGGTATACTCGTATAATAAACAAAAGATGCCAACACACACGTATGATATTTTCGTTTAAAACCCAGTTAAAATCTGCAGTTAAATTATATTTTGTTATAATAAATATCAAAATTTTTACATTTGTATTTAGTTTTTGTGTCTTTATTCAGAATCAAATTCTCTACAAGTTTTGATTAAAACATTTACGTGTTTATTACACATTTGACAAAGTTATTTAACGTTAAATATAAACTAGTGTGTTTTTCGACCCCTATCTTATGTCTTTATCCAATCTTTTGAAAATGGGTAATAGAATTTTTTTTCATTTCTTCAGGTCAGATTTCATATAAAACCACTAGATTTATCCCTCCATTTGGATCCTAAGAATTACTTACCTGGCTTAATTTTACCAAAGATGCAGAATTCAGGACAAAATCTTTCGGTAGCCGATACTCGCTAAACAAAGCGTTTCCGAATCTATGTTTATATGAACCATTTTTCTTCATTTTCACTAGAATTATATCTCCTGAAAGTTTGTTGCGTTGTTATATGTGGACTTTTGTATATTTTTACTCAGCAGACAATAAAGTCGAAAAAATTCTAAAATCTGTGGCTGTTACCGATGGGTTTATTTGTCTTATAGAATAAATTTAATATTAATTAGCGAGAAAGTAAAAATCACTGTAAATTTAAGCGACACTATACATATATGTGTATATAGTGTTATTTTTTAAACTTCTTATAACCAGTGTGATAATCAGTTAATCCAAATTTGTTTCATTTAATAGTTTGTAGTTTCGATTTGAAATAATTTTAATTTTCAACATGGTGAAAGAAAAATTTTATTTTTATTATTATAATGTAATCTATATGTTTTAACCTAAATTTACATTTATTTCTAATAATACTTTTATATAATTATGTGTTGACGTATTTTATTTAGATGTAATTTTTCTGTCATCAGCATTTTTTATTTTTAAACGTTTCATTTATTACAATTTTTCGACGTAGTTATTTCAATAAATATTTTTCTTTCTTTACCTTTTACTTTTTTTTAAAATAAAAAATAATAAAAGGCTGCACAATATAGCAATGTATTCTAAAAGGTTGAATAGTATAAGCTAGTTAGTGGTACGTAAGGGTTAATTCATATAATACTTATGAAACTGTAATATTAACTAATATCAAACAGTTTACGTGTTTAAAAGAAAAAAAATAATAATATTATGATTAAATAATTCCTTATTTTAAGTTTCAGATTTTATATTTTTAAGCAAAAATATACCATAGTACTTGATCTCAATATAAATAAAATTAAAACAAATGGATAAACGATAAGGTAACAAAAAAAACTGTAAAAAAATTAAAATATAAAAAATTTATTATTTCCATGTTTATAATTTAATTAAAAATATAAATTTATATTGACACAATCATTTGTATATATATTAGTATTTATCTCTAAATAAACATGTTTTATTTTTTAAACTTATTTTACATTCATTAGATTTGATTATCGGAAAATCAAACAAATCTTACGTTTAGATAAAAAGATTGCTTACGATTTATTCATAATAAAAAAAGAATTTGTTTTATCATACGATTTTATAAATTAAGTACTGTCTGATTAAATAAAATATGAAGGTTAGGCTACTATATATATATATATATATATATATATATATATATATATATATATATATATGTTATATTACATTCTCATATAAATAAAAAATAATTATTAAAATAAAGATTATTTTTTTTACATCATAAGGAAATTAATTTGAATTTGTTTATCAGATAAACTACGTTAATTAGATTTAAAAGAAGTTGCAGTCCAATTAAAAAATAATAATAAAAATAAATATTAAAATTATTTATTCAAGGTATCCTGCCTTAATCTGTTTTATACATTTTGTGTGTTTTGATAGATATAATGTGTAAATTGTAATCCAATTACGAGAAATCCGTTTATTTTTACGGTTAATAGAGGTTTTATTAATGAAGTGTATTCGGTTATAAAAATAGTATAAGTAACAATTAAAAAAAAATCATTGCTTACCAAGCCTATCATTGCGATCACCCTGGCAGCTAGTGACAGTTTTACACAGCAGATCTTCATGTTATCCATTGTATTATAATACCGATCACAATTTTAAAAGAATCACAGCACTTTTAAATATAATAAAATTATAATTGTAATAATAATTTAAGTAACAAAGCAACATATTATTTTAAAAGAAAATAATTGTCTAATATAACCTATACCGTAATAAACGCACACACTTTTGACAGATAGGTCAGTAGTAAATATCTACTACAAACATTATTCCCGGTATTTTAGAATAACATTTAATCGAATAAAACACAACACAATAACACTAACACAACATAATCAATTTATTAAATATATGTAATATATTACGGTAATAAATATTTCTTAAGCGTATTAATATAAATAAATGATTGTGTTGTAACGAATAAAAACTGTCGATGTTTCGTTTTACTGTAGTGCCTTTCATACACACATGCACACACAATACAAGCAACAGACAATACACACAGTTCTCAGTAACCTAACGTTATGTTCGACCAGCGAGCGATTCAATCCCTTCTCAGTCAGGCGAAAATGGTGTGGGCCAGGACGCCCAGGGTACTCGATGCAAAATTCCCTTTACTATAATATAAAATTTCCCTCCGTTCAATGAAATATATCGTATTTCCTTCATATGTATTCATTTATATTGGATAATAATTAATTTAAAATTCCCTTTACTTTTTAATTGTTAATATTATTATTAATTATATCATTTATTTACGTTATATTATTCATAAATCGACTTAATTAATATAAATAAATATTTACACTATATTACATTTTCTGCGCGGGATATGTTTGAATCTTATTTTTGAAATTCCTTTACAAAAATTCGTTATGATAAATCTTTTTTCCATATATATATATATTTTTTTTTTTAACTTTTAAAAGATTTTTCTGTTGAAAAACTGACACGAAATATTAATTAATTAATTATTAAATAATACTTTATTAAATAAAATAAAAGCATAAATGTACTAAATAGGGTATATAAAAATATAACATATTATATAAGATCGTGGTTAAATTTTAAAAAAAGAAATAAATTAAAAATACTACAATTTTTTGCGACAGAAAAATAAAAGTATAAAAAATTATTTTTCTACATTTATTAATTAAATAATAACCCAATTGGAGAATGGTATCAATATCATTAGGACTTAAAATTTTGTAGGTTATCATTTGTATAATTGTATTATTATTATTTTTTTTATTTAAAAAAATTACCTTATAAAATAGTTTTAGATAAAATTAAATAATACGAATTTTTCTTCGTGTAAAGAAAAATTAACTACATGAAAATTATTTAATTCATGCGAATACAAAGTTATTACAACGGTAATTGAGATAAATTTGAAAATAAGATTAAGTTTTAAAAATTGCCAACAAAAAGTTTACTTAAAATCTTAATGATCCTTACGAAACTGAATATATCCTAACACCCTACGCTCAAATAAAGTAAAAAAAGCAACAAAAAGACAGCCATTTCAATTATTAAATAATATTATCAGTAAAACATTACGAAAAAGTGCATATAATACATATTCACACAAATAACAAAAAAAGTTGACAACACAGTTGTAAAACTTTCCTGTCACGGGGCTTTTTTTCTGATAAATACGACTACAGCAGCTGTACGTCAATGCTACACTAGCGTTACTTTGATGAGAAGGGGTACTAAATGACGCAGTGTACCCACTTAGCCACTAGTTTATTTAAAGCATTTTTTGTGGTGGGGGGTGCGAGATTTGCAAAAGCTTTTTTATGGAAATATTGTTATTTTTTAATTGTTAACAAATGTTCCTAAGAAAAATAAGATCTTAAGCAGGCGAAATCTCGAGATACTGAGGGTGACGTTGCTCTACAGCCTCAGCCCTTTTAAGTTGAGCTACAACCTTTTAAGTTGAAATTTAATGGCATCAGTGCCCCATATATAGAACTAATCTGACCTAATTTGTTCAAAATCGGTCGAGTAGTTCTGAAGATAAAAGGTGATTTAGACGACGATACCGAACATGCTGGTATGCATGTACATACCAACATCCGGTTTTTGGGTTCCTTAGGTGTCAAGACGTAAAGATCCGATGAAAATCGAAAAATTCCCAGTTTGGACCGATTTCCATACTTTCCCTTCTAAAGCTATAGTTCTGCTATAGCGCTAGTCGGAAAGTAAAGATAAACAAAAGAAATCCACCACTCCGCCGATATCCGTGATTGGGTGGTAGCGTTTTGGCCTTTCATCTGGAGGTCTTGGGTTCGAATCCCGGTCAGTGGCATTTTTCATAAGATCCAAATTTCCATCTTCACATTACCACATAATATAAGCTTCTTTGTAAAATTCTGTGGATTCTTCAGTAAATAAATAATAAAAAATATTAATTTATAAATAAAATATACTTACGAAACACTAATACAAGTACTTTTAATTAGGATTTTAAAAAGTAATACAAAAAAAATAATTATAATTAACTGTTACTGTTCTACAGTAGGTAGTCGTCGAATTAATAGAAATATCGACTGATAGATCTTTTAACTTTTTATTGAAAGGTTGAATACGAAGTGTTATGGAGACGGTTTGGCAGAATCATAAGTCTGCCTACAATGTAACCAGTTAAAGCGGAGCGCCATTTTGTTGATTTGATTTGTAATATTTTGAATGTATTATTAACTATGATCGTCTTGAAAGAAATTCGAGGAGCGGCTGAAATTTAATGCACACAACTTTTTATTGAAAGGTTGAATACGAAGTGTTATGGAGACGGTTTGGCAGAATCATAAGTCTGCCTACAATGTAACCAGTTAAAGCGGAGCGCCATTTTGTTGATTTGATTTGTAATATTTTGAATGTATTATTAACTATGATCGTCTTGAAAGAAATTCGAGGAGCGGCTGAAATTTAATGCACACTGGAAAGTAACGGGAATACGAATTGCCGAACAAAGCGACAGGTGCTGCTACCTTGTTGTTTGATTCGCATATTACTAACATTCTGAAATTCGTTGACCTACCCCTCTCGGTTGTTGTCAGTCGCCTCAACACATTCGGCTAAAACAACGTGCTTTGAATGAATTTTTAACAGCTGAAAAAAATGTACGCTAGTGACATTCATTGTCGAATGAGTAGCTGTTTTTCGATCGTGTAATCTATTTCATTCTGTGTCCCCTTATATTTCTGTTCCAGTAAACAGAATTGTACTTCTTTAGTTTGAAGTACTTACTTTCAAAATAAATATTTACGAAATGAATATGGACAGGTTCGCCTTATTAATAGACATTATAGCTAAGACATTGACTGAGATATAATTTTTTTTTTTTCTATACTAAGATATTAATTTCCATAAAATTAAAAAAATAGACCTTTTTAAAAAAGATGTTATTTTGGTATACATTATAAGATACATGCTGAAAATTGTGAGAGGATAAAAATAAATATACTGTAGGTAAAAGAAGCAATAACTAACGACCAGGAATTTTATTTAGATATCTAATTTATAAATGGTGTACAAATAATTAATGGGACAGAAACTTGCGTAACATCGGCCTACATAGGAAAAAAATTAAATTATGAACAAATTTGGTAAACTCAAAAATTGCGATTGGGCAAGATTGATGGAGAACATCGTAGTACATGGATGAAAAAATCTGAATTTTGAATACAATCAAATTCGTATGTATGTACCTACAAAAGATATATTGTAGATTAATTACGTATATACTTTCTAAATCTTCTAAAATATCAAACTATTTCGAATACATGGCTTACATCAGATATCAGATTACCAGCATATTCTTTATCTCCAAGACTCTGGCAAAAAATAAACAGTCAAGTTGGATTATTGTAGCTGATGTGATTTATAACCCAAATCTGCCAATTTCGAAGTAGAGAGTTCTAAGATTCAAATCTTAGTAAAGGCAGTTACTTTTATACGTATTTTAATACTAGATCGTGGATACCGGTGTTCTTTGGTGGTTGGGTTTCAATTAACCACACATCTCAAGAATGGTCGACCTGAGAAGACACTTCATTTACATTCATACATATCCTCATTCATCCTTTGAAGTAATACCTTACAGTGGTTCCGAAGACTAAACAAAAGAGAGGTATGTGCCAAATTGGTCTGCGCACACCTACAGAAGCTATAACAGTCATCATTCTAGTTGGCATGCTATCTTTCAGTATTCTGTCTGAGAAATGGAGGGGTATGAGAGAATTTGAAATATTATTTAAATGCGGTATTTTCACTACAAAGTCCATGATTCAGATAATTTTGTTCATCCTATTAGGAGTGCGAAACTTAAAGAACTTATTTTTTGAGGCTGCTGCAAAACTTAGGAACAAAAAACAGGGCAATGATAGATTCCTATTTATCAAAATTTACAAGGAGAACTCTTGGTAAAAGCTATCCGACTGTATGAGCAAATTCTACAAGATATAGTGGCGTACATGAGTGGTACGTTAAATTCGACATTAGTAATAGTTCTAACATTTTTGGAGACATTCCAAAAAAGATCCTTAATTTTTTTCTAAATTGATTGTTTCAACTTATTTTCTTTAACGCTGAATAATTTTAAACTTTATTACCTTATTAACCCTTGATATTAAAAATTAATTTTGTAAAATGATCTAAAAAATTACTAGCATTTTGGTGTTTTTTTTTAATATATTATGACAAAAATATCTTAACGCATAACTGATTTTTATGTTGATCTTTTATCGACCGGAATGAAATTCTGTTTTAACTAGTATTTTGGCATTTCTTTTATATAGCAGTTATGGCCCGACGTGTTTTCCTTATTGTAATGAAGTTTATCAATAAAGTTCCTTGCTATTAGATGGAATGACGTATATGTATTGATATTTCATAAAATATAAAATATTCCGTTTCAGAAGAGCAACCAACTTTTGGAAAGAATGTCACCTGTGGTTAAATCACCATCCAGAGGATTATTTTTTACATACTGTTTGTAAATATCGAAAAAATTTTCTACTTTATTAGATTGTTGCGTGTTCGCGGCTCGAACAGCTTATTAAGAGACTAACAACTAAGAATGTTTATATAGATAAATTTATTAGTCAAAGAATAAATAAAATAAAATAAATAATTGACAATAATAATTGTAATAAACAACAACAATAATTATAATAATAATACCAACAGGAGTAACAATAATTTGTTATTTGTTTATATGCTTTGTTTGTGCAACAGAAGAGTTACACAAAACCTTTGTATGTTGCACAATATCACATAAAATCACAAAAGAACAGCTACAAGTCAACAACCCACATATAAATTAAAAATATAATATTCAAAACAATAATAATAATAATAGTAACAATTATACAGTCAAATACAAAAAAATAATAATTAGAACTTTAAAAACGGTAGCTATGGAGTGATAATTAAAGCACATAGATGAAAACATAAAAAACACAACATTACTAATACATTCCAAATAAAACAAGTTATAAGCAATAATCCTTAAAAAAAAACCAATAATTTTAAAATCATGAAAGTGAGCATTACACCAAGGACAATAATCCATCGCAACGTAATCCTCTCAAATTTTTAATGAAGATTGTCTCATCTTCCCAAAAGCTTACCTTGTCCTGGAACTCTACTGCAACACTGGTACACCGCTCAATCGGAGACACGGTGGAACCAACCGGCGTCACAAATTGCCTAAAAGACCTCACTGACCTGGCCTGGTTCCGCAAGACAACATGGTTACGCGTCGGAAGTTTATTGTGCAGAGCTTTATAAAAGAAAACCAAGTCAAAGTACTTTCTTCTATCAGATAACCTGGAAAGGTCTAATCGCCTCAGCCTCAACATATCCTCTCTACTAGCGCCAACAAAACAATCTCCAAACTTAAAACGCATCCAGTTCAAGAACCTATTCTGAACACCCTCAACCAGATCAGAGTCAAAAACTCGTGTACTATTCCACACCACGGTCGAGTACTCCAAGCGACTCCTCACCAAAGATTTGTACAGCAGGTTACAAGTGGAAATATTGTTAAACCGTCCACAAATCCAAAGGACAAGACCAAGGTCCCGGCGTGCTTTATTGACAATCCGAGCAACATATTCGTGAAAATACAACTTCGTGTCAAATAAAATCCCGAGGTCCTCAACCAATGTCTCAGCGACAATAGCGTGCGTACCAATCCAATAGCTGAAAACAGAGCTCGACGACTTACGAGACAAAGTCAAATGTTTGGTCTTACGAAAATTCAAGGGCATACAATTGCGGTCAGCCCACTCAACAACCTTGTTAATATTCAATTGTAGCAACAGGTTATCCATACTATTCCTGATCGGACAATATATTTTGACGTCATCCGCAAACATCTGAAAATTGCACGTCAAAAGATCCCCGATATCATTTATAAAAATAGTAAAAAGAAGGGGACCCAAAACAGAGCCTTGGGGCACTCCAGACTTAGCCAAGAAGGATTCCTCAGATATCTGTCCACCAAAACGCACCGAAAAACGCCTGTCACGTTTATTATTATTATTATTATTATTATTATTATTTATAATAATTATTTATATTATTATTATTTATAATAATAATAGTGAATAAATTACATCCATAATAGTATCTCAAATAAGGTACAATTATTTTTTCAGATTGTTAAATCATAAAAATTAAAACACAGTCCTATTGACTAAAAACATAATGACAGCTAACTAATATTAACACCTAATATTTCATTAACAAGATAAGATTAGATAAGTCTAAAGTTCATACAATAAAACTATCCTACACTTTATGAATGAATTTAATACTGTCATTATCACTACTGTCTACCAAAAACTCACCGAACAACTTCCTGCGTTCCCCACTGTCCACACTGGAATGCTTGCGACATACTCTTCATTCGTTACTACTTGCTTACTGATAACGTCATCACACAATCGCCTCGAACAGGCCTCGCAGCACCCGCTTAACAACTACTCACTGTCCCACTGGTCCCTGTAGTATTTATATCCCCTGGCCTACAGAACCAGCACGCGACTTAACTGTTGAAGCGTGATTATCTCATCGTCCGCGCCCTTATGTTTTCCCATAAATTCCTATTCCGGCCCGGTTACCCTTCTCGTTGAGCAACAGCTGTTGGTGTGCCATTGTCAGTACTTCAAAGAACAGACCGTTAAACGGAACTGTTATTTTGAGAAAATGATCCCTTTTATTTCCTTTCTGGATGATAGTCCCTTTCATTATTATTTTCTCTTACTTTCTTCTTAATTGAAAGGAATCCGTTACCCAGGTTCGTTATACTGGTCCTGTTGCAGTAGTTATAAAGTTAACAAATTTGAAAAAAACAATTTAAATGGGGTATAATTAAAGCACTGTATCTCCTCACAAATATTAGTCAATGATGTCTGGTGTCCCTAGAAATAATCCTTATGTTATTGACACCATACAGCAAGATTAATTTTGGCACTGATTAATTAAACTTTTTGCAGTCAATTATGATCTTCAGTCTCGATTTGCACTTTATTTTAATTTTTACTATTAATTTAATCTCTTTATTGAGCTCTTGTAATTTGCTTTTTGTTTAAATTCAGGACAAAATAGGTGATACGTTTTCTTCACAGATCTACTAGCAAAATTAGTGTAAAAAAAATTTGTGTTTTTCAGAATTACTTTTCTTTTGTCAATCAATCAAGTTCTTAAAGGTGTTCCCTTGCTGAAATAGTGATGCCTCTTTCCGTCACTGGAATCTTGTATGGCGGACAGAAACATGAGCTGCCAAAAAGAGCGATGATTAATGTTAGAAATGATGTTTGGTTTGATGACAGACGGATGGAATAGTCAATTTAGTGTTATTTAAGAGAAAACAAATGAGAAATACAAAGAAGTGTGGTTTGAGAGAGTTAGTCGAGCGTAGTATCACGGCATATATCATAAATTAGTTTAAATTTAGATTTGATCATCTAAATATATATGATTTTTAAACATCAGAAATTTTATTAATACTGTGTTCAGAGCATGAGGTAGGCGCTGCTCTTAGTAGGGAGGCCGAAAGACACGTAGGCTTCCTTTGTAACGCTTAAAAGTACATTTTCTAGGTTCATGTTGGGTTCTCCAAATATTAGGATCTTCTGGTTCGAAGTGAATTAGTAGTTAAGGATATAATTTGTGTATTGAATGGAGAAGACCGGACTTAAATCGGTTAATTATGTCCGCGATGCAACAAAATTTGTAGTTTTGTTGTTATTGAAATTAATATGGAATAGATCAAGCATTTTAACTTCACACACACACAATTCGATTTTTAGGTTGTTGTTTTCTAGTACAGTCTCAGCAATATATCTACCTCTCAAGGAATCCTGTAATAAAAACTTACAAGTGTAGCAATCTCTTTTGGGTTACGTAACTTTTATGAATACATTGTATTAATATGAATCGCTCAAGTTAATCAAATAATTTCTTACAGAATAAAGTATATTTTTGTATGTACATTTCTAAGTTATATGAGGAAAAATAATAATGTTATTTCTTTTTTCTCTTTCCATTTACACCTTGTTTCTACCTCTTTTTCTATTATGTAAGTATAAGTATGCATACATGAATAATGTCTGCTGGACAATCCTTATTGCACGCGTACTCTGAGAGGTTGACCTCTGTTATTAAAAAAAAAAAAATAATGTTTATACAAAACCAGAAAAATAGTTACAATTTCTCTTTTGAGAAATTGTAATTATCAAAATTATTCTCTTGAGTTTTAAACAGATTGTTACTAAAAATAAATACAATTTCTTTTTAAAATCATAAATATAATCTTTCCTTTATTTTACTTTTTACACTCCTACCTATTTACTCATATATAAATCAAGGTTCGCGCGCTCACATGCACCATGATATTAAAAGAGAATTATTTTTAGAGGTGATAATATTTATACATCCTCTGATAATATTTGTACCTCTGTGCATATTAATCGGAATACGTTAAAATTTTAACTTTATAAAATTGCATATTAGTTTTTCGTGTATGCAGTAATTTTAAATTGTAATAACTTTCTACCGAATCTCAATACGGTTATTAAATTTAACCTATACCGACTAGTAAACTTGATATACTCCGAAAGTATTAATGTCGATTATGACATTACATAAACTAAACCAAAACCATTATAATATCCATCTTCCACATTTTATCTTGTTGCACCACATTTTAACGCAGTTCCGCCACTCACCTGTCGTTACCTCAGCGATACAGTTTTCAAGTAAAGCCTTTACATGCACTTATTTATAAGTTTTTTTATTCCGAGCTACAAATCCTTTTACTTGACTCCACACTAATTTATTGGATTCAGATTGCACTGGTATGGTGAAAGCAGTATTAGTGTATTAACATTTGCTTCAACCGTATTATTGATTACATATTTATTAAAGTTTTGCTATTGTTTTTTTTAAATTCTTCAACATTTTAAAATGTAGAATCGAATGGGATATGTTTTTCCCTCAGCCACGATACTATATCCGTTTTTAGCCGTGCTGTATTGGGAGTTTTACTAATTTTACACTACAGTATGTTGCATTAACCATAACAATAATACAATTCGGTGGAATTAATTTCATAATCGTATTAAACCAGTTTGTTAAAAAATTACCACTCATATCTTTGTGTAATCACCCTTTTTATTGGATCCGAAATCTAATATTACACTGCTAACAAATCCATCTGCATTCCCTACCTGACCTACAATCACCCGTTTTCTTTTGTTACTGAAAATTTTATACAGGTACTTAAACTAAACAAGAAAACCTATTTAGGTATCTTAATGAAAGTGTCACAGCAAACTTTATCGACTGAATGACCTTCGTTCAGCCAAGTTTTATACTGATAAAAAATATTGCTTCCCATTTTTCTCAATCCTTTAATTTGTTTCAAATATTTCCTTCGCCAAATTTTACGTCATCTTTATCAATTATAAAACTATAAAACTATTTCTACGTTTTCCTGCAAGTTTGAAACCCATTGATAAAAGAAGTTTATGTAAACTGCCCCGATAAATTTTCGGTAAAACCGGATCACTTTTAACAGCTAAAAGTACTTTATCGAGTGTGGGCGATTCACTTTAAAAAAAGGAACCCGTGGTCTTTGGATCTGACAGCATTTTTATTGAAATCATCAAATTGGCTTACTTTGGATTTTGGACGTTTTATTTTCTTTTTTGGCGTGTTTACTACCCCAGTTCGCGATCTCTCAATACTTGAAATGGATGCACCCGTGAATTCAGATGTAAGCGCTTCTGTACTTTAATTTCTAAATTAGGACATTTTCACGAAATTTATTGATAACATTAAGAATTATCGTCTTTTCCCCTACTTTCCTAATATTTTACCTTTTCTGTGTTTAACTATAAATCTAACCCCGAAGAGGAAGAACCCTTCCTGACAGTTGTGGTTGCCACTCCACCCCCTCCATACCTAGCCAATAGGGGCTTTATCGGGGGTCCTCTTCAAACACTTCAGCAACATCTTCCAGTCTCAATCGCCTCAGTCAGGATGCCAACGATGCGAATGCCACAAATAACATTCCCATCATTGTACTACACTAACGTAATTAAACCTAGCCGATAGTCTTAAGGAAGACCATACCGATTGAGCTGAATTACCCTACCTACCCGAAAACGGTAAAAAGGGACGAGCCCAACTCGCAACACCGATTGACAATTAACAAAAACGAACCCTAATTAAAAACAAAACAAAACATAAAGAAAATAAAATAAAAACTCTAACACTAGACTCTACAACAGACAAACCAAAACCACAGACCAAAAATAAAAATATACATACACCTAAACATAAACAAAATCTAATACAAAAACAAAAGCCAAATACATAAACAAACTGTGAGAAGAACACTAACCAAAAACTAACACACGAAGGGAAATATAGACACTGATGCACCTTGCGTCTCCCATTGTCTCATCTTACGGTCACGGAGGATTTCGTGTATACTTACACAGATTTAAAAGAAGAGACCTCCCAAATTGTGTGTACTGCGGTCAAGAGGACACTCCCTGCCACATCTTTTTTTAATGTGCACGTTGGAAGGATCTAAAAGCAAGATATAACATACAAGAGATTGCCCCGGAAACTACAACAACAAAGTATACGCTGAGAGGTAAAGAGGAATGGCTGACAATAGAGAGATTCGTAGCTGAGATTATACGAGCAAAGGAAATGGATTCAAGAACTGGGAGACGTTACTTTAAGAAAAAAAAACACATAACGACTGAGACCAGGGCCCGGAAACGGCATAGCTGGGCCCGGTGACCCTGGCCATAGCGGTTAGAGGGTAAGTCAAGATGAATATAAGGAAAAGATCCGGAACCGGTGAACCGATTTGCCATGCTGGACGTACTGCCGGTAGGCGGGGAGGCTCATTATAGTCGGAAAGACACTCTCCTGGGCTGAGTAATACTTGATTGTTGAGTCGTCCAGGGGAACAGGAGAACAAACACAAAAAAAATTATATATAAATTTATAAATATTAAAAAAAGGCTGGCGTGGGCCCGCCGCGAAACTATTACATGGTTTATGTTTCATTATAGGTGATTTTATTAAATGTTTTAGCCAATTGTAACTAAATAAAGTTCTTGAATTTAGCGTACTTACAAAAACAAAAACATTTACAACGAAAAGCTTCAAAATCCTGATCATTTTCAGCTGTTTCTTGAGTTGTGATTTTTTAACACAGCTCTAACTACAATGTTTTCCTTTTTTATCTCCAAAACACAAATATAATTTTAGATAAATCGTTCTTATCAAAAGGTATATATAAATCGTTCGAACGAATGAATCGTTCGAGAAGTATAATTCGTTTGAACGAATGAATCGTTCGTCCGATTCGTGTGCTGCGGTCAGCCGCCCGTTGCACCACTATTGGTCTGCTCTGCGCCAGTAGCAGCTAAAAATAATGAATAAAAATATGAGCACATACAATTAACAAACCAGCGCACCATATTGTTTTATTGGAGAGATTTATTCTTAATTACGCTGATAAAATATTAAGATATTGAACATAAAAATATTTTTCTGGTTTAATTAGAGACTCATGAATAATGTTTTTTTTTCACCAGGAATCTCATCTTTCCTTTACTGTTTTACTACATAATGCTGATTCGTAGCTCAGCTGTTTTATTCTGTATACTCTAACTGCATTCCTAACAAAAGAGGTATTACTTTTAAATCTTTAGACACGTTCCAACTATGATTTTTATAATTTCGTTTTTCAGTTCAGTTTCTAATAACACACATTTCTTTCATATTAATTCCATAAGACTCGTACAGAAGGATCCTTATTACTATTGTGAAGCAGAACTTTTAATCTATATTTGGAGAAATTGATGAAAAAACACCACCCTTCAGGTTCACGAACTTGTCCTAATTGTAATATAAGCTTATCAATAATTGTAAGTATACTAAATAATTTTCTTCATCATAATATTGAATGAAATCTTTCTGTCGCTTCGATAGCCTTTTCTTTTTTAAATAACTCAACCTTGCAATCTTGAGCCTAAAAGTTCACTTGGTTTTTTTTTTTAATAAGTTTAAATCTTTTACCTTAGTTATTTAGCTCACCTTGTGATATAAGATCTGGTTCACTGGATTGTAATTCAAAGTCTAAATCATTTCTTCTTTAATATTCGCTTTTTCATCACTGTTTTCACGAAACAAGTTTTCAAGATCCTCGGAAAGCTGAAATGGATTAACTGTAAGGTATAAGCCTGAGTTCAGCTTGCAATGAAAGATAGATTACAGTGAGTTTAGGGTCTTTAGAAATTCCAGACGCATTAGTTAAATAACAATGACGATCGATTAAGTGATCTTTTAGTTCATATCAAAACATAGACAGACCAAATGGCGAGGCCTTTCGTATGGTTTTTAGCCAACCTCCTAAGTTGACCGCAAAGTAACTATCTATTTATTATATGAGGAGCCAATCTTCTTCTTATTCTGATCACCGAGCTTTTAGTCAAAGATCAGTTTATAAGTTTTTTTAAAATGAAAATTGCAATGTTTTTCTTATATGATTTTATTATAGTGAACTCAACATAAACGTATAAAAAACTGTGCGAATCACTCACTTATGAGTTATGAAACTTCACTGTTCACTCACTTAATATAGTTTTCATATTGACTGAAGAGATTATACTGTTGAAAGCAGTAGGCTATCATCAAAGCCAAAAAGCTTTTTGTTGTTTTCAGTTGTACAGACATGATGAATCTTCTAAATGAACGCTTCAGTAGAAAGATATGTCATGATATGTGATGTTTATGTGTGGTACGACTTAAGTTTTTATTTCACGGTTAATAATTGATAAAACAATTTTCAAAATTTAAATTTTGTAATTTTTAAAAACGTAGGGTGTTCTAAAATTCTGACTTCTTTAAAATTATGAATTAAAAAAAAATTGATTTTATGTATGTCATAAATTGTATTTATTAGGGTCATTCCATAATTGAAAAGAAGTAGGCATGCTCTAGAAGCTACTGAAAAGGCAGAGAAGGTAATACGATACATATTCGGGATTCTGCCAAATTGTAGAGGACCAGGTCAACAACGAAGGAAACTACTGACAGGAGTGGCCACGCTCTTGTATGGTGCTGAAGTCTGGGCAGATGTTGTTGTATACGGACCACTAATTGCTGCCGAAAAGAAACTATCAATTTGGATATTATGAAGCAGTTGATAGGGGTGTGGCAGGAGAGATAGATCCACAGTGCGAAAGGCAGGTGGACATATAGATTAATTGGGAACGTTGGTGGATGGGTCCGGAGAATTCATGGTTCGATAAATTTCAATTTAACCCAGCTTCTGTCGGGCCATGAGGGCTTTAGAGCCTATTTGTTTAGATTTGGACTCGATTATACGGATAGTTGCCCTGTTTGTGGAACTGAAGAGACCTTGTCTTTTTCCGGTGTCGCCGTTTTGAACTAGAGCGTGGTGAAATCTTGGACACGTTGGGCAGGAGGGATATGTTCTTACCTGAAGACTTAAGCAGATTATGTTAGCGAAAGAAGAGAACTGGAACGCAGTGGCGAGATTTGCCAAAGTAGTTGTAGACAAACTGTGTGTCGCTGAAGAAGGCCGAAGGGGGGATATGAGCCGAAGGGTTGCTGTGCGGTTCACAGAGCTGCGGTCGAGTGTCTAGGGGGGCCCCGACCTTGTGGGGGGCGACTGGATGCAATGAAGCCATGGTCACTCCGCTGGCACTGACCTGTAGGTAAGTTCCCCTCTTCTGAAGCTTAGACTGTGGACGTCATGGTAAGTTCTGTGTCAGTACGTGGTAAGTAGTGAGAATGTGCATGATGTTGGCTGTGTGTGTGAGCGTAATTGTGTTGTGTTGTGTCTTAGTGTTGCTTATATTTTGTATCTTTGTGTTGAGTATGTGATTGTATTTGTGTTCCTTAATTCCGGTGTCCGATTGTGTGAGCGGGCGATTCCCCCTTCCTGAAATAATGGTGCATAAGTGGTTTCCAGGAGGGGTGGATAGCCAAGGATGGAGGTTTAGTCGGTAGTGCGCAGAACACATACGCACGTAATAATATCTTGCGGAACCTGTTAGCGGGCTTATTTTTTAGATTGTATAATAACTTATCATGAAACTTGGATTTATTATTTTGGGCCGGAATCCAAAGGTCAGAAAATGGAATAAAATCATCCCATTTCGTCCCTCAAGAAAGAAAATTCAAACCTACGCGCCAGTCGATAAAGTGATGCTAACAATGTTTTGGAAGTGTAGAGGCCCATATTTGTTGGAATTATTTAAAAGAACTTATAATCGACAGTGAATAATATAAAAATTTCACTTTCTTTATTTTATATAAAGTTTTCACTTTATTTTCTAATAAAGAAAGTGAAATGTGCAATAAAGAGGAACGTCTCGGTTCTCTCTCAAAAGTAAAATTCTTCTACATGGTAACTCCCGTTCCCATACCGCTCAAAATACGGGAAGATATTCAAAAGGCAGTTTAGGAGGTGTTGCTACACCAGCAAGATCGGTAATTTACAGTACCGACATGCATCAACAGATCTTTTTTGTTTGGTCTTCTCAAAGAGTTATTACGAGGCATAATTTCGGCATTAATGAGCAGATCAAAAGGGCAATTCAAGAATAGCTCAGACTACGAGGTGGATATTTCTTTACTAGTGGAATAAGAAAGCTCAAAGAAAAATGAAACAGTTACCTAAATATAGCCAAAGATTGGTTGAAAAGTAGCGTTAGTTTAATTTTCATAAGTGACAGCTCAGGTATAGGTACTGTGGAACTGCAGCAGCCCCTATTCCACTTGATATTATCAATAACATTTAATATAATGATTCCTTTTTTCTTTAATTCTTTCTTTATACTTGTACAATATATAATCCTTATGCTTTATGTCAGTAGAAATCCTTCAGATTATGAAAAAGATACAAAAAAAGTATGGAACTGTGCAGCGCCCAGTTCCATACAAAGATTTTTGTATCCATACAGCGGCGTGGTTTTTGGCTGTTGTGCGCATGCGAAGATAGAAAGCTGCACACGAGGCTGCGTGGGAGAGACATCACTGTCGCTTCCGCAGTTTCGACCCTGGCGTACTGGTGGAAGGTAGATTTTTTTTTATTCCGCGTCTGTATGGAACGTTGCTAGTTCATCCCCTTTTCTAGTTTAGTCAATAGAAGGAATATGAAAAAGGTTGTTTTTTCAGTAGTCATCAGAATATGAATTTCAGATAAATTATCCCCTTAATTATACTTTTAATACTTCATACATTTTAAGATAAAGTTATTTAATCAAAATTAACCCAAATTTTTTTTACTGAACATTTTGATCTTATTCGTAATTGTACTCTAAATATTTCATAATTATACGACTAATATTTAAAACAGGAGTGTACTCGTAAATTTCCCAGTACCGGAATGTTGGATTTTGTATTACATCGGCCGCAAGAATACGGTCCACAACCACAGGCTACATGATAATGTCATAAAAAATGTACATTCATTTCTATGTCCACATCGATAAGAATCAATCTTTTTCGTGTTAAATTTGTAACTTTTTTGTGAATTGTATTTTTATTGACTTATTTGTCGCTTACTTTCTTTTCCTGTTTAGCCTCCGGAACCACTGTAAGTTATTACTTCAGAGGATGAATGAGAATGATATGTTTGAATGTACATGAAGTGCAGTCTTGCACAGTCTCGGGTCGATCATTCCTGAGGTGTGTAGTTAATTGAAACCCAACCATCAAAGAACACCGGTATCTACGATCTAGTATTCAAATCCGTATAAACGTAACTGCCTTTACTAGGATTTGAACCTTACAACTCTTGACTTCAAAATCAGTTGATTTGCGATGACGAGTTAACCACTAAACTAGCCCGGTGGGCTTTTACTGGTCGCCTACAAATATCCAAAAGCAAAAGACCATTTTCATACGACCTGATTTTTATCATTTGAAGTATATGTTTTGTGTTAAAATAAAACATAGCCAGACTTAAGTTAAAAAAAAAATTATTTGAAAGAACAATTTTTTATTTCTTCTAAAAAGCAGTACTGAAACAGAGTTCCGGCACCAGTGAATTCCTGTTTAAAAACCGTATGGCAGATTTGAAAGAAAAAACTATCAACCCTTTTCCGGTATTTTTCCAAAGCATTCCCAGAAATCGCTATTTCATCAAAACGTTTCATTGTGGAATGAAATTTAAAAAATATAGTTTAAAATTTTTTAAATTGTTGAAAGATGTTTGTTAACAATTTCAGTCACTGATATACAATGAACTATCCATTGTTAATAGAATCTATTATACATAATGAAGATGTTTTTCGTACAATAATTTGAATTTATAAAGCTTTAAATATTAATTGAATAATTTAAATTGAACATTTTCTTAATCCAATCACGATGTTCAAGTTTTACTTGTTTGTATTTCGTTATTTTACGTATACTTTCTCGTGAGTAAGGTATTTTCTCGCGCCGGCCTTCGTGGTGCAAGTGGTAGCGTCCGCCTTTAATCCGAATATTCCAGGTTCGAATCCCGGTTAGGCATGGCATTTTCACACTCGCTACAAATCATTCATCTCATCCTCTGAAACCATACCACCTAATAGTGGTTTCGTAGGTTAAACAAAACAAAACAAAAAATTAATAACTGAAAATGCATATTTATTTTTCATAATTTGTTTAGCATAATTCGATTTTTATTTATCATATTTTTACGCTTATAAAATATTTGTAAAAGTTTTTTAAATGAATTTCTTTTAGTAATTCTACCATCATTTTTTTATTAACGATTTTTTGTTGATTGTCTAAAGCTACTAATTTTGTATTCTTCTTAATAATCGCTAATAGATTTATTTTTGTACATAAAGAATTTTTCTTTAACGGTGTTGTAATTCTAATTTTATCAAGAATTATGATGTATTAATTCCTAAGCACGTGTTAATAAATTTAAAAAAAATTAATTCATATATAAAATTATCTACATAATCATTGTAATAAAATATATTCAGTGTTTTATCATTTGTATATGCAATGGAGTTCATATAAAACATTCTGTCGCAAGTACGTCAAATTTCCGGTTTTAGATAAGAAAGAAAGGATGTTGCACAGCTATAATGATTTTTGAAAATAATATTACTTTCGGTGTGTTTTTTTAAATTTAATTATATTAGAATCATGTGTTCTTTAACAATACTGCAAGGTACAGTGTATTCTTCCAATAAATATAATACTTCCATATTCGTTTTTTTTTGTACCTCCTTTTCATACTTGTTGAACTGTGACTGCATCAACTGCCCAAATTGAAGACAATCTATGTGATGTAGAGTGTACATTAAATGCATTAATTAATAATTGTTTCAGTTCTAAATAATCAGTACTGTCGGTATTCCGTGATATTATCCATGATATTAAATTGATCATTATTAATTATTATTATTATTATTTTTATTTTTATTTTTTTTTATTTATTTATTTTTTTTTTTTTAATATTTTTTTTTATTTTTTATTTTTTTTAAATTTTTTTTTTATTTTTTATTTTTTATTTTTAAAAATTTTTTTTTCATTTTTTATTTTTTAATTTTTTTTTATATTTTTTAAATTTTTATTTAAAAAAAAATTTTTTTTTCAATTTTTTTTTATTTCTCTTCAAATTAATAAGTTATCCAGTTTAGAATTTAATATATCTATTTTGACTTTTAAATCTTTATTGTTTTTCGCCTGGCTTTTATAAAGTTCTGCAATTTTTTTTAATTCAATCAAATCTGCTTCAATATCATCTTCTGACTGGTCGTCAGGAATTTCTTCGTTAGATGTGACATTTGGTTTTTCTAACTTTATGTTAGAAAATATACAAGGAAAACACCTTTTCCACATGATTATAATCAAAGAACAACAAATGTACCTTTATTGTGTAACGTGTATGAAGTTAATAAAATAATAATAGAAAATAAATTCAAACTTAAAATGTTGCTGAGCAACAGCATTTATTTAAAATGTTGCTGAGCAACATTTTAAATTAATAAAAATAAATCTAATTTATTAATTATTAGCAAATTCTTTATACGTAGCTTGTGGATAAATTCATTAAATATATTTTGAAAATTAGTATATATCAGTATTAAAAATATGTTAAAAATATATCAAATATTAAAATATAAAAGTTAACCGATGAAACGCTAATATATTTTTGCTTAATTTCGCAATTATGAAGAAGAATCTGCTACTGACGTAGAAGTATGTACACTCAGTTTGAGGTAATATAAAAATAAAATTACCCATCAAATTTCAAAGAAAACTAGATTACCTTTTAAATTATTTAATGTTGTTAGATGATATTAAATTATTCTCTTTTTCTAATTTTCTAAGTTCATGGTGAAAACGACAAAAGATACCATTTTTTTTTTTTTAGTTTTTATTGTGAACCTTGACTCCATCATTTGTTACTAAAAAACCAATAGACTGATAGCGTTCCAAGTTTTATACAATTAGCTAATTCTCTTATTTTATAACTTATGAAATCTCAGGCGTTTTTGAATTGTTATTCAAACAACGCACTTTGATAGTGTTACTCATAATTTGTGTAATTTTGGAGCCGGCTCAGTTAAAAATATTTTTTTTTGTCTTCAGTCATTTGACTGGTTTGATGCAGCTCTCCAAGATTCCCTATCTAGTGCTAGTCGTTTCATTTCAGTATACCCTCTACATCCTACATCCCTAAAAATTTGTTTTACATATTCCACACGTGGCCTGCCTACACAATTTTTTCCTTCTACCTGTCCTTCCAATATTAAAGCGACTATTCCAGGATGCCTTAGTATGTGGCCTATAAGTCTGTCTCTTCTTTTAACTATATTTTTCCAAATGCTCCTTTCTTCATCTATTTGCCGCAATACCTCTTCATTTGTCACTTTATCCGCCCATCTGATTTTTAACATTCTCCTACAGCACCATATTTCAAAAGCTTCTAATCTTTTCTTCTCAGATACTCTGATCGTCCAAGTTTCACTTCCATATAAAGCGACACTCCAAACATACACTTTCAAAAATCTTTTCCTGACATTTAAATTAATTTTTGATGTAAACAAATTATATTTCTTACTGAAGGCTCGTTTAGCTTGTGCTATTCGGCATTTTATATCGTTCCTGCTTCGTCCATCTTTAGTAATTCTACTTCCCAAATAACAAAATTCTTCTACCTCCATAATATTTTCTCCTCCTATTTTCACATTCAGTGGTCCATCTTTGTTATTTCTACTACATTTCATTAATTTTGTTTTGTTCTTGTTTATTTTCATGCGATTGTTCTTGCGTAGGACTTCATCTATGCCGTTCATTGTTTCTTCTAAATCCTTTTTACTCTCGGCTAGAATTACTATATCATCAGCAAATCGTAGCATCTTTATCTTTTCACCTTGTACTGTTACTCCGAATCTAAATTGTTCTTTAACATCATTAACTGCTAGTTCCATGTAAAGATTAAAAAGTAATGGAGATAGGGAACATCCTTGTCGGACTCCATTTCTTATTACAGCTTCTTTCTTATGTTCTTCAATTATTACTGTTGCTGTTTGGTTCCTGTACATGTTAGCAATTGTTCTTCTATCTCTGTATTTGAACCCTAATTTTTTTAAAATGCTGAACATTTTATTCCAGTCTACGTTATTGAAAGCCTTTTCTAGGTCTATAAACGCTAAGTATGTTTGTTTGTTTTTCTTTAATCTTCCTTCTACTATTAATCTGAGGCCTAAAATTGCTTCCCTTGGCCCTATACTTTTCCTGAAACCAAATTGGTCTTCTCCTAACACTTCTTCGACTCTCCTCTCAATTCTTCTGCATAGAATTCTAGTTAAGATTTTTGATGCATAACTAGTTAAACTAATTTTTCTGTAATCTTCACATTTATCTGCCCCTGCTTTCTTTGGTATCATGACTTTAACACTTTTTTTGAAGTCTGATGGATTGAAGTCTGATGGAAATTCCCCTTTTTCATAAATATTACACACCAGTTTGTATAATCTATCAGTCGCTTCCTCACCTACACTGCGCAGTAATTCTACAGGTATTCTGTCTATTCCAGGAGCCTTTCTGCCATTTAAATCTTTTAATGCTCTCTTAAGTTCAGATCTCAGTATTGTTTCTCCCATTTCATCCTCCTCAATTTCCTCTTCTTCCTCTATAACACCATTTTCTAATTCATTTCCTCCGTATAACTCTTCTATATTCCACCCATCTATCGACTTTACCTAAAATAAATTTTAACTTTTTTAGTTAAAATTTATCCAAAACGATTAAAACTTCAAAACTGATTTTTTGGACACCAATCCCTTCCCTTCATACCAAATCACATATTAGATTATTGCGAAACTAAAGTACTATAGCGAAACTAGCTCGCACCTGGCTCGCGAAAATCTGATTTTGGTATCAAACGTGATATTTTAAATTTGAATTTGAATCATTGCGAAACCAGCTCGTACTTGGCAATAATAGTAAAAATCTAATTTGAGCTACAAACTTGATGTTTTGGACCATTGGAAAATGAGCTCGCAAAAATCCAATTTTGGCTTTCTAACATGTCACGCTTCAAGTTACAACAAAATCGTAACCAAAAGCCTAGTTTTTTGTCTCTAACTCCGGTTCCTGCGAACCGATTCTTTTAAAAATCAATAGAGTTCTATTCCCAATAGGTTTCACATCACCCCACCAAGTTTCGTCAAAATCGTTTAAGATTTGCGTCCGATAGAACGGACGAAATTATCTTACACATATATATACATATTTATATAAACATTGCAGAATCGTGTTCAGGAGGCTCCAAAACGTAAAGAAAAGTTGGTCCCTCCTTCCTCCGACTATCTCTAAGAAAATTTGATCGGGTGCAGTAGCGATTTCTACAAATTCTTTGGAAATCCGTTAGAAGGTTTTTTGTTCATCGGATTTGGACAAAAGTTTCTTTCTTAAATAAAACAAGCGTTTTTCAGTAATTAAGAAGACAAATAACGAACGATTATTTTTCAATGATAATCAGTGGCAGCTCGTAGCTAAAATTAGTGGAAGTGCTGCTCCAGAAAATTTTTTTCTGGGCCTTTTCAAGGTCATGGTTAAAAAATACAATAGTCCAATATGCTTAATTTAGATTTCTATGTACACAGAAATAAATGCATAGTTATTTTTTACCAACTCTCTTTCACCCTTCCAACGTGTTTCTGAATAGAATTGGCATAGTTATTTTTTACCAACTCTCTTTCACCCTTCCAACGTGTTTCTGGATAGAATTGGCAAACAAAGATCCCTTGCTATAGATAATTTATAGATTAAAAAGTGATCGTCAGTCAATTGAAGATGATCCGCAACCAGGAAGGCCTTCGACTTCAACTGATGACATCCACGTTCAGAAAATCAACGATCTGTTACATGCAAATGGCTGACTGATTGCCAGAGAGCTTACAGAAAAAGTTAGCATCTCGATTATACCATTTTGATTGAAAAATTGAATGAACATCGAATTGCAGCAAAGTTTGTTCTCATTTGATGACCGAACAGCATAAAGAACTTCAAGTGGACGTTTGTTGGCAACTCCTTGAATAAGCCAATGACGATGAAACGTTCATAATGAGGCAATAGCTGGGTTTACGGCTACGACATTGAGACAAAAGTTGAATCATCACAATACATTGGCAAAGGATCTTTACATCTCAAGAAAGAACGTCATTCTCGATCCAATGTCGAAGTGATGCCCTCTATTTTTTCGATTTTAATTGAATTACGCATTTTGATTTCTTGCCTCAAGGTGAAACAGTGAACGATGCATATTATCAAGGCTTATTATAACGGGTGAAAAAATCCGCAAAAAGAGACCAGAGTTGCAGGAAGACAACTCATGGTTCCTTCACCACGACAATGCGTTCTCACACTCAGCTTTGTGAATTTGTCAGTTTTGTGCCAAAAATAAGATGACTGCTTTCCCTCAGCCTCCCTAATCGCAAGATCTGGCTCCTTGCGATTTTTGTCTTATTTTCGAAATTTAAATCAGTGATAAAAGGACGCCAATCAATAAGACTATTGAGGACATTAAAGCAAATTCGTCACGAACTTTAAAGGCCATTTCAAATAAAGCCATGCAGGACTACTTCGCGAATTGGAAATACCGCTGGGAAAAGTGTGTGAATAGAGGAGGGGAGTAGTTTGAAAAGGACAAAAACCAGTAGTCTGTAAAATTATTAATAAAAATTAAAAAAATTAAATTAGGTTACTTTCTGAACAGATCTCGTAACTACTGTTGCAGAAACATTAAAAATACTTTTATTTAAGTTGGCTAATGACTGTTATCGTTGATGCGACTATAAACTAACGACGAGAAAAAATTAAAAAGAGAAATATACCTGGTAAAGTTAAAAGTAAAGCAATTAGTGGAAAAATTAATTTTATAAATAAATGATTATAAAATGTTTCTGTGAGTACACCTAACCTAAAATACAACAGCTGTTAAGATGGAGGTCATGGTTTGACTATAACAACAAAGTGCTTTTTGTGCAAATTAGTGAACTGAATTGAACATCTTGTTTTGAAATTTTATATCGTGGTGTATAATAATTTATGAATAATATAAATTCAAAGTAAGTTAAAAAAGTAGTCAAAGGGGGATATTTTATTTGATTTTTTTCTGTAGACTAATTCTGGTAGTGAAATAAAATTGCTTAGGTTAGAGAAAAAAATTCATCCTTGATTTTTTACTGTTTATAAAGTGACAGCTTCAGACGTAACGGTAATGATATATCCATAACCGGTATGATTTATGTGCATTATTTTTTAATATATTAAAAAAAACGATACTACAAATGAGTGAAAACAGTAATTTGCTCTGAAGATTATATACAATGAAAATGTAAATTTTGTTGTTTTTTTTAATGAGAAAAAAGTAGGACAGATTAACATCATTATTCATATATTTATTTTCTGATAGAAAGTAAAATAATGATGATGAGTAAAATAAATGACGAAGTAATTAAGAAATAAAAAGAAAGAAAGGATCTATTTAAAATAAAAATTTACGAAAATTTAAAAACAAATTGTCTTAAAAATTAAAGTAATATAATTGATACATTCAATTAAAATCAATCGTTAGGCAAACGATTTTAATTGAACAAAAAAAAAGTAATAAAGTATAGAAGGATTAAACAGAAAATATTTTAAGCGATTCATCAGACATAAGGTGAAGAAAGTATAGCAAATTAAGGCCGATATTTGTTTTCCGGTAATACTCGTAATCATTAATTTTATACAAACAAAACAAGCATACGCATACAAAAAACTATTTATTGGTTTATATAAAGGAATGTTTGTACAATAATTCATTAGCTTGCCCCTCAAACATAAATTTAAGAAAATTTGATATACAGATAGACATAAAATATTCAGCGCATTTTTGAGGTTAATAAAAAATGGAAAAAAAATATATAGCGAGCGTTGATTTTTTTCAGTTATTATTTGTTTGTACTAGAGTTACTGATGACCTTCAATGAACGCGCCGACACGATGTAACGACAGAGAGGCATCGTCATTTATGTAATGGCTACCGTGCAGGAGAAAGCAATGTGCATACTATGGCTTCATGAAAGCGGATGTGTTATCAGTGTTCGTAGACGTTTCCGTTTAGACTACGGTTGTTATCCTTTCAATGAATACTATTAAAAGTTTGTATCAGCAGTTTAAGGATACGGAAAAGGCAGTACACAAGAACGGACTGCTGGCAGCCACCAGTATCCCAGGAAGTTGTGGATCGAATATTCAGAGAAGCTGGAGTAAATCGACTCATCGTGCAAGTTTTAATCTGGAAATAACGCATTCGACAATCGCGAATGTTCTACACAAGCGCCTAAACCTTAAATGCTTACAAAATTCAGTCGCCGCATGACGATAAATCAACCTGTTAAAATTTTGCCGTGGACATTCTTGATAAAGTGAACAAAGATAATGGGTTTTTAGAAAAAGTAATCTTCTCTGCCAAAGCTGCCTTCCATGTTTCTCGTCACGTTAATCCACATAATTGTCGGATTTGGACTAGAGAGAACCCTTATGCCTTATTCGATAAACACAACGTGATAGCCCGAAAATTAACGTTTGGGGTGCGTTGACTGCTTATAAAGTGACCAATAGTTGGCTAGTTATCTAGATATATTACAGAAGCATGCAGTATCGCAAATTGAGCATTGGCAATCCAACATTTGTTTCCATTAAAATTTACCATCACACTGGAATTTACATGTTTGGACTAGCTACAAGAACAACTTCCTCAGCGTTGGATCGATTGTGGTGGGCCGATTGCGTGGCCACCTCAATCCCCTGACGTTATGCCATTTGATTTTTATCTTTGAGGGTTTGTCAAAGGCAGGGTGTATGCAACGAAGGTTGTCAACATCAGTGAACTAAAGATAAGAATCAAAAGTGAAATTAATGGAATAACTTAGGATACTCTTTATAATGTTGGTGTGAAAATGAATATTGTCTAGAGATTGTACATGCCACAAAAGGTGCTCGTATGGAACTTGTTTGAAGTTAATAAGTGTTGTAAACAAAATTGTTTGAAATACCATGTTTAGAAATGTAAGTACATTGCTATGCTATTTTTTTTATTAACACTTAAAATGTGCTGAATAATTTATAATGACCTTTATATCTATGCATTTTTTTTTTGTCTTCAGTCATTTGACTGTCTTGATAGCTCTCCAAGATTCTCTATCAAGTGCTTGTTGTTTCATTTCAGTATACCCCCTACATCCTAGATCCCTAACAATTTGTTTTACATATTCTAAACATTGCCTGCCTGCACAAATATTTTTTTCCTTCTACCTGTCACTCCAATATTATGGCGACTATTCCAGGATGCCTATAAGTCGGTCTCTTCTTTTAACTATTATTTTTCCAAATGCTTCTTTCTTCATCAATTTGCCACAACATCTCTTCATTTGTCACTTTATCCACCCATCTGATTTTTAACATTTTTCTGTAGCACCACATTTCAAAAGCTTCTAATCTTTTCTTCTCAGGTACTCTGATTGTCCAAGTTTCACTTCCATATAAAGCTACCCTCCAAGCATATACTTTCAAAAATCTTTTCCTGATGTTTAAATTAATTTTTGATGTAAACAAATTATATCTCTGACTGAAGGCTCATTTTGCCTGTGCTATTCTACATTTTATATCGCTCCTGCTTTGTCCTTCTTTAGTAATTATACTTCCCAAATAACAAAATTCTTCTACCTCCATCATCTTTTTTCTTCCCATTTTTACATTCAGTGGTCCATCTTTGTTATCTCTACTAAATTGCCTTACTTTCATTTTGTACTTGTTTACTGTCATGTAGTAGTTCTTGCATAGGACTTCATCCCGTTCATTGTATCTTCTAAATTTTTTTACTCTCAGCTAGAATTAAAATATAATCAGCAAATCATAGCATCTTTATCTTTTCACCTTGTACTGTTACTCCAGATCTTAATTTTTCTTTAAAATCATTAACTGCTAGTTTTATGTAAAGATTAAAAAGTAACGGTGATAGGGAACATCCTTGTCGGACTCCCTTTTTTATTATGGCTTCTTTCTTATGTTCTTCAATTATTAGTGTTGTTTCGTTCCTGTAAATGTCTATCTCTATACTTTAACCCTAATTTTTTTTAAATTCTGAACATTTTATTCCAGTATACGTTATCAAATGCCTTTTCTAGGTTTAAATGAGCCACCGCCATGGTGGGTATTAATGGTTAGGTTAGTATGTTGGTGTGCTTTTCTTTAATCTTCTTTCTACTATTAATCTAAATGCTAAAATTGTTTCCCTTTTCCTGAAACCAAATTGGTCTTCTCCTAACACTTCTTCCACTCTCCTCTCAATTCTTCTGTACAGAATTCTAGTTAAGATTTTTGTTGCATGACCAGTTAAGCTAATTGTTCTGTATTCTTCGCATTTCTCTGCTCCTGCTTTCTTTGGTATCATGACTGTAACACTGTTTTTGAAGTCTGACGGAACTTCCCCTTTTTCGTAAATATTACACACCAGTTTGTATAATCGATCAATTGCTTCCTCACCTGCATTGCGCAGTAATTTTGCTGGTATTCCGTCTATTCCACAAGCCTTTCTACCATTCAAATCTTTTAATGCTCTCTCAAACTCAGATCTCAGTATTGTTTCTTCCCTTTCATCCTCTTTGACTTCCTCTTCTTCCAACACCATTATAACACCATTTTCTAATTCATTTCCTCTGTATATACATTCCACCCACCTATCAACTTTTCCTTTTGTACTATAAATAGGTGTACCATCTTTGTTAAACACATTATTAGATTTTAATTTATGTACCCCAAAATTTTCCTTAACTTTCCTGTATGCTCAGTCTATTTTACCAATGTTCATTTCTCTTTCCACTTCAGAACACTTTTCTTTAACCCACTCTTCTTTCGCTAGTCTGCACTTCCCGTTTATAGTTTTTCTTTACATTTTTCATCACTATCATTCTTATATTTTCTACGATCATCCATGAGCTGCAATATATCCCCTGAAATCCAAGGTTTTCTTCCAGTACTCTTTGTTCTGCCTAAATTCACTTCTGCTGATTTAAGAATTTCCTTTTTAACATTCTCCCATTCTTTTACTACATTTTGTACCTTATCCTGTTTACTCAGACCTCTTGCAATGTCCTTCTCAAAAATCTTCTTTACCTCCTCTTCCTCAAGCTTCTCTAAATTCCACAGATTCATCTGACACCTTTATGGTTGCTATGGTTGCTATCAATTTCTGCTCCAGGATAAGCTTTGCAGTCGATGAGTTGATTTCTAAATCTTTGCTTAACCATGATATAATCTATCTGATACCTTGCAGTATTACCTGGCTGTCCATCGAGACATTTTTTCAACTAATCTTCATTAGATAAACTTTGAAATATTTGTTTTTAAATTTTTCTGTTTTACTGGAAAATTTGAGCGTCATTATTTGCAACACAGCTGTGATATACAATTTTTCTTTTAAATTATAAAAAATGTATGTTTTAAAATACAGTTATCAATCTTATATCAAATGTCTCAGAAAATATTGGGGGAAAAACTGAGAAAAAATTCCAAAAAACAAGTTTTTTGACCCTCTACCGCTTATGACTGCCAATTGTTATTTATCAGTATTATTCTCACAAACATGAGAATAAACAGTGAGACATCCAAGGGATGCAGCCTCCTGGCTAGATAGGAAGGGCTTGCTTTTTTTACCCTGACCAGCTAATATTTCATATAAAACTAGATCTGTAAATATTTTGTTTGTCGATTATTCTTAAATAGAAATTTATTTATTTTTTAATTTATTTAAAACCAGATTAAGATTTTAAATTAAAATTTAAAAATTTTGTAAACTAGTAATGTATTAGTTGGTTTCAAATGTTCTGATAACCTTCAAATTTATTTCTTCAAATTTATTTTTAATTCATTATAAAAATTTCTTGCTGTTAGATATATAAATTTGACTCTAATTACTTCATTCTGAATTATTTTTCCTTTTTCAACCTCCCTAAAAAAAATGCTGGCAAAGTACTGAATGACTTCCTGGCTACGACAGTCATACAAAACCTTGCTTTTTTATTTATTAAAAGAAAAGATTTTTTTTATTTTAAGAAATGGGGTTGATTTTTTGAAATCCTTTTTTTTATTATTTATATATGCATTATAAGTAACAAATTTATTTTAATAAAGTTATTTCTAAAATGCCTATAGAAAGGATCAAAATTGTTTTTTTCATAGCATCCCCCACCCTCTTAACTAATTTTGAAAAGAATTAATATGATCAGTGGCCCTTGTATAGAAATATTTGAGTTAGATTTGAAGAAAATCAGTTATGTCAATCCTGAGATATAAGGCCAAGAGCAATGCGACAAGCACATTTACACATACATACAAATGTGTTTTTTGTTTGTCTTCATGAACTGGTTGGACCCTAAAATATAAGATTTGCAAAAAACCTGATACCTCACTTTTGACATGACCACTATACTTTCCTTAGATATAGTTATTTTGCTATACTTAGATTATTAGCTATTCACAAAAAGTAAAAGAAATGATCTCTAAATTCTAACTGTTCATATATTTTTCTTTTGTATGTTCAAGCTTTAATAAAAGAACTGAACACAAATGTGTTGGGAAGTTTGTTAACTTTCCAACAACCTAATAAACTGCAGATCTTTTGTTGCTTTATTTCTTCTTGTAATTTCATTATTCTTCAGGTGAAATTTTTTTCAGTTCATTCTCTAAAAACCTTGTTATGACCATTGAGTTTTGATAAAAGCGACGCTTATATGAGCAGCGGTTTTTCATTAAAAAAATCATACCGTAAAATAATACTTTTTAAAGTCTTTTAATTTTCTGAGTCAGCAGAAAGTTGAAACGCTTGTAAGGTATTGAAAATTTTTAATTTGAAATCATCTTCTAAAATTCAAAATCTAATATAGTTTTGAAAAAATATTAGTTATGTATTTATGTACGTTGCAACCTGTTTAAGTAGTGAACAATAAGCAGTGGCCCAAGGACCTAGTGTAATGAGGCTATGTGTGACATGTAAATGAGGTGTAGTTTTGTATACTATTCCTGAGATGCGTGGTTAATTGAACCTCAATCATAAAAGTACACTGGTATCCATTACCCAGTATAAAAGCAACTAACTTTTACTATGATTTGAAGTTCGAACCTTTGACTTCATAAATCAACTATTAAACAATTGATTTGTGATGATGAGTTAACTCCTACTAGATCAACTTGGTGGGCACATTATATATATATATATATATATATGAAGCTTACAAAGAAGCTTGTGTGGGAATATGAATATGGAAGAGCTTATAGGGTATGAAAAATGCCATGCCTGACCGTGAACCCAGGACTGTGAATGAAAGATTGAGAGCTACCACTTGTCACAGGGATTGTGTACTAAAATAATAGTTCCCAAATTATTAATAATTTATTGGTAAATTTTTATTTTGATCAGTATATAATATAAAAATAAATAGATCACATCTAGACATGAATAAAAAAGGGAATTGTTCTAGTATTTTCTGGATGGATATCAGAGCAGTGTAATGCAATACATAAATATAAGTAATATATATATAATGCAATACATATATAATATATATTTATTATAAATATAATAAATATAAGTGGTTAGTTAAAATTCCATGTTTATATCACATAATGTATAAACACATGAAATGACAATAAAGTATATAAATGAAGATACAAAATGTATAAAATAACTAAAACTCAGATTCATAAGGAAAGCTATGCATTTTTAGGTTTTAAAGATGTTTTTTTCTAATTCTGATGTAAAGAACTCACTATAATGAATGATCTTACCAATTTATAATTTTAAAGTATTTTCTTTTTTTTTTTTAGAAACAATCTTGTTTTGTCGATGAATAATATTAATTCAAAAATTTTATAAAAATCCAGATTTTTCTGCTTTTTTGTTCAATATGTATATGTAAATAATTTTTTTAATACTTTCTGAATTGTGATTTATTTTGTAGGTCTTCTTTTGCCCTTCACATATTAATCAATACTGCCCATTGTGGCACCATCTCTGTTTTGGCCTTCCATTATCACCCCATTCCCTGGGTAAGACATGAGAACATTCTGGCTAAGACCAGCAAATGTTCTTTTACAGTTTCACATAGCTGAAGTTTATATTTCTTCTTTTTTTTTTCATTGATGGGAAATATCTGAAACTCTAGCCAAACAGTGTACCCCTTTACCGATCAGAGGAATTTCATTTCTGCTATCTGTTTAGGTCATTCATCATTCTTTCTATTCACCCAAGCTTTGCTATCATACATAATAGTCGGAACACCCACTGTTTTATAGAACTGGTATCTTACCCTTACCTTGTTTTATAGCATCCTATGAATTAATCTACAAATTAAATTAAATCTTACACTTTTATTCTTAATATCCAAATTATCTTTACAGGAAATATTGCATCCCAAGTAAGTAACGTTAATAAAACTTTTTCACATTATTTATTATAATTTTTGTTCTTACTGGGTATTTCCTTACCCATGAGTTTTGGTTAATTTTAGCAGTAGATATCATCAAATTATATTCATTCATCTTTGTTACAAGCATAATCATTTCTCTCTATAAATTATCTTCACTATCTTGAAATAAAATCATATCATCCCCATAAAGTATTCCACTTGGGTCTTCCTCTTCACTCAGTCTAATTCGTAAACTTATTTTATTGTTATTTTTTATATTTATGAGTAGTAATTTCGTTTACATGGATATTATTTGATGGGTTTATATTTAAAAGATATATATATATATATATAGGCTTAAATCAAATCTGTTTTAAAATTGTGTAATTTTCTAGGTTGCTCTGACGAAGATTTTTAAGATAGTTTCCAAGAAAATGCAGGGGAAGTTCCTTTTTTTATCCGTGTAGTAGCACCTCAATTCATTCCTGGTATGATCTATAAATGTTTTATTAATTAGTGATAAGAATGAAAGATTAATTTTTTTATTTATTACCAAACAACCTTTTACATCTTCCCAATTATAGCTGCAAATAGTTGATTTATTTCTCCAGAAACAACAGGCTGAAGCCCAACTTTCTTCTTTTGATGGACAAAAACTTTCTTAATGACAGATGAATTTCTTTTAATTGTTTAGGATGCCAAGATTGAAACCCAACACTTTTGAATGAAGGTAAACATGCTACTTCCAGTAAGGAAGGTGAGAAAAATAAATTTGTAATTGTTACAAAACAAAATTTGTTAGTAAACAAAAAAAAACAACAAAATGAAAAGAAAACATTTTTATTTTATTTTCAGAGTAAGATCAGAATAAAAAAAAAGGTGTATTTAATAATGGAAGATTAGAAAATTAACGCACATTTTAAATTAATGAAGAATTTAATCCTATCAAGTCAATCAAATGATTTTGATCATTTTAGATCAGTTGGATCCTTAAAGGATATCTGATAGTCTAAAATTTATAAACCAATCTAATAACAGCCGTTTAGGTAGGCTGCCTTTTTTGATAATTCTGTTTACATATTTTACTTGTATAAACATAGGTAATGTATATTTGTTTTAATAAACATATACGTTAATTTAATGCTTTTTTTTACAAAAAGAAATTATTTTCAAATCCTTTCTTTCCTTTATCATAAAGGACATTCTCAATATTATTGTTTACTTTTCTTTATTCTGATCTTTATCATCCTTAAAGTATTAGCATGCCATACTTCCTTCTAACTCAAAATTAATAACTCAGGTTACTTTAAATTTTGGTCTACCATCCTGGTTCATCTTTTCACAAAATTAAACCAGCAAAACTTTTCTCTTTAAATTTCAAGTATATTTAATATCATTAATATCATTTACAAATTCTTATCAATACAAAATAGTCACACCCTTTCATAAAGAAACAACCCCATCAATACAAAAGTGATAGTGAAGTAATAACTTCTCACAAGCTTTTTACAAACACATAAAGAACACTTAAAATCACTTCACCCTACCACTGAATCCATTTCACAAACAACCATTAGCCACACTTCAACAACATGAAAATTTTGTTTATAAATAACAAATAATACAAAGTTTACATATTTCAGTAACTTGAAATATACTACATAACAAATATACAGACATTGTACTTGAACAAACACAGTTTAGGTCACACATACTCTTCTAATGTATGACAGGCAATAAAGTTCTTTCAAAACCTGATTTGACACCAGTGCCAAATCCAATAATGCGACAACATCCAGCATTCACAGTGGCTGTATCTGAAAAAGGTTAACAGAGTAAAAGTGCTAGATCAGAAAAACTTACTCTGTTTAAATAACTGGCCGTACCAATCAATTATTGATTTTTCTTAAAAACTTTTCTTGCAACCCATCTGTTTTTCAATATTTCCCTGTAATAATACATTTAAAAAAGAAAAAAAGACAAGATATAATACTTTACTGGCATCATTCGTTATTTATTGTTATTTAATGGAAGAATGATACATGAAAAAGTTTATGTAAGATTTCTTTTTTGGGGGTAGGGGTAAATTATGATGAAATTTTATTGTATTTATTATTAAAAGTTTAATTATACCAAAATGCTTTAAAAGATTTTAAAAATTAATATTTTTTAACTCTGATTAGCTCCCTCACCCCAGTCCACCTTTTTTAAGTAAAAAAAAAATTAGGAAGAATCCTACCGATGGCCTGTTTTACACCATAAATACACACAGGTAGAATTTACAAATATTTGGAGTAAAAATGTAAAACTGACAGAACCAGAATGGAGTCACTGAAACATGGATTTAATAAGATTAATTGTTAATTCTATATTGTTTCTAACGATTATCAAAATGCATGTATGTTGGCATATATTGTATGTATAAATATGTATCGTATGTGCACGTTAATGTGTAGACAAAAGGAAATAATTTTTTATAGTCTAGAAGTAATATAGGTTGTTTATGTATGTAGCAGAACCAAGCAAACAGATTGTTATAACATAAAAAAAAATCTATTAAAGAAAATATATGACGTCAGTTGTTTTCAATTTTATGTATCTAAGTAATAAAACAAGTTTTTTATTTATTGTTTTCTTTTTTTTAATTCTTGACAAAATAAAACAATAGATTGCAGTTTACAAGTTTTTTAATTATCCAGTAAAATAACTGTTTGATCTAAAATTGTATTAAAAGAAATAAAAGTACCTTATAATTAATTTTAATAATGAATTTACTAATACATTATTATATTATGATTGTATTATTAAAAAGATATCACTAATCAACATTTTTTTTTTGTGTATCTAAAATTTTACATCGTAATTTAACTACTTATGGGGTGCTGAATTCAAAATTATCAAAATTTGTGTAATATGTCACGTATTTTTAGATACATTCAATCTAGTTAGCAATAAATGCATAATCACTGTGATACCAATATTTTAAAAAATTATTGTTTATGTGTATTCATTTAAAAATTAGGTACCTACATGGAATAGCTTTACATTTATATTGGATTTTAAAATTTATTTTAAAATTTACCAAACTATTTTTAAAAACCCTCCTTGCTATTCCATATCCAAAATCCAAAAAACGTAGATATGTTATATTTTCAAACTGTCCAAAAAGGTCTGTAATGTATTTGAGTGTATGTATGTTTGTTTCACCATAACACCTCAATTACCTAAACAATTTAGATTATTATGCCACGTTGAAATCCTTATGTTACCGGCAGTGTCATAGCCTAAATAAACATTTTTGTATGAATCTAAAATAATAGAACTAAGTTAAATAAAATAATATTAGATAAGTTAAAAAAATTTCTGTTCATTAATAATGGACTTCCCGTGGGACTGCATGTGAGGCTAGAGTGGTGAGTTATGCGAGCATCTTGTGCAAGGCTAGACCAATCATCACTATCAACTGGTAACAAATGGGGTGCCCCTGGGATGCCGTTTTGGGAGGTGCAATGAGGTGCTCTTATAATATCTCTGCAAACAATCGTCTGATTTTTCAAAATTCAAACTGATATTTGTTAGTAGGTTGAAGGCTAACTGTTGTGTGCATCAGGTATACACCCTTGACTTAACAGATCACAGTTATTCAAAAATGTTATATCTTTGAAACCAATCTTCCAATTTTCAAAATTCAAAGGGGGAAGTTTGCTAGTGTAATATAAAATCACAATAGAACCAAACTAGAACAAAATGAGCAATGTTTGTCAGAAATATACTTTTTTCAGCAGTCGTGTTTTTTAATTTTTAATAGTTATCTCTTGTTTAAAATAATATCTAATATTTTACAATCTGCTAGTCAACAAATACTGATTAAGAAATGAGAAAATAATTCTGGAAAATATTTATATGATGTGTTTAACAACAATGTAACATGGATAACAATATAGAAATCCTAAAAGACAAAAACTATACCTTTACTTTCCTGGCATTAAAGCTCTAGAAATATGTTTCCACAAGGAAAGTAAGGTAATCAGTCAAAAAATGAAGTACGAGTTTTCTTGCATTTCTTGACATTTCATGACCCAGGGCCCCAAAGAACAAAAAAAGTGGGAGGTAATACTCATACATAAGTACTTGTGATGGCGTATTTGAAACTTAATAATTTTTTATTAAGTTAATGAATTTTGATCAAATTTTCTGTACTCATATACAAGGGAAAATTTATTGGTAAAATTTTGGAGTCAATATCTCCAAGGGGGTAGTGCAGATAGTGTTTTGGGGTCAGTTTTCTCACATTGTTCCCATTTTAATTACAATGTTTTTTATTTATTTACACATTTAACATTTATTTTTTATTTACCCATGCAATAACATGCATGCATATTTATCTTAACATTAAAAAAAAAATTTTGTCCAAAATTCCCCCTTCAACAAAAAAAAAGCTACCTTTTAATTTATTGCACAACTTTTAAACAATTTTATTTTAAGTTTTCCTGGGCATAGTAATCATGCTAGTAATCCAAAAAAATACTTTGTAGGCAATAATAGGGTGAGGGAGCTAATCAGAGTTAAAAAATATTAATTTTTAAAATCTTTTAAAGCATTTTGGTATAATTAAACTTTTAATAATAAATACAATAAAATTTCATCATAATTTACCCCTACCCCCAAAAAAGAAATCTTACATAAACTTTTTCATGTATCATTCTTCCATTAAATAACAATAAATAACGAATGATGCCAGTAAAGTATTATATCTTGTCTTTTTTTCTTTTTTAAATGTATTATTACAGGGAAATATTGAAAAACAGATGGGTTGCAAGAAAAGTTTTTAAGAAAAATCAATAATTGATTGGTACGGCCAGTTATTTAAACAGAGTAAGTTTTTCTGATCTAGCACTTTTACTCTGTTAACCTTTTTCAGATACAGCCACTGTGAATGCTGGATGTTGTCGCATTATTGGATTTGGCACTGGTGTCAAATCAGGTTTTGAAAGAACTTTATTGCCTGTCATACATTAGAAGAGTATGTGTGACCTAAACTGTGTTTGTTCAAGTACAATGTCTGTATATTTGTTATGTAGTATATTTCAAGTTACTGAAATATGTAAACTTTGTATTATTTGTTATTTATAAACAAAATTTTCATGTTGTTGAAGTGTGGCTAATGGTTGTTTGTGAAATGGATTCAGTGGTAGGGTGAAGTGATTTTAAGTGTTCTTTATGTGTTTGTAAAAAGCTTGTGAGAAGTTATTACTTCACTATCACTTTTGTATTGATGGGGTTGTTTCTTTATGAAAGGGTGTGACTATTTTGTATTGATAAGAATTTGTAAAGGATATTAATGATATTAAATATACTTGAAATTTAAAGAGAAAAGTTTTGCTGGTTTAATTTTGTGAAAAGATGAACCAGGATGGTAGACCAAAATTTAAAGTAACCTGAGTTATTAATTTTGAGTTAGAAGGAAGTATGGCATGCTAATACTTTAAGGATGATAAAGATCAGAATAAAGAAAAGTAAACAATAATATTGAGAATGTCCTTTATGATAAAGGAAAGAAAGGTTTTGAAAATAATTTCTTTTTGTAAAAAAAAGCATTAAATTAACGTATATGTTTATTAAAACAAATATACATTACCTATGTTTATACAAGTAAAATATGTAAACAGAATTATCAAAAAAGGCAGCCTACCTAAACGGCTGTTATTAGATTGGTTTATAAATTTTAGACTATCAGATATCCTTTAAGGATCCAACTGATCTAAAATGATCAAAATCATTTGATTGACTTGATAGGATTAAATTCTTCATTAATTTAAAATGTGCGTTAATTTTCTAATCTTCCATTATTAAATACACCTTTTTTTTTATTCTGATCTTACTCTGAAAATAAAATAAAAATGTTTTCTTTTCATTTTGTTGTTTTTTTTTGTTTACTAACAAATTTTGTTTTGTAACAATTACAAATTTATTTTTCTCACCTTCCTTACTGGAAGTAGCATGTTTACCTTCATTCAAAAGTGTTGGGTTTCAATCTTGGCATCCTAAACAATTAAAAGAAATTCATCTGTCATTAAGAAAGTTTTTGTCCATCAAAAGAAGAAAGTTGGGCTTCAGCCTGTTGTTTCTGGAGAAATAAATCAACTATTTGCAGCTATAATTGGGAAGATGTAAAAGGTTGTTTGGTAATAAATAAAAAAATTAATCTTTCATTCTTATCACTAATTAATAAAACATTTATAGATCATACCAGGAATGAATTGAGGTGCTACTACACGGATAAAAAAAGGAACTTCCCCTGCATTTTCTTGGAAACTATCTTAAAAATCTTCGTCAGAGCAACCTAGAAAATTACACAATTTTAAAACAGATTTGATTTAAGCCTATATATATATATATATATCTTTTAAATATAAACCCATCAAATAATATCCATGTAAACGAAATTACTACTCATAAATATAAAAAATAACAATAAAATAAGTTTACGAATTAGACTGAGTGAAGAGGAAGACCCAAGTGGAATACTTTATGGGGATGATATGATTTTATTTCAAGATAGTGAAGATAATTTATAGAGAGAAATGATTATGCTTGTAACAAAGATGAATGAATATAATTTGATGATATCTACTGCTAAAATTAACCAAAACTCATGGGTAAGGAAATACCCAGTAAGAACAAAAATTATAATAAATAATGTGAAAAAGTTTTATTAACGTTACTTACTTGGGATGCAATATTTCCTGTAAAGATAATTTGGATATTAAGAATAAAAGTGTAAGATTTAATTTAATTTGTAGATTAATTCATAGGATGCTATAAAACAAGGTAAGGGTAAGATACCAGTTCTATAAAACAGTGGGTGTTCCGACTATTATGTATGATAGCAAAGCTTGGGTGAATAGAAAGAATGATGAATGACCTAAACAGATAGCAGAAATGAAATTCCTCTGATCGGTAAAGGGGTACACTGTTTGGCTAGAGTTTCAGATATTTCCCATCAATGAAAAAAAAAAGAAGAAATATAAACTTCAGCTATGTGAAACTGTAAAAGAACATTTGCTGGTCTTAGCCAGAATGTTCTCATGTCTTACCCAGGGAATGGGGTGATAATGGAAGGCCAAAACAGAGATGGTGCCACAATGGGCAGTATTGATTAATATGTGAAGGGCAAAAGAAGACCTACAAAATAAATCACAATTCAGAAAGTATTAAAAAAATTATTTACATATACATATTGAACAAAAAAGCAGAAAAATCTGGATTTTTATAAAATTTTTGAATTAATATTATTCATCGACAAAACAAGATTGTTTCTAAAAAAAAAAAAGAAAATACTTTAAAATTATAAATTGGTAAGATCATTCATTATAGTGAGTTCTTTACATCAGAATTAGAAAAAAACATCTTTAAAACCTAAAAATGCATAGCTTTCCTTATGAATGTGAGTTTTAGTTATTTTATACATTTTGTATCTTCATTTATATACTTTAAATGTATAAATTTATAATAAACACATTTCATGTGTTTATACATTATGTGATATAAACATGGAATTTTAACTAACCACTTATATTTATTATATTTATAATAAATATATATTATATATGTATTGCATTATATATATATTACTTATATTTATGTATTGCATTACACTGCTCTGATATCCATCCAGAAAATACTAGAACAATTCCCTTTTTTATTCATGTCTAGATGTGATCTATTTATTTTTATATTATATACTGATCAAAATAAAAATTTACCAATAAATTATTAATAATTTGGGAACTATTATTTTAGTACACAATCCCTGTGACAAGTGGTAGCTCTCAATCTTTCATTCACAGTCCTGGGTTCACGGTCAGGCATGGCATTTTTCATACCCTATAAGCTCTTCCATATTCATATTCCCACACAAGCTTCTTTGTAAGCTTCATATATATATATATATATATATAATGTGCCCACCAAGTTGATCTAGTAGGAGTTAACTCATCATCACAAATCAATTGTTTAATAGTTGATTTATGAAGTCAAAGGTTCGAACTTCAAATCATAGTAAAAGTTAGTTGCTTTTATACTGGGTAATGGATACCAGTGTACTTTTATGATTGAGGTTCAATTAACCACGCATCTCAGGAATAGTATACAAAACTACACCTCATTTACATGTCACACATAGCCTCATTACACTAGGTCCTTGGGCCACTGCTTATTGTTCACTACTTAAACAGGTTGCAACGTACATAAATACATAACTAATATTTTTTCAAAACTATATTAGATTTTGAATTTTAGAAGATGATTTCAAATTAAAAATTTTCAATACCTTACAAGCGTTTCAACTTTCTGCTGACTCAGAAAATTAAAAGACTTTAAAAAGTATTATTTTACGGTATGATTTTTTTAATGAAAAACCGCTGCTCATATAAGCGTCGCTTTTATCAAAACTCAATGGTCATAACAAGGTTTTTAGAGAATGAACTGAAAAAAATTTCACCTGAAGAATAATGAAATTACAAGAAGAAATAAAGCAACAAAAGATCTGCAGTTTATTAGGTTGTTGGAAAGTTAACAAACTTCCCAACACATTTGTGTTCAGTTCTTTTATTAAAGCTTGAACATACAAAAGAAAAATATATGAACAGTTAGAATTTAGAGATCATTTCTTTTACTTTTTGTGAATAGCTAATAATCTAAGTATAGCAAAATAACTATATCTAAGGAAAGTATAGTGGTCATGTCAAAAGTGAGGTATCAGGTTTTTTGCAAATCTTATATTTTAGGGTCCAACCAGTTCATGAAGACAAACAAAAAACACATTTGTATGTATGTGTAAATGTGCTTGTCGCATTGCTCTTGGCCTTATATCTCAGGATTGACATAACTGATTTTCTTCAAATCTAACTCAAATATTTCTATACAAGGGCCACTGATCATATTAATTCTTTTCAAAATTAGTTAAGAGGGTGGGGGATGCTATGAAAAAAACAATTTTGATCCTTTCTATAGGCATTTTAGAAATAACTTTATTAAAATAAATTTGTTACTTATAATGCATATATAAATAATAAAAAAAAGGATTTCAAAAAATCAACCCCATTTCTTAAAATAAAAAAAATCTTTTCTTTTAATAAATAAAAAAGCAAGGTTTTGTATGACTGTCGTAGCCAGGAAGTCATTCAGTACTTTGCCAGCATTTTTTTTAGGGAGGTTGAAAAAGGAAAAATAATTCAGAATGAAGTAATTAGAGTCAAATTTATATATCTAACAGCAAGAAATTTTTATAATGAATTAAAAATAAATTTGAAGAAATAAATTTGAAGGTTATCAGAACATTTGAAACCAACTAATACATTACTAGTTTACAAAATTTTTAAATTTTAATTTAAAATCTTAATCTGGTTTTAAATAAATTAAAAAATAAATAAATTTCTATTTAAGAATAATCGACAAACAAAATATTTACAGATCTAGTTTTATATGAAATATTAGCTGGTCAGGGTAAAAAAAGCAAGCCCTTCCTATCTAGCCAGGAGGCTGCATCCCTTGGATGTCTCACTGTTTATTCTCATGTTTGTGAGAATAATACTGATAATACAATTGGCAGTCATAAGCGGTAGAGGGTCAAAAAACTTGTTTTTTGGAATTTTTTCTCAGTTTTTCCCCCAATATTTTCTGAGACATTTGATATAAGATTCATAACTGTATTTTAAAACATACATTTTTTATAATTTAAAAGAAAAATTGTATATCACAGCTGTGTTGCAAATAATGACGCTCAAATTTTCCAGTAAAACAGAAAAATTTAAAAACAAATATTTCAAAGTTTATCTAATGAAGATTAGTTGAAAAAATGTCTCGATGGACAGACACAATGATTCTCACAACCACATAATTTGAAACCGGTTGTGAAAAAATATTTTTGTGGGAAAGGAAACACTTGAGTTTGGAGTACATGATGTAGTGTCAACATTTAATAATGGAAACATTAGAAGTTCTGCAGCATCTTGAAATCAATCTGGTTCTTAATTACGTAAAACGTTTAATAAAGATTGATGAGAAATGGGTAACGAAGAGAAGGGTAAATCTCATATAGTGCTTGCTTAGTAGGGTGTATGAGGAGTGAAGTAATTTCCTATTGCCTTTCAATTGAGCTGACTATCTGTGTTGCTTATCAAAATGCTAAGTACACCGAGGTACATGTGATATTCAACTCTATAAGTGAAACTTCTCTTTGTATCATCACTTGTTTATTAATTTTTAAATCCCGTTTTCCTAAAATCACATTTTTCTATATTTATGACTACGAAGATAACAACTTGAATTTTTTTTGTCATTATTCTATATGTATATATCTTTTAATATATGTATATATCCTTCGTACAAGTGACCTAAAAAAATACTAATCTGATCAAAGTTTAAAATTTTTTCATGTATCCTTATTTTTTCTTAATATAAGTACAAATAACTAATGCCAGAAAAATATAACAACTTCATGTTACCTTTTTTTGTGTTTTGTGTTTTTTACATTTAAGGTTTTAGAAAACCTTAAATGTCATAAGTCATTCCTGAAACTTCATCTTAACAAAAAAATCTCATATAGTGCTTGCTTAGTAGGGTGTATGAGGAGTGAAGTAATTTCCTATTGCCTTTCAATTGAGCTGACTATCTGTGTTGCTTATCAAAATGCTAAGTACACCGAGGTACATGTGATATTCAACTCTATAAGTGAAACTTCTCTTTGTATCATCACCAACAATTCCTCTTTTACTTTAAGAACTTTTTAAGCATCATATTTGTTAGAAAACAACTTGGAAGATACTGTAGATGTACTGCTCCCAGTAGAGCTCCCAGCTTTACTGCTCATCTGCTCCCAGCTGATCTACTGCTTTTTGTAGTAGAAAAATGTATTAAATATACTGGTTATGCCGATGGTTTAGGTTGTTCTTGAAAGACAGTGCACTTGTAACAAACCCACCGGTCTAGTGGTGAATTCATCATTACAAATCAGCTGATTTCAAAGTTCTAAGGTTCAAATCTTAGTAAAGGCAACTAGTAAAGTAACTACTTTTATATGGATTTGAATGCTAGATTGTGGAAACCAGTGTTGTTGATCTGAAACTGCACAAGACTACACTTCATTCATACATATCATTTTCATTCATCCTCTGAAGTAATACGTTGTGCTGGTTCCAGAGGCTAAACACAAAAAAGGAGGTTAGAGAGGGTAGGTAAGAAGAATAGTTAAATTCTTCAATGTTATACATCTAACACTACATAGCTAAAGTTAATGAAATTTATTTAATCTGTCTCACTGTAGTACACCTTTTACCATTTTCGGCTCATTTAATAGCATTTAGATTAAATAACTTGTCTGTGAAATTATAATTATAGTCAACTGCTCAAAGATACTGTGTAAGAGATAAGAGAAGGTACAGAAAACATAAAAGCATAAATTTTCCAAGATTTAGAAGGCTTAAGAAATGATGATTTTGTAGGTTGGTATTTCACAAATTTTATATTTATTTTTCTGCCAAAAATAAACGTCAGAGTAAATTAAACTAGAAAATTCATTAGAAGTTTGTGAACTTATTTTTTTAAAATAGAAAACAATTATTTACGTAAAAATTAACATTTAATGTTGATACTTCTCATTCAGTTGAACTTAAAAAAATGACATTTGTCTTTTACATAAGTTTTATTGTTTAATTTGCTTTGGATTAATTGAAAATAATTTTTGCTTTGAATGAGACAGTGGAAACAAATTTTACCCCTGTTATCCCAGTTTAACCTTCAAATTCAAGATAGAGAGTGTAGGCTCATTGAATCTTTAAAAACCAAGAGTCTAAATATTTTTTGTAAAAAAAGGCATCACACTAGAACTTATGATCACACTATTATACTTATAGGAAGTATAATGGTTAGATATTATCAAAATTAGTATATAATTGTTTTAATTTAAATGAATAAAATTTAACAATATGAATTACTTATGTTTTATGATCTAAATCAGAGATCCAGAACATAATAGCTAGTATTAATCGAAAAAATTGCTAGATTTCCAATGGCTTCCCAATAATGTATGTTTTTTTTTTTATTCATTTTATGAGAATATAATGGTGTAAAAAAAACAACATAATTTTAACACTAGTGTGACTATTCTGACATTTTTGTTCTTGACATGCACATAAAGTTCTAACACCAGAGTTCAAATCTGTTATTTAACAGAACAGCTTGTAATGTAAAGTGTGAATATTTTGGAAAAAATATTTGGCTGCCCTTACCAATGTGGATCGTATTTAAATTCACAATATAATCAAATTTAAACGTGTGACAATACCAAAAAAAATTACAATATTTAATATTGTTAATCAGCTATACTGTAAATGGCATGTACATAGCAGTGCAGTTCAATTAGTTACTATAATTAACAGTTAAAATTTTACAGACAGCTTTATTAAATACTCTCCCATTATCGTAGTATTCTTTCCAACTATTCTGATTACAAATTCAGCCAATAGTATATTTTTATGACAGTTTCATCTGCTTGACAGAGGGGAAAAGTCCATAATCATATTTGCTATATCTATTTTGATTTCATTCTAATTACATGAACAAAATATCCAAAATTATTAACATTAATACAAATTAATTGCATTTAATAATAAACCAATAAGTAGAAAATTCATTAGAAGTTTGTGAACTTTCTTTTTTAAGTAGAAAATATAATTATTTATTAAAAATTAACATTTTGCAATTGAACTTAAAAAATAAGCTTTGTCTTGTACATAAGTTTTATTCTTAAATTTGCTGTGGATTAGTAGAAAAATATTTTTGCTTTGAATTTATTGTCTTAGCTTGATCTTAAAATTTTATTCATGGGGACATTGAGTCAGAATTACACTTTCTTCTTGAGCCATACTATAATTAACAATGTTAGAAAATTTAAATATCAAATTATTTTTTTTACAAATGTCAATCCTTTTAATGGGTCGGCAATATCACAGTTCCTGTTTGTTATAAACTCATTCCTAATCTTGAGAACATCAATACTTTTAATAATTGTTCCTTTATTACTTCCATAGGAAATGTTAAGTTTTTTTTTCACTTCAGTCACTTCTCTAAATAATTGTCAAATAATAATTTTTTCCAGCCAACTGCCTGTCTGGATACTGCATATTATAAGAAAATAATATGCATTACAATATTACGTAGGAATAAAAAGTTATTGAACACTTTATTTGATAAAATTAAGAATAACTGATATCATTTTGAGGGGGAAAACATGTAAAGTCCAAATATTCTGATCTTCTGTTGTTACTGCCATCTGGTGGCTTTAACAACGAACAAGCATTAGCAACGAACAACATTTACTATAAAAGCCAGTTGTCTGTGTTTATGTTTCACATAGTGCTTTCAATATCAAACTGTTACACTGTTACCTCTACTTCTATCCAGAGATAGTTTAGAAGAAAGGTTCAGATGCGATTACCTTTTTTGTTAATCATTTCATTCACAATTTTTTACCTGAAAATATTACTGAATTAAAGGTTTTCTGTGATTCCTGTTGCTGGCAAAACAAAAACAACAGTATTGAGGTTACTTCACCACATTGTTCACAATGAACACATTACATATTGAAAAAATTGATGGAGTTCCTGTAAGAGAATATTCATACTAGTATGAAAAAACTGTGGACCAATCAATAGTAATCATGAAACACAGATACCGGATGACCGAATAGATCATGTTTCTTCTTGCAAAATTAAACCTTCATTTAATGTTATTTTGGTTAAGCAACCTCTGAACTGGACAAACATTTTAGATGGATGACACAGGAAGAAGCTTCAATTTCAAGCTTCAGGAAAGTTAGAGTTGTTCAAGTTAGAGAAAATCATACAGCATTATTGGACTACAAGCTTGCCTTCAGCGGACCATGGATTGCACCACCATTCATTATTAAAATAAAAAATTAGAGAGATTTATTTTAGGTACATTGTATTAATTGTAAGAGTAAAGTAAAATTATATAAAAAGAATGAAATTATAAAAAGTTTATAAATAAATTATATATTTATAATTTTGTTTTTTGTTTTTGTTTTTTGTTTTCTAAGACATTTTGAATGCTTTTTGTTTACTAAGTGCCGTTTTTTGTTTTCTAAGACATTTTGAATGCTTAAAAGCATTCATGCTTTTAAGGTCAGGACCTGGTGATAATTCTGAATTTTTATTGCATTGGCGAACAGTTCTCCTTAGATAATGCGAAGGGACACGTTATTTATTTCTCTGTTAGAGATAATGAAGGTAGTCCTTAGACCATCGTTTCCAGATGGATTGGACGAATTTCTGGAGTAAATGCCAACGACCTAGGTGGTTAATTTCTTTGTAATCGGGTTCAGGTAAAGACACAAGTGGACAACCAATAAGAAAATGTCCAGGCGATAGTGGTCTGGGTTCCTGTGATCTGTAGAGACAGTAAAAATGGGATGAGAATTAAAGACAGGCTTCAACCTGTGTATACAGGTAAATAAATAAACCTTAAACCTTAAATAAACCTGCGTATACAATTATTTTCAAGTCGTTCAAAATATTCTTGACAGAACGGAAGTTGGAACCATTATGGAAAAAGATATGGGTAGGAATACCTCTTTGTGAAATAAATCTTGATTTTTGCTATGAATTACTGCAGTCAATTTCTTTCTGCCTTCGTTTGAAACATCTGAGCACTTAAATTAGCCCATTCAGTTTTACAATCAGTAATATTTCTTTCACTAATTCTGCCAATTTTTTTATACTAAAATATAATTCAAATTTTAGTGTTTCTACGTTTTATGTCTGCAAAGAATTTTCGACAACGAGCACAGTCATATAACACCTTCGTTTGACACCTTCAGTTCATGAATTTCTGTTTTTAAATTTTCTAAAACTGTTTTTTCGAAGTTGTTAATTCTGTTGGAGTATTTATTAGTTTCGTCTTCAATGTTTTAGTTTCGAACGCTTTCTAAATAATTTATTTCGAGGGATGACAACATAAATGTTTTCGTGTTTCGTAGCACATCACTTCGGGAAAGGACATTTTTTCACGTATTTTTCTTCATGTTTTTTAAGTTTGCAGCCTGCCGGTTTTTTCCCTCCTTTGGTCCACGTGCTAAATACGTACTGATCAAGTGATCGATCTTTTTCGATTGCGCAATATTTTTTTAAACGTAAGTCTTGTTTACCCTTTTATTTGAATGATAAGGGTTTATGCCAAAATTTTATACTCTTCCAAAGAAAGTAAAAATCGTTTACCTATTGGTTCGAGTACGACTTTTCATCCCTAACCCATGAAGATGTCAAAAGTATGGCCGTACTACAACATCTTGTTCAACAACTACAATCTGCGCTCAACATGCCAAAGTTCACAACCACAAGAACGGCCAGGAAGAAGAAAAATGTGCAGAAAAACTGTGAAGGAACACATTCAGCCCGTTCACTAGATTGCCCAACTTTTAAAAAAAAGAAGGCAATTCTCTAAGTCTGGATGTTTCCGGAGGCTAAACAGAAAAAGAAGAAATGCTACTTTTCAAACATTTTTTTCACTCCTTTACAAATGAGATAGAGCGAAGTTTGTTTTTAACGTCTACTCTTTTGTTTTTTTAAACCATTCTTTGCAGTTGATATTCCTTAAAAAAAATTACTTTTCGTGGAATTCTTTCCAAACCCAGTTTTTCAAACCTTGTTTTTTTGTACTACGTATTTCTTTCTTTCTTATTCACCCATATTCATTTTTTAAAGGATTACTTTCAATTTCCTTGATACATCTTTGATCCTTATACTTAATAATGTAGAGTGATAAAAAAACCATCTATAACTTAGTTTTCGTAACTTTAAGAAAATTACCCATCAATACCCACACTACTAATATTCCATGTTCAAAAGTTCGATATTTATCGCTGAAGTTTTTTAAAATTTTTAACAAAATGTGTCTTACAATTAAAGCCTTTAATAATTTTAGAAGGATTTCGCTCAATTTTTAAATAAAAACATTGATTATAAAGTTTATATAGTTGTGATATTTAAGTTTTAATGATGGTAGATAATAAAACAAGCCGATGATACCTATATGTCTTTAATATCAGTTTCTTTCTAAAATAAATTGGTTAGCATGCTAACCAATATATTTTATAAGAAAATAATAGGTCCTATTTTTTTCGAGTACACCATTAATGCAGAACGATATCAGGATATTTTTATTTCAGTTCATCGCAATCTTGGAAGAGGAAGACAGACACTGCTGGCTACAACAGACGTGCGACATCGCACTACGCAGGTTCAACTTCTGATTTCGTTGAGGAATTCTTTGGTAATCATGTTATCGGTCGAGGCTTGTGGCCACCAAGATCTCCAGATTTGATTGCGGCGGATTTTTTTCTATGGGGTTACCTCAAAGAAAAACCCTACAGCAACAAACCACGAACACTTGAACAATTGAAAGTCAATATTGAACAAGTTGTATTAAATATCAAACTTTGAAAAAAGTTTGCATCTCCCGATCTAGAATACTTAGTAGTGAAAAGAAAAATCGAAAATTGGGCTTTTCCGTAGCCGGCTGTTTGTGGTTTTTTTATAATTGGTTACTATCTGAACCGTAAATTATTATCCACCTAAATTGGATGGATAATTTTCACTCAACAACTTATTAGTTTGTAACACGCCTTCTATTATGGCACTTAATCTGATTCGTGCTCTTTGGTTACATCATCTCCTTTTGTACCTGATTGTTAAATATTAATAAAGGGTTGCTGCATCACTTTGTGTTTCAGAGGTCAAAGAAATTAAATTACTTGTTTTTTTTTAAAGACTGCTCATTCCATAGCTATTTCGCTATGGAATGAGCGAATAAAGTTTTTGCAGCGTATGAAAAATCTGACAACAAAGTTGTTATTCTTTCCTGGCATTTCTTACTTATTATTATATAGTGGAAAAATAATGATTCATGAAAAAAATTTTGAAAATTCAAAAAATTTTCAAATTTCAAAAAATTTGGTTAAAATAGTAAATAAATAAAAATATTTTTAAATTTTTAGGAAAGTGGGAAAATTTGGGGGCAACCTTTTTTTTTAAACAAGATATACAGTGATACAAGATACACTTAAAATTTGTATGTAAAATTAAACTGACCTCAAAGAAACTATTTATAGAAATATTGATTCCAAAATTGTATCCTCAAATTGCTCCATTTATAAGAGTATGTACTCGTAAAAATCATCAAAATAGGTTTATCCAGTCAAAAGTTGTTAAGCATATAACATGCCAATACATACATACAAACATCCCCCATTTTTTTTAGGGGGGGGTCCCTGGGTCAAAAAAAAGAAATACCAAGAAATTTAAAAAAACGCATACCTCATTTTTTGACTGATTATCATTATTTCCTTCTTGCAGCGTACCTCTATGATGCCAGGATAATAAAAATTCCATATCGTATGGATTTTTATAGGATGCCGTCCCTGACCTAGGCTCGAACCCAGAACCTCTGGTTAAAGGCAGAGCTGTTACCACTTCTCCATGGTAATATAGTCTGCTTTTTCTGTTTAGCCTACAGAACGGCCGTTAGGTATTGTGCAATCTCAGGTCGACCATTCCTGAGATGTGTGGTTTATTGATACCCAACCGCCAAAGGACACGATCTAATATTCAGATCCATTTAAAAAACATAGTAATATACTAAAATGAAGTAAATATTTTTGTTGTAAATCTTTGAATCGATATATGGAATTTAAAGTATTATAAAATAAGCTACAATCGAATAAGCTTCATATTTGCTTGAATGCCTAACATGTTAAACAGTATATGCTGTATCATTAGCATCTTATTAACAAATAAGATGCTAATAAGATTCAGCCTAACATGAACGTTTGATCAATAAATTTATTGGACTTAAATTGTTGTATTTATAATTACACATACGGCTCAGTTCTGTTTTCACTTTGAACACATGATTTCTTTGTTAATTTAATTATATACGGTAGGCCCACTCTATTTGTTTTGTTTTTATTAAAAACAAATCTTTTTTGATTAAAATGTTGAACAAATACATGAATTATTTATTTACTTACAGATTGAAAAAATATTTACATTTTCTTCTCAACGATATAATTTTGTTGTTCATCAGGTGTGTAATGACATGCTGTGTATTGTAATTGTTAATTAACTATAATATAGAAATATTTGTTTAATTAAAATATTTTCCCTGTTTATTTTACTGTTAAACGAAATAAATTGATTTAACAAATAAATTGCTTTATTAATTTAGTTTTTACGTTATCTGTTTGACTTAACTCTGTTGGATCTGCCCACACTCTCTAAAGAGAAATTAATTTATACGTAAAAAACTGTATGAATAACCTGCATATAATTTTTATTATGCCCAAATTTCCTAAAATAAGAAATGAACACAGTGAAAGTAATTTCATGGTCTTGTAACTGGTTTGTTTGTGATTAATCTGAATGTAAACAATTTGCCTTTTTTGTAGAAATTGTGTATTCCCTAGATTAATTTTTACATTTAATAGATTTTCATTATATTGAAAAGTTAGTTATTTTTCTGTAATAATTTGAAACTTAAAATAAGTTTTATATATATATTAGCTGGCCTGTCTAGTCAGAACCTGGGCCCTCGAAGCTCAGGTCATTCAGGCGAATCCCGGAGTCAACTCAGGGGCTCCTCGAGGAGACCAAAGGGCCACAAAGAGCTCGGTTCACTCGCCATTCCCAATTTGCCAGGGGGACCGGTGCTCTGGACTTCTGCAGAACTTGCTTCGGTTGTCATTCTGATCTACCCGCTGGACCTTCGTACTTACATTATCCTCATGGCTATGATAATACTAATAAATAGTATGATAATAATACTGATTATAGTATTCAGGTTTTATAGAAACCTGAAAAAGAAACTGAATTATAAAAGACAGAATAATAGTAACTGTGATGATTAAAGTAAACACCTTTGATGATAAAAAGTTCATAACTTATTTCTTTGCTGTGGAGACAGAATTATAATAATGAAGTAAAAGGAATAATCCTTTTTTCATAATATCTTTATTTTATAATATCACCCTCCTTAGGGGTGAAGAAATAATGAATATTTTTATTATCTTAACTTTCTACGGAGCTAGGGCCTCAGTTTGTGGCTTGAAACCTTCTATGGTATAAGAATATATCCTGAAAATTTGAAACCAGTCGATTGGTTTGTTTTTCGAAATGAAATAATCTAAATACCTTCTCAGTTACGTCAAGAAACATGGGCAAAAATATGGTTGCTGAATAAATTTGTTTATCCTGAATAAACAAAAACCTTCTTTGCCTTTACATAATACTACAGATAAATTTAATGTACGTTAAAGATATGCTCCTAGAAAATCTTTTCACAGCTATGATGTGTAATTGCTTTCTTAGATGGCACCACTGCATTTACATTTGATATGTAAATGTAGTGTTAATTGCAAATTTTGCAGTTAAATTTGCATACTTGTTTTCAAAGTGATAGAATATCTTTCTTTCCTAGAAATTCTTTAAATAAATTCATCTCCTTCAATCACATAATTTTAACCCTGCATATTGTCTAGAAAGTATGGTTTCTTGAAATCTTCAGTCAGCACTGAAGAAGTTGCTGATAATAAGCTCAGAAAGATTTGTGGATAAAATGTTCTATTAATTTTAAAGTTATGATTTCATGCTATCAAATTATTTTATGTTTGAATAAAATGTCTTAAGAACTTAAAGGCATATTTTCTTCGTAATATGTCAAAAATAAGTGTGGTATATCTTTTCTTGAGAATTATGTGAAGAGAAAAATAAAGTATTTATTACACATATATGTAGTATGTGTAAGGAAGGATTAAAAAGTGTTATATCATAACCATTTCAGCTTCAGATTGAACCTTCTGTTCAGGTATTGAATAGGAAACAGAATCCATGGACAAGCCCATAGATAGAATTTTTCTTGCTAAATCACACATTTACCAAAAGTTCAGTATCTCAAAAGGACCTTGGATCCCTTAGTTGTATCCAATGAATACTTAGCCTAAAACCACACAACCCCGAGAAAAAGTGATGTAGGATAATGGAAAGAAACATATAGTCAGATCGAAATAGTGTACTCATGCAGGACTATTAGATGAGACTGTTAGAATAAATGCTTGAATTACTGTTAGAATTTGTAAACAACTTTATTAATGTAATCACTAACCATAAGACATTTTATTAACAGTGAAATTATTTATCCTTTTTTTCACTTGTTACATAACATTACCAATTTAACTACAATTTATTAAATATATTACATATGATGAATTTATTACATATTCAACAAAGATAAACAAGCTCACCCAAAAGAATTCTTCATGTAGTAGCCTCATCATATTTCACAGTTGTTAAATTTCATTGTAGAAGATTATTTTTTAACAGTCATAGGGGCCCCTCAATATCAGTCATTACCAAATACCTGACCTTCGTCTATAAGTTGGTAAATTTTGTTACCGTTTTAGATAACTGATATAAACTGGCATGAACTGGTATGAGAATTCAAGTATAATTGAGGATAGAAAAAGTCAGTCTTAATGGATTTCACAAATCGTAGCCAACAGTCAAGAAAACCTGCATTCACAAACAATTGAGTTGATGTTATTGGCAAGTTTTCTGAAAACCTAGAAATTTTTTTTGGTGATTTCTATTACTGTGGATCTAGTTCATGTGGTTTATTCTGATGTATAAAGGCAAAGTATGATATGGAGAGATATTGCACCAGAAAAATGATAGCAATGTAATAATGATACAATATTGTTTATATTATCATTGAAGATAACTGGAATAATTGTAAAATCACAATAATACTGCATGAACCTAATCATTGAGCTCTGCATAACTAGGAAAACTTTTTATATGATAATTTAATTACACTTCATTAGTGGTTAGCATGCTAACTTATAGATCATTTGGTCAGGTACGATTCCCTGTATGAGTCTGACATTTTTCATTCGTCAATGACATCGTTTCATTCGTCATTACATCTTTCTAGTTGAAATAGTATATCCGAGATTGTATAGTAAAAATAAATAAATATAATAAAAAAAAATAAATGGATAAAATACAATCTAGTACTCCTACGCGCTAAATACTTGCCTTCCTAATACTATAACTATATCATATACAAATTTATACATTCTTGTTTAAGATTTTATAAATCCACTATTCGCTTTGAAAAACAAAATTGTAGCATAGATTTTTTTCAATTTTTTAATTTGGCAAGTGTGTGTATATCCTGTGTATATCTGTGTGTATATCCTTACTACTAAATTTAATGGCTGCAGATATTATTTAAACAAATAAAATAATTTTAAAATATTGAATTACTATTTATCATTAAAATATTTTTATTTTTGTATTCAGAGTATGAAATGAGATGTATCGGTTGGCTTTAGACGAACAAATAAAAAAGAAACTCATATGTATGTGATTGCGACCACAAAAAAAACCATATATTTTACAACTCTTGGGTGAAAGTCAACAAAAACGTTTGATTAGAAAGAGAAAGAGAATGAAAAGGAAAGCCGACAACTACAGCAGTGCGTTCGTTATATTTGTACGCCAACAGAAAGAGGATGATACGCAAGTTTAGTGTAATGTAAGATTTTTTTATACGAAAAAATGTCATGTCCAATAACTTTAGCTTTTGCAGTAGTGTTGCTACATTTTTTTTTTTATATAGTGAAACACTGTACTAAGATAAAAATTGTTTGATAGTACTAAGATAAAAATTTATTTATTTTCTAGATTATTAATTATTACTGTTATTTATTTTATAATTAAAAATTAACTTTCGGATTAATGCATACATTTTTTTCTAATTTGCATCAACTTTTAAGCTCATTAGCGATTGCGCTGGTGTTGATTCAATTTATATTTTCCAGACCTTAGCCAAGGTATAGGTGGCGGTTTTTTTAAGTATAAAATGGGCAATTATTATTATTTTTACTTTTTTGACATCACAACTTCAGAGCTGTGCTGCAAGAAGGAAAATAATAATTATGGTAATCAAGCAAAAAATGGGGGAAAGGGTTTTTTCATTTCTTGACTTTCATGACCCAGAATAAATAACCAGTACCAGGAAGGTATACAACTTTGTTATTAGTTTTTTCATTTCACAAATTTTTGATTCAAAAGTAAAAAAATCTCAAAATAAATAATTTAGAATTAAATTATAGAATCCATTTAATGACATTAACTTTAACCTTATTGAACTGTTATTCTTGATCGTAGTTATGCGATTGTTTCTTAATCAAACAGATTTTCTTCCGTTATCGGGAATATTAAAATGTTATCCTTAATATGAAATTCGATGGTTTATAATTACTTTCTTTTATAATAGCTGATACATAACTTTGCTTTATTCATGTTTAGTTTTGTACAGGTGCGGTAGTACGACGTACTTGTTTGCACACGGCAAGAAAGTTAACTAGGAAGAGAATGCAGAATGTACTTTCAGCAATCTACATCGGGAAAGGATGTGACTATATGACCACCAAATGATTATGTCGTAAGTGAACGGTTCGATCGTTGGCGATGTAATAGAAAGACTGGTTTGACTGGTTTCCTATTTAGTGCCATTCGTTTCATTTCGACATACCGCCTACATCCTATATCCCTGACAATTTGTTTTATTTACATATTTCAAACATTGCCTGTCCGCAAAATTGTTCCATCTACCTGTCCCTCCAATATCAAAGCGACTATTCTAGGATGCCGTAATATGTGACCAATGTCTGTCTCTTTTTAAACTATATTTTTCCAAATGCTTCTTTCTTCATCGAGTTGCCACAACACCTCTTTATTTGTCACTTTATCCACCCACCTGATTTTTAACATTCTCCTGTATCACAATATTTCAAAAGCTTCTAATCTTCTCTTCTCAGGTACTGCAATCGTCCAAGTTTAATTTCCATATAAAGCTGCACTCCAAACATATAGTTTCAAAAATGTTTTCCTGACGTTTAAATTAATTTTTGATGTAAGCAAATTATATTTCTGACAACCTACAGAACGGAAACCAGTTTACGTAAGAAGACATGGCTGGAGAATGGTAAGTTACGTTCGATTAGATCGCATTATTTATTTATTATTAGTATAAGGGACACGCCAAAACTAAATAGTGCGTCGATTAACTCAACATAGCCATGGGAAAGATCACAAATTGAAAGATATCTACCGGAGGTTTATGGTTTTTTCTTAATTATTAACCCGATCAGGAACAGTCGGTCTAGATGCAAAGTAGAAATCGTCAATTGGTCGAAATTACCTTACTCAGCGGCTGTTCGGAGTTGTTTGCATATAAATGAGTGAGTGTTTCTTGTTCGCTGTGCCAGATTGGTAACCCACCGGGTTGGTCTAGTGATGAACTCGTCATCACAAATCAGTTGATTACAAAGTCGAGAGTTCAAATCCTAGTAAAGACAGTTACTTTTATACGGATTTGAATACTAGATCGTGGTTACGGGTATTCTTTAGTGGTTGGGTTTCAATTAACATCTCAGGAACGGTGGACCTGAGATTGCACTAGACTACACTTCATTCACTGAAATGAGGTACTTTCACTACAAAGTCAGTTACGGGTGCGTTACTGAAAAGACTTAATTTTTTTTAGGCTGCTGCAAAACTTAGGAACAAAAAAATTTACAGACAACTCTTCACAAATGCTAACCGTCTGTATGAGCAAATTCTACAAGATATAGTGGCGTACATCCCTACTAACTAGTGCCGTACATGAGTGATACGTTGAGTTAGACAAGAAGGTAGGTAGGTATGTATGTATGTAGGTAGGTAGGTAGGTAGTTAATTAGTTAATTGTGGTAATAGTAATAGTTTTAACATTTTTGGGGACATTCCAAAAAAGACCCTTAATTTTTTCTAAACTGATTGTTTCAGCCTATTTTCTTTAACATTGAATAATTTAAACTTTATTACCTTATTAACCCTTGATATAAAAAATTTATTTGTAAAATTATCTAAAAATTACAAGCATTTTAGTGTTGTTTTAAAAATATATTTGACAAAAATATCTTAACGCATAACTGATTTTTATGTTGATCTTTTATCGAGCGAAATGAAATTCTGTTTTAACTAGCATTTTGTCATTTCGTTTACGTAGCAGTTACGACTCGACGTATTAAATTAATCAAATATATGTATCGATATTTCATAAAATACTCCGCTTCAGAAGAGCAATCAGCTTTTGGGAAAGTCAAGTTTGTGGATGTACTGTAGTAACACGTATTGAGCACTGGTCTGCATTCTTGGTTAATTTTGATTGTTTTTTTTTGTTTTTTTTTTTTACTGGTTTGTGTATTACGGAATTGTTGGCGGATTATTACTGGACACGTGTGTGAAAGTTTAAGAATTTTGGTTGACGGATTGATTAGTTATTGTGATTTTTGTCAAAAAGTGTTTTATTCTTACATAAGGAACAGTGTATAAGAGGATACCATAACCTCGTAATTTAGTAAAATTTTTCTAAAATTTTAGTAAATTACCTGTCTCTTCTTGAGGCAGGTCAGTTGTTTGTGACGTCAGTTGTTTACATCTAAAATTGGACTTATAAAATTTCGTGGATTCTGCCTGGTGAGTAGCGAAAAATTTCTAGTCTCTCCCTCTCATGTTCTTGAAGAATTCATTTGTGGAACATCGCCTTGGTTTCTTCCTAACTAATTTTTCTTCATATATATTTATTAAGAATTGATTATGGCACAACAGAGATGCCAAATTAATTTTTTTCTTCTTTGTCCAAACTAGTTTAAAAGAGATATAGTTCTTCTAGAACTTTTAAGTTACATTTTAATACCAACGTAGCTTCTATTCGTTAGTTTTCTCCAGACACGCATTCTGTTGCCTCAAATGTCTCAACTTCTATTTTCCCTAGGTTCCACGTCTCACGCCTGCACGTTAATACACTCTCCAGTTTCCTAACCTCCAAACTTTTATGATTATTCGTTAGTAAATTATTTCTATTTTTGAACTGGGAAAGTTCAGCAATATTACAATTATTTATAAAATACTAAAGTGTAAATTTTAGTAACGTTCATCTGTATTCGTTCTTCGTTTATTTTATACAAAAACTAGCCCAGGTGGACCTTTGCTGTGCTCATGGCGTGAGAATATTACTGATAAATAATGATTAAATCCTGAAAAGCTCTTTTCCTCCAACATTTCCCTCTTTCTTGATTAGAAGCTCTGATACGCACCCGCTGTAGACGAACATATCCCTTTTGATTTCTCTGTCCTTAACCCTAGAATACCCTGTATCTCGGGAACGGGTCATAGTAGACAACTGAAAATTATTTTAAATTATTTTTACGTGGAAAAATTAAATTAAAAACAGTATTAGGTCCAAAAGGAAAAATTCACGACTTCATCCCCCAAGTTGGATAGGGCCTCGGTCTATGGGATAAAACCTTAATTGAGGCAACACAAATGTATCCTGAAAATTTGAAGGCTTTAAATAGGTCGTTGGTTCTCACGTAATTCTGTTGCAAAAGGACACAACCGCATTTATATATTAATATGTCAAACCCTGGTTGTCATTACCTACGGCTTAGTTTTAATTTACAGGTCTAACCGGGATCAATATTTTTTTATTAACTTTTAAATGATATTCATACATAAATCTATATTACTGTAATAATTTATTATGTTTCAGAGTCTAGAATAAGCGGGTTGGTCTAGTAGTGAGTGAACTCGTCATCGCAAATCAGCTGACTTCGAAGTCGAGAGTTCTAAGGTTCAAATCATAGTAAAGTCAGTTATTTTTATACGGATTTGAGTACTAGATCGTGGATACCGGTATTCTTTGATAGTTGGGTTTCAATTAATCACAGATCTCAGAAATGGTCGAACTGAGACTGTACAAGACTACACTTCATTCATACATATCATCTTCATTCATTTTCTGAAGTAGTGCCTTATGCTAAACAGAAAATAAAAGAAGTAACCATATAGTGCAAGCGAAGCTGCGACGAAGAGCTAATTAACATATATATAATTATCTTAATAGTTTTTTCTATATATCACATTTAAAGTGCATTTTTGGCAAATAATGAATGAAAACGAAAACTTTTAACCATATCTCGTAGAATCTTGTGTTTTTAATTTTCAGATATTGGTCCCAGATTTGGATCTTTGAAAATATATTTTTAGTATGTTTTATTTGCTAGGAATGAATTTTACTGAAAATGTTTAATTTACGGAAACAAATTAAGAGCAATATTTTTTATCAACTTTTATGTCAATCTTAATGTTACATAACATCAAGAGGAAAGTTATTTTTTGATTTATAAGTTTTAAAGAAAGTAAAACTGTTAAACTTCTTTATATTGGCAAAATAGAAAACGTTTTCTGTGTCTTTCTAAATTTATGAATGATTGCTTGGTTAAAAGGAGCGGAAAGAGAATTTTAAGAATAATCTGTAAATAATTTTTAGAATAACAAGTAACATTGTCTAAGAAACACCTGTGTACGAGAAGGTCCACCATTCTTGAAAAAGGTACCGTGACGTGAAATGTGCTGCATCCTTCATTTCATGACGAAACGTATAATGACTCTGGCGCACATAATTGTAGCTAAAGCCCACCATTCATTTCTTTTTGTGATAATTTTTCTTTTTAATCCACGTATAAATGGTTTTCGAACAATTTTCCTGTTATGCTTTCCTGCAAATATAATTAACGCATCACTACGACAGATCTGCTACATTTCATTATAATTGACATCAATCAATTTTGTAAATACAAACAAAATATGAGATTCGAAAGGAAGAAATATTGATACCACGATACAAAATTTAGACCCATGTACCCACACATTGGTCTAAATTTTGTATGTACCTACACATATACACGTGTACTGCTTGGATACAAACGGAAGTGACCACTTGATGATTTATGAATAACCTGCCAATATCGTAAAAGTTAGAAATCTGAACCTTGACAGATACGAATAGTATGTTGAATAGTATGAACAATGATAATAAATGGCTTTATTGAATAACATACAGTCACCTCAATGAGATTGCAAAAAATAATGGATTCAAATTGTCACCAGAGAAAACATGCTGTGCACGCTTCTGTAGGAAGAGAAATCCTCATCATAGTCATGTTTTGATCATTGATGACGATTCAATATAAAGATAATGTGCGCTTTTTAAGCCTATTTTTAGATAAATCCTTAATAAGAATGTATCCTGCAAATTTCAAAGTAATCGGTCGGTTGGTTGTCGCGTGATGCGATAACAAACAGACAAACGTTACTGTATATTTATTTCATTTTCTAGAACTGCACATAAAAACTGATGAAATTCTAAATTAGAATTTCTTAATGAAATGCATGCAAAAGTAGAATTAGGCAATGAAATTTATAATTTCAAAATCTAACGTTTTTTTCTAAACAAAAACATTTTATGACTAACAATTTATTAATTTTTTTTTAAGTTAATTTTTTTATTAATTTCTTTACCGTGCAATGTGTATATTATGTTGTGTATATGTATATGTGTATATATTATGTTTCAATGTTACTGTTTTTATATTTATAGTATTTTGAATTGCAAGCTGCTTAACGTATTGTGAATTACTGGTGAAATTTGACAAACTGTTTTCAATATTTAAAAAAAGTCTTCTGGTAGTAGCGGCTTTGTAATTTATTGAGACGATTATTTTGTTTAGAAACAAATAATGAAGAAATAATATGTACAAGCTCAATAAACATGTCAGAAGAAGTAAGTTGTAAACCGACAACAAGTTATGAGGATAACTCCTTTGGTTCTAGTGATGCTGAATTATTAGAATCACAGGAAATGTTAAGTGGTATTGTTAGTGAAGATGAGGAATAAACTTCTGTGCAGAAGTTGCTGTAGCAGAACAATGCGTAGAAAGCTATAAACTTGAATTATCAGAGTACGAAAGAATAAATACTGAGCTAAAAACAGACGTAACATAACGTTTCTAAACGTAAGTCTACCAAATGATGCAAAAAGAGAAGAAATAGAACAACAAATAAATGATTCGAATTTTAAATTCTTAAAATCAATAGAAAATTGTGAAAAACATAAACAAAAAGTAGACATATAACAAATCTGTAAAATTTTATAATTCTTGTGATGAAACCAAAAGAAACAAATTTAATAAAAATTAGTTTCCTACCTGTTAACAAAGGTTTACAAAGTAACATTAAAATACTGGAACAATTTGTAAAAGCTAAAGAAGAAAAGAAGAGTTCGCAAAAACAGCAGCAATGCAAAAAGGTGAATCTGTTATTCAGATTGAAATTCAGTTGGCCAAAATAAGGAAAAATTATGAAAATAAAATAAATAAAGAGGTTGAAAAGCGGCTGGAACAATTGTAAACGAAATAGAAATAAATAAATGTAATAAAATTAAATATCATTCCAAATTCAAAACAAGAAAAAAGAAGGCATGAAATTTTGAATTAATGTACAGGTATAGTAATTATATGGCCATTCTAGGTTTTTATTTTAAATTTAATAATTTTTTTACACAGAGTATTTTATTTTACTTTTTCGTAAAAACTAAATATACTCTGTACTGTTACAGTACGAGTTTTGGTAGCAATCCAGCCTCTTATACGATCCTAGAGGCTTTCTTCTCCGATCGAGTGGATTTGTAGTCGATACCGTATTCAATATTCTAAAGCATATAATTCTTGGAATTTTAATATTTTATTTTATGCTCTTTCAGTACGTTAGGCAAAGTAGTTAATCTACTACAATAGTCTTCCTTTTCATCGAAATTGCAAATACAAATTTAGAAAAGCAATCTTTTAAGAGTACCTTCAAAGTATATAAATACATATACTGTCATTACTCTCAACTGTCGTATGTTTACATATTAGAAAGAATGAAATAATAATATGTCAAATACTTATAATAAAGGGTTACAGCAGGGCTGTAAAACATTTATTACAGTGGCTTTAAGTGTAATTAATATAGTGACACATACAGACTATAAGTCTTTTGTTGCCGCAATAAATAACTGCAACAAATGACAAATGAATAGATCCACTATTCTATTTTATTTTCTAACTATTCAGTTTTTTTGTTTTATCAGTATTTTTTATTTTAACTATTTTATCTTTGTAATATGAATATTTTATAAGACACTTTTAAACCCATCTTCATTTAAACATCACATTGTCGTTATTTTTTTTGTGCCACTGTTTTTAATTTGCTTTTATTGTTTCTTTTACCAATATTTCGAAAATCTGTTTCAATTAATTAAATAAATGTTTTATGGCTTTGATGTTAATAATAACCCGTCGGGGTTATTACCCTTAAAATTTAGTAAAAGATTTAAATTATTATTTATTTGGAATAGTTTTTCTTCCAGTTTTAGTTCACCTTTGACCCTCTCATAATCTCTTTCTCATCTATTAACTTATATATTTTTGTTTTACGTTTGTCTTTTTTCTTATGTACAACGTTTACGCCTCTTTTTCAGCATTTTTATAAAAATAAACGTGGTGTTTCTTACTAGTAATGTACCATTATCGCTCGTGTTTGGGCAACAATAATCATACAGATAATTAACCCATATAAACACCAAAAAATAATTAACACAGTAATAATGTCTGTATCATATATTTATCTGAAAGAAAGCTTATAAATTGGAACTCAGCCTTATTTCACATAACTTTTTTTTTTTTAATTTAGTGTTTATTTTTTAATTTGAGAATTTTTTCATCTGTTGATCATATTTCATTAGTTTTAATTTACAAAAGTTTATACTGTTAAACCTTTACTAAAATTAATCGTTTACCAGACCGGGCCTAATTTTCTATAATTTTGAGTAGTCACAGTTGTCTATAATTTTTAACCAGGATACTGAAGTAAAATTTTGAGAATCATTGATTTAACCTAATCAAGGGTTACACTCGTTTTAAATCTGAGTCGTTCAAGTAATAATAAATTACAACTACATTTAAATTTTTTCGTCAAAATTTATTAATGTTTTTCACATTATTTTTTTTCGCTTTTAGCCGATAATAATCTTTGTGGTTTTTTTATTAAAATAAAATTAATTAAAACATATTCTACTACAATTTACATATTCCAGAAATTATTAATATGCAATTCCAATTTATTTTTACATTATATTTGTTACAACGAAATATGTATATACAAAATTAAATAATTTTTTCTTTTAAAATTAACAGTGGAAATATATAAAAATATATTGTTAATGTATATGCCCAATTTTGGGTCAGTCTATCCTATAACAATACTCTGTCCGCCGTAGGTTTTCAATAAACTTTTGTCGGGAAGGGATAACGTTCTCAATACATATTTAAAATGCTTTGATTTCTAACACTCTTGGTAACTTCAAATAAGCTTAAGGTCTCCCAGTAATGTATTTTAAAAAGCAGATAAAGTTTAAATACTAAAGGGCAGATGAAATAAAAATTCAGTAATACAACTGTCTGCTATACTTATGCAAATAAATATTCTTTTAAGTACATTAATGAATTTTATCATTTTAAGTATAAAACAGCTTAACCATTTACGGCTCACGCACAAAGATGATGGTTCTGAACGTTACTGATGACTATTCTGATGGTTTTAAGTGTTGTTATTGTAACAGAATAGATCTAGAGAATGTTGTATAACGGTTCATATTGTTATAGTTCATCGTTCAGAACCATCATCTTTGTGCGTGAGCCGTAAATGGTTAAGCTGTTTTATACTTAAAATGATAAAATTCATGCAGTTTTAATGTACTTAAAAGAATATTTATTTGCATAAGTATAGCAGACAGTTGTATTACTGAATTTTTATTTCATCTGCCCTTTAGTATTTAAACTTATTTGAAGTTACCAAGAATGTTAGAAATCAAAGCATTTTAAATATATATTGAGAACGTTATCCCTTCCCGACAAAAGTTTATTGAAAACCTACGGCGGACAGAGACATGAAATCGCAAAAAGAGCGGGTGAATATTGTTAGAAGTGATGTTTGATTCGATTACTTGGGCACAGTATCACGGCATATATCATAAATTAGTTTAAATTCAAATTTAATCATCTAAATATATATGATTATTAAAAATCAGAAATTTTTTTATTAATACGCTTTCAGAGCATGAGGTAGGCTGCTGCTCTTAAACAGTTTGCCGAATAGAGCGGTCGAAAGACACGTAGGCTTCCTTTGTAATGCTTAAAAGTACATCTAGATTCGTGTTGGGTTCTCCAAATATTAGGATCTTCTGGTTCGAAATGAATTAGTAGTTTAGGATATAATTTGGAGAAGACCGGACTTAAATCGGTTAAGTATGTCCAGGATACAGCAACATTTGGCGGGCAGTGGGATCGAGAAATTTATAATTTTAATTACGAAAAGCCAATTTTTTTTGTTCTTCCTTTGGTTATTATGTAAAATGAATCTGTATTACTTTTTCCTTGAAGTCAACCGGAGAAACGGATGCGCGGTCATGCCCGAAGGTATTCATTATAATTCTGTTTTATGTCAATAAGCAAACAATTATAATTTATAATTATAATTATAATTTTTTTACGTTACATCATTTTTTTTACAGGAAAATAAAAAATTAAATGAAAAAAGAAAGGTGAGGTGCATCTAATATAATTAGCGTGACAAATGAAAAATCATGATGATAAGAGAGACTATTAGAAAAATAACTCAAAATTAAATTAAAAAAACTTTTTATTTTTTATATATTTTTTTCATTTCTTTTTTTATTATTTACTTATTTTATATTTATTTTTATATATTAAATAAAAATAAAAATGCCAAAATAGTATGTTATTTTAACACCTCAACATTTTTAACACCATTTTAATTTTAACCCCATTTTAATTTTAACCCCTCTACATAAATAATGTACTACGATGAAAAACTTTATGTACTTCAACAGTCAAACCTCCGGCAGATACATACAGTGAGTGTATGATACAATACATGAGTGTTAGAAATTTTGAGAAAATCGAAATATTTGAATTAAACTATGCGAATCATTAAATAATAATATTTAATTATTTTTTGTGGTTACTTTTGTTGCTATTGAAGTAACTTCACTATGCACGCGCGCGCGCACACACACACACACACACACACACACAAAATTTGATTTTTAGATTAATACTTTCAGATAATATAAATAAAAAAATGGGTGATGAGACATCCAAAAACGTGGAGAGATTATAGGCAAGAATAAAAAAATATTTATTTTACAATTCGATAATCGATTCGGCAGTGGATGTATGTAGTACTCTTATTCTATAACCACTAATTTTTCTTTTCAATTTCTATATATTCTTATGCAGTTAATGTTTCTATAAAAATAAACTGGTTCAACCAAACTTCGTCGCGAAATCACGTACCAAAATATCAACACCAACTTTTTGAGGTAAAAATGAAACCTCAAAAATGAAACCATGCTTAATCTCAACAGACAGTCAAAAATTGGAATACGCCTTATAAAATGATAGGTTTGAACTAATTAAGCATTGAGGTCGTCAGTTCGAGTTCTTGCACTTCCTCGTTTTATTGTACTTGACTATTGTAGACTATTGTAGCCTTGTGAACAACACTCACCAAAAGTCAATCTATTGCGAGAGTTTCCGAGTGAGAACGTAGTGACAGATGATTGTAGTACAATCTGTCAATTCTTACGGATGACCACTACGTTACAACGTTTAAGGTCAGCTACATTTCCTGTTAACTAAAAATAGTTGATTTATTATTTGTACTGCATTATGAATTCATTTTGGCACTTGAATAAAACCGAATGATTAAATAATTTTCCACAATAAATCCACCCTTGGATTGCGATAACAGCATGTTTGTTGTACCATTTCGAATCTATTGACATACGTGATCTATATTATTTTACTTTTTTTAGTACAGTCTCAGCAATATATCTATATACCGCTCAAGGAATCCAGTAAAAAAAATACAAGTGTAACATCTCTTTCGGTTGCGTAACTTTTATGAATATGTTGTATTAATATGAATCGCTTCAAGTTAAATTAAAACTCAACTCAATCTTAGAGAATAAAGTATAATTTAATATGTACATTTAAAATTTTTTTTTTGTCTTAGTCATTTGACAGGTTTGATGCAGCTCTCCAAGATTTTATATCTATTGCTAGTCGTTTCATTTCGGTATACCCCCTACATCCTACATCACTAACAATTTGTTTTACATATTCCAAACGTTGCCTGCCTGCACAATTTTTTCCTTCTACCTGTCCCTCCAATATTAAAGCCAGGGTGCCTTAATATGTGGCCTATAAGTCTGTCTCTTCTTTTAGCTATATTTTTCCAAATGCTTCTTTCTTCATCTATTTGCCGCAACACCTCTTCATTTGTCACTTTATCCACCCATATGATTTTTAACATTCTCCTATAGCACCACATTTCAAAAGCTTCTAATCTTTTCTTCTCAGACACTCCGATCGTCCAAGTTTCACATCCATATAAAGCTACCCTTCAAACATATACTTTCAAAAATCTTTTCCTGATGTTTAAATTAATTTTTGATGTAAACAAATTATATCTCTGACTGAAGGCTCATTTTGCCTGTGCTATTCTACATTTTATATCGCTCCTGCTTTGTCCTTCTTTAGTAATTATACTTCCCAAATAACAAAATTCTTCTACCTCTATCATCTTTTTTCTTCCCATTTCTACATTCAGTGGTCCATCTTTGTTATCTCTACTAAATTGCCTTACTTTCATTTTGTACTTGTTTACTGTCATGTGGTAGTTCTTGCATAGGACTTCATGCCGTTCATTGTATCGTCTAAATTTTTTATACTCTCAGCTAGAATTACAATATAATCACCAAATCATAGCATCTTTATCTTTTCACCTTGTACTGTTACTCCGGATCTAAATTTTTCTTTAAAATCATTAACTGCTAGTTTTATGTAAAGATTAAAAAGTAACGGTGATAGGGAACATCCTTGTCGGACTCCCTTTTTTATTATGGCTTCTTTCTTATGTTCTTCAATTATTAGTGTTGTTGTTTGGTTCCTGTAAATGTTAGAGATTGTTCTTCTATCTCTATACTTTAACCCTAATTTTTTTTAAATTCTGAACATTTTATTCCAGTATACGTTATCAAATGCCTTTTCTAGGTTTAAATGAGCCACCGCCATGGTGGGTATTAATGGTTAGGTTACTATGTTGGTGTGCTTTTCTTTAATCTTCTTTCTACTATTAATCTAAATGCTAAAATTGTTTCCCTTTTCCTGAAACCAAATTGGTCTTCTCCTAACACTTCTTCCACTCTCCTCTCAATTCTTCTGTACAGAATTCTAGTTAAGATTTTTGTTGCATGACCAGTTAAGCTAATTGTTCTGTATTCTTCGCATTTCTCTGCTCCTGCTTTCTTTGGTATCATGACTATAACACTCTTTTTGAAGTCTGACGGAACTTCCCCTTTTTCGTAAATATTACACACCAGTTTGTATAATCGATCAATTGCTTCCTCACCTGCATTGCGCAGTAATTTTGCTGGTATTCCATCTATTCCACAAGCCTTTCTACCATTCAAATCTTTTAATGCTCTCTCAAACTCAGATCTCAGTATTGTTTCTTCCCTTTCATCCTCTTTGACTTCCTCTTCTTCCTAACACCATTATAACACCATTTTCTAATTCATTTCCTCTGTATATACATTCCACCCACCTATCAACTTTTCCTTTTGTACTATAAATAGGTGTACCATCTTTATTTAACACATTATTAGATTTTAATTTATGTACCCCAAAATTTTCCTTAACTTTCCTGTATGCTCCATCTATTTTACCAATGTTCATTTCTCTTTCCACTTCAGAACACTTTTCTTTAACCCACTCTTCTTTCGCTAGTCTGCACTTCCCGTTTATAGTTTTTCTTTACATTTTTCATCACTATCATTCTTATATTTTCTACGATCATCCATGAGCTGCAATATATCCCCTGAAATCCAAGGTTTTTTTCCAGTACTCTTTGTTCTGCCTAAATTCACTTCTGCTGATTTAAGAATTTCCTTTTTAACATTCTCCCATTCTTTTACTACATTTTGTACCTTATCGTGTTTACTCAGGCCTCTTGCAATGTCCTCCTCAAAAATCTTCTTTACCTCCTCTTCCTTTCTCTAAATTCCACAGATTCATCTGACACCTTTTCTTCAGTTTTTTAAACCCCAATATACATTTCATTATCACTAAATTATGGTTGCTATCAATTTCTGCTCCAGGATAAGCTTTGCAGTCGATGAGTTGATTTCTAAATCTTTGCTTAACCATGATATAATCTATCTGATACCTTGCAGTATTACCTGGCTTTTTTCATGTGTATATTCTTCTATTATGATTTTTAAACTGGCTGTTAGCAATTACTAAATTATACTTTGTGCAAAACTCTATAAGTCGGTTTCCTCTTTCATTCCATTTGCCCAGCCCATATTCACCCACTATATTTCCTTCCTTGCCTTTTCCAATGCTTGCATTCCAATCTCCAACTATTATTAAATTTTCATCCCCTCTTATGTGTCTAATCGCTTTGTCAATTTTTTTTATACCCACTCATCATTATCATGAACATAGTTTTATATCTGGGAAAAACAAAGGACTATTGCCATTACAGAATATTTCACAGATTAAAGATGGTAGTTGTTTTAATGGTAACAAATGAATTATGTTCCTTGCCAATATTCAACTTTAGTGTGGCCAAACCGTTGCTTAATTTTAATTCAGAAATCACTGCAGTATTTGTAATTAAGTTTTCTATAAAAAAAGCCTACTTTGTTTGTCTTTTTCAAAATCTCTGTACCTTTAAAGTTGCGAAGATGTACAGTGTATATTCCTTTAGAATTGCCCTTTACATTCAAAGGTTTTTTTGATGATAATAAATAAGTCACAAGGACAGATGCTTCAAGTGGCTGAACTCCAGTTGGATAGTCAAGAGTCAATGCATTTCCCTTAGGCAACTGTATGTGGCTTGCTCCAGAGTTTCCTGTGGGAACAATCTGTATATGTGTATGTATATATATATATATTCCCAAGAGAAAAGATGAGAATATTGTATACATTATTAGACTGTAATAAGTTTAATACTAGTATCGTTCTTATCTAAAGGTATATATAAATCGTTCGAACGAATGAATCGTTCAAGAAGTATAATTCTTTTGAACGAATGAATAGTTCGTGCGATTCGTGCGCTGCGGTCAGCCCGTTGCAACACCATTGGTCTGCTCTGCGCCAGTAGCAGCTAAAAATAAAGAAAAAAATATGAGCACATACAATTAACAAACCAACGCACCATCTTGTTTTATTGGAGAGATTTATTCTTAATTACGCTGATAAAATATTAAAATATTGAACATAAAAATATTTTTCTGGTTTAATTAGAGACTCATGAATAATGCTTTTTTTTCACCAGGAATCTCATCTTTCCTTTACTGTTTTACTACATAATGCTGATTCGTAGCTCAGCTGTTTTATTTTGTATACTCTAACTGCATTCCTAACAAAAGAGGTATTACTTTTAAATCTTTAGACACATTCCAACTATGATTTTTATAATTTCGTTTTAATTTCCTCTGAATCATGAGACCTTGCCGTTGGTGAGGGGGCTTGAGTGCTCAGGGATACAGAGTAGCTGGACCGAAGGTGCAACCATATCGGAGAGGTATCTGTTGAGAGCCAGACTAAGGAATGATTCCTGAAAGAGGGCAGCAGCTCTTTCAGTAGTTGTTAGGGGCGTGAGTCAGGACGACTTAAACGGCCGTATCAACATCACTCAGTCCTCTGAGTACTGCGCAGCTGAAAGCAATGGAAAACTATAGCTGCTTTTTTTCCAAGAAAATGTGGCTCTCTGCATTTTCACATAGCAATAATGGAGGCGCCTTCCTTGGTAAAATATTCCGGAGGTAAAATAGTCCCCCGTTCGGATCTCCGGGTGGGGACTACTAAGGAAAGGGTCACCAGAAAATTAAAAAATAACATTCTACGAGTCGGAGCGTGGAATGTTAGAAGCTTGAAAAAGGTTGGTAGGCTAGAAAATTTAAAAAGGGAAATGGGTAGGACAAATGTGGATATAGTAGGAATTAGTGAGGTTCGTTGGGAAGAGGAAGGCGACTTTTGGTCAGGTGATTTTAGAGTAATTAACTCAGCGTCAAATAATGGGCAGGCAGGAGTAGGTTTCGTGATGAACAAGAAGATAGGGAGGAGAGTGGAGTATTTCAAAACGCATAGCGATAGAATCATTGTAATAAGGATAAAATCAAAACCTAAACCGGCAACGATTGTTAACGTCTATATGCCTACAAGCGCCCATGATGATGATGAGGTAGAGTGTGTGTACGAAGAGATTGATGAAGCAATTAAACACGTAAAAGGAGATGAAAATTTAATAATAGTTGGAGATTGGAATGCAAGCATTGGAAAAGGCAAGGAAGGAAATATAGTGGGTGAATTCGGGCTGGGCAAAAGGAATGAAAGAGGGGACCGACTTATAGAATTTTGCACGAAGTATAATTTAGTAATTGCCAACACCCAATTTAAAAATCATAATAGAAGAATATACACTTGGAAAAAGCCAGGCGATACTGGAAGGTATCAGATAGATTATATCATGGTTAAGCAAAGATTTAGAAATCAACTCGTTGACTGCAAAACTTACCCTGGAGCAGACATTGATAGCGACCATAATTTGGTGATAATGAAATGTAGATTGGGGTTTAAAAACCTGAAGGAAAGGTGTCAGATGAATCGGTGGAATTTAGAGAAGCTTGAGGAAGAGGAGGTAAAGAAGATTTTTGAGGAGGACATCGCAAGAGGTCTGAGTAAAAAAGATAAGGTAGAAAATGTAGAAGAAGAATGGGAGAATGTTAAAAAGGAAATTCTTAAATCAGCAGAAGCAAACTTAGGCGGAATAAAGAGAACCGGTAAAACCTTGGGTTTCAGACGATATATTGCAGCTGATGGATGAACGTAGAAAATATAAGAATGCTAGTGATGAAGAAAGTAAAAGGAACTATCGGCAATTAAGAAATGCTATAAACAGGAAGTGCAAACTGGCGAAAGAAGAATGGATTAAAGAAAAGTGTTCAGAAGTGGAAAGAGAAATGAACATTGGTAAAATAGACGGAGCATACAGGAAAGTTAAGGAAAATTTTGGGGTACATAAATTAAAATCTAATAATGTGTTAAACAAAGATGGTACACCAATATATAATACGAAAGGTAAAGTCGATAGATGGGTGGAATATATTGAAGAGTTATACGGAGGAAATGAATTAGAAAATGGTGTTATAGAGGAAGAACAGGAAGTTGAGGAGGATGAAATGAGAGAAACAATACTGAGATCTGAATTTAAGAGAGCATTAAAAGATTTAAATGGCAGAAAGGCTCGTGGAATAGATGGAATACCTGTAGAATTACTGCGCAGTGCAGGTGAGGAAGCGATTGATAGATTATACAAACTGGTGTGTAATATTTATGAAAATGGGGAATTTCCATCAGACTTCAAAAAATGATACCAAAGAAAGCAGGGGCAGATAAATGTGAAGAATACAGAACAATTAGTTTAACTAGTCATGCATCAAAAATCCTAACTAGAATTATATACCGAAGAATTGAGAGGAGAGTGGAAGAAGTGTTAGGAGAAGACCAATTTGGTTTCAGGAAAAATATAGGGACAAGGGAAGCAATTTTAGGCCTCAGATTAATATTAGAAGGAAGATTAAAGAAAAACAAACCAACATACTTGGCGTTTATAAACCTAGAAAAGGCTTTCGATAATGTAGACTGGAATAAAATGTTCAGCATTTTAAAAAAATTAGGGTTCAAATACAGAGATAGAAGAACAATTGCTAACATGTACAGGAACCAAACAGCAACAATAACAATTGAAGAACATAAGAAAGAAGCCCTAATAAGAAAGGGAGTCCGACAAGGATGTTCCCTATCTCCGTTACTTTTTAATCTTTACATGGAACTAGCAGTTAATGATGTTAAAGAACAATTTAGATTCGGAGTAACAGTACAAGGTGAAAAGATAAAGATGCTACGATTTGCTGATATAGTAATTCTAGCCGAGAGTAAAAAGGATTTAGAAGAAACAATGAACGGCATAGATGAAGTCCTACGCAAGAACTATCGAATGAAAATAAACAAGAACAAAACAAAAATAATGAAATGTAGTAGAAATAACAAAGATGGACCGCTGAATTTGAAAATAGGAGGAGTAAAGATTATGGAGGTAGAAGAATTTTGTTATTTGGGAAGTAAAATTACTAAAGATGGACGAAGCAGGAGCGATATAAAATGCCGAATAGCACAAGCTAAACGAGCCTTCAGTAAGAAATATAATTTGTTTACATCATAAATTAATTTAAATGTCAGGAAAAGATTTTTGAAAGTGTATGTTTGGAGTGTCGCTTTATATGGAAGTGAAACTTGGACAATCGGAGTATCTGAGAAGAAAAGATTAGAAGCTTTTGAAATGTGGTGCTATAGGAGAATGTTAAAAATCAGATGGGTGGATAAAGTGACAAATGAAGAGGTAAGAAAGAAGCATTTGGAAAAATATAGTTAAAAGAAGAGACAGACTTATAGGCCACATACTAAGGCATCCTGGAATAGTCGCTTTAATATTGGATGGACAGGTAGAAATTGTGTAGGCAGGCCACGTTTGGAATATGTAAAACAAATTGTTAGGGATGTAGGATGTAGAGGGTATACTGAAATGAAACGACTAGCACAGGGAATCTTGGAGAGCTGCATCAAACCAGTCAAATGACTGAGGACAAAAAAAAATTGTTTAAAATTTTTTAAATTGTTGAAAGATGTTTGTTAACAATTACAGTCACTCATATATAATGAACTATCCATTGTTAATAGAATCTATGATAGATAATGAAAACGTTTTTCGTACAAGCTTTAAATATTAATTGAATAATTTAAATTGAACATTTTCTTAATCCAATCACGATGTTCAAATTTTACTTGTTTGTATTTCGTTACTTATTTTACGTATACTTTCTCGGGAGTAAGGTATTTTCTCGCGCCGGCCTCCGTGGTGCAAGTGGTAGCGTCCGCCTTTAATACGGAGATTCCGGGTTCGAATCCCGGTTAGGCATGGCATTTTCACACTCGCTACAAATCATACATCTCATCCTCTGAAACGATACCACCTAATGGTGGTTTCGTAGGTTAAACAAAACAAACAAAAATTAATTTGTTGTTATTTAGCTATTTCTTTTAGTAATTCTACCATCATTTTTTTATAAACGATTTTTTGTTGATTGTCTAAGTTACTAATTTTTTATTTTTCTTAATAATCGCTAATAGATTTATTTTTGTACATAAAGCTCTTAAGCGACTTTAATGTTAGATGTCTTAAAAATTGTTCTTAAAAATTAGAATTACAACACCGTTAAAGAACAATTTTTAGTACATCTAATTTTATCAAGAATTATGATGTATTAATTCCTAAGCACGTGTATCTACATAATCATTGTAATAAAATACATTCAGTGTTTTATCAATTGTGTTTGCAATGGAGTTCATATAAAACATTGTCGCAAGTACGTCAGAAGAATGAATTTCCGGTTTTAACTAAGAAAGAAAGGATGTTGCACTGCTATAATGATTTTTGAAAATAATATTACTTTCGGTGTTTTTTTTTTTTTTTTATTTATATTAGAATCATCTGTTCTTTAACAATACTGCAAGGTACTGTGTATTGTTCCAATAAATATTATACTTCAGTTAAATATTATACTACAGTTTTATTTTAAATCTTTATTTAAAAATAAAACTGGATATATTAAATTCTAAATTATATATATATATATATATATATATATATATATATATATATAATATATATACGATATTGAATTGGATTTGATTTAGAATATATATATATATATATTTTTTTTTATTAAATTCTAAATTATATATATATATATATATATATATATATATATAATATATAAACGATATTGAATTATATTTGATTTAGAATATATATATATATATATTTTTTTTTAATTTAGAATTTAATATATCCAGTTTTATTTTTAAATAAAGATTTAAAAATAAAATTGTAGTATAATATTTAACTGAAGTATAATATTTATTGGAACAATACACAGTACCTTGCAGTATTGTTAAAGAACACATGATTCTAATATAAATAAAAAAAAAAAAATTCAATATCGTCAGGAAATTGAATTGGATTTGAACTGGTCGTCAGGAATTTCTTATTAACTTCATACGCGTTAATGTATACTGTACACGGTATATAATGCGTATGAAGTTAATAAAATAATAATAGAAAATAAATTCAAACTTAAAATGTTGCTGAGCAACATTTATTTAAACTGTAAAAACTTTTACAGCCTCCATAATCTTTTCTCTTCTTATTTTCACATTCAGTGGTCCATCTTCATTATTTCTACTACATTTCATTACTTTCGTTTTGTTCTTGTTTATTTTCATGCGTTGTTTATTTTAAATTAGGTGGGGAAAATAATGATGTTATTTATTTTCTCTCTTTCCACTTACACCTTGTTTCTATCTTTTTTCTATTATGTAAGTATGCATATATCTGCAATAATATCTGATGGACAAGTCCTGCACGCGTACTCTCTGAGAAATTGACCTCTGTTATTAAAAAAAAATGTTTATACCAAACCAGAAAAATAATTATTTATTTTTTCAAACAGATCGCTGCTAAAGAAAAACACAATTTCTTTTTAAAAAGAAATCCTTTTTTTAATTTTTATAATCCTACGTATTTACTCTGATATAAATCAAGGTTCACGCGCGCCATGTACCTTGATATTAAACTGTAATATCCAATTAAAGTTAAATAAATAATGCGAGTATTATTTTTAGAGGTGATAATATTTGCACATACTTACCTGTGTAGTCGATTTTAATGTAAAGTAGTTTATAATAAAATTGAGATTGCCTTTCAAAATAAGGGACACAAATTATGTTCAGCTTCAGCTTATGTTCAGGTCCCCATTACTACGTTATGAGATTACATAACCTGAACCAAAACCATACTAATATCCATCTTCCACATTCTGTCTTCTTTCAGCACATTTTAACCTCATCGACACAGTTTTCAAGTAAAGCCTTTACATCCACTTAAGTTTTTTTTTATTCCAAACTACAAATCCTTTTACTTGAATTCACACTAGTTTTATTGGATTCAGATTGCAGTGTTATGGTGGAAGCCGTAATAATGTATTTACATTTTCTTCAGCCATATCTTAAATTACATATTTGTTAAATATTTGCTATTTTTTTTAAATTCTTCAACCTTTAAAAATGTAGAATCAAATGAGATTTGTTTTTTTCCCTCAGTCACAATACTATATCCGCTTTTAGCCAAGATGTATTGGGGATTTTTTCTAATTTTACAGAGCAGTATGGTGCATTAAGTATAACAATAACATGCTTTGGCGTAATTAATTTCATAATCGAATTAAACCAGTTTAAAAAAAATTACCACTCATATCTTTGTGTAATCACCCTTTTTGTTGGATTCGATAATTAATACTGCACGGTTAAGAAATCCATCTGCATTCCATACATGACTTACAATCAACCGTTTTCTTTTGTTACTGCCAATTTTATACCGGTACTTAAACTAGACAGAAAAGTCTGTATGGATGTCTTAATGGAAGTGTCACAGCAAACTTTATCGACTGAATGACCTTCGTTCAACCAAGTTTCATACAGATAAAAAATATTGCTTCCCATTTTTCTAAATTCTTTAATTTGTTTCAAATATTTCCTTCACCAAATTTTTACGTCGTCTCTATCAATGGTGAAACTATTTCTACTTTTTCGTGCAAATTTGAAACCCATTGATAAAAGAAGTTTACGCAAAACAACCCCAAACAATTTTCGGTAAATCCGAATCACTTTTAACAGCTAAAAGTACTTTATTGAGTGTAGGCGATTCATTTTTAAGAAAGAAACCCGTGTACTTTGGATCTGACAGCATTTTTATTGAAATCGCTAAATTGGCCTAAAACGGGTTATGAACGTTTTTTTTTCTTTTTTGACGTGTATACTACCCCGGCTCGCGATCTTTCAGTATTTGAAATGGATACACCCGAGAAGCGCTATTACACGTTAAGCGCTATTACAGTTTAATTTCTAAAGTAGGGTATTTTTCACGAAATTTATTTCATTAAGAACTATCGTCTTTTCCGCCACTTCCTAATATATTACATTTTCTGTGTTTAAGTATACATTCTGATCCCGAAGGGAAAGAACCCGCCTTTGTGGTTGCGGTCGCCACTCCACCCCCTCTGTATCTAGGCCTTTAGGGGCTTTAATGGAGGTCCTCTTCAACACTTCAGCAACAGACATCTTCCAGTCTCGATCGCCTCAAGATAACCAAATTATTATATTTACTTAAATAGTCAGCAAATCTTCCATGACCGGAGAGGTGGTGGGAGTTATAATATTCCACCTCCACCACATGCTCTCACCCCAACCATGGACAACACCAGTTTGCGTATCAAGCGGCGCGTCCAGGCGCCTGTCTGCGCAGAGTCCCATATTTCTTGCCATTCTCGGACTAAACGTTGGCCAGCCCCTTCTTTGTCCATTACTTCTTAAATACGCTTTCGTTGAGGGCCAGTAGCTGGATTGGTGCGACCTCCGCTAGGACTCCCACTGCCGTGGTAGAGACCGTCCTATACGCTGTAGTCATTTTCAAGTTGGCTCTTCTTTAGAGTGCGTTTCACTTTCTCACATTTTTCTGACTATTGAAACGAAAAACCACGCGGGGACCGCATAAAGAACCACCGATGTCGCCGCAGACAGCAACAGCCTCCGCTTTGCTGCCAGCGGTCCCCATGTGCCACCCATCAGCCATCCCAGGAAGTTGATTACTTTCTCTCCCTTATCCGAAATTTCCTGAAGGTGCTGCCATACACCTAAGTATTTCACAAATGGCATCATTTCTGCTTGGTGACCCTCTACCAAGAAGTTGAATCGTCAAATTCTGCACCGTCCAACTACTGCAAGCACCTGGGTCTCAAGATGGACGTCAAGTGGACAGAAATGAAGACGGTGATATTACAATAATTTGGATGCTATTTCAAAAAAAAGGAAGAAAAATCAGAAATAAATGGAAAAGTTATATGAAAAAACATAACATAAATCCGAATGCGGTACCAATTTTTACAAGGACATCTACAATACCACTAAATAACAATAAATGCAAGAAGAAAGCATTTTCCACTTGCATCTGCATGTGCAGTTACAATACATAAATCACAAGGAGGCACTTTTGATGAAATTGTTTATGAATATGACAAGAACCATTCTTTAGAATTAGTATGTGTAGCTTTGTCAAGAGTTACCTCTATAGAACGGTTATATATTGTAACAAAAGATAATAACCCAATATTTTATCATGGAAGAAATTCAACAAGAGGAATTCAAAAGGCTTGCATTGAATCCACTAATAACAATCAGTAAAACATTAAGTGATTTCCTTATGCAAAGAAGAGGTTTATCTATATTGTTAATTTACTGTCAAAGTTTATGAGCACATGCACAAGATCTTAATGACTATTGTTCAACAATCAAATGTACTAATATTATCAGAAACTCATATGAATAACGAACAACCTATAGATATTCCTAATTTTAATTGCATTATCAAATTAAAAAGATCACAAGTTTCAGCTGCTGGAGTGACTATTTATCATAATGCACAAGACACTACACATATAATGAGTTCTCATATGGACATTCATCTAAGACAAACATCAAATTTTGGCTTCAATGTATCTGAAATTTGAGAAATATGCGCAGCGCATCGCAAAGATTCCAATGAACAAATAATTTTGATAATAGCCGTATATATTTCACCAAGAAATACTGTTCAACAAATTAAACAATTTTTACATACAAATTTGCTTATATATACTGAAGAAGAATCAAAATTACTAAATAATGTAAATAGAAGAGAAATTAATAATGTAAAATAATATATTGTAAAATAATAATATAATGTAATAACATGTTATAAAAAAATAATACAATTCATTATTAAAATTAAAATGTTTCCAAGATTTATTTAATAAAGAAAATAAATTTAATTTTTATTGTCAAATTATTTAATTAAACATTACTTCATATTATAAAAAACATTTAATAAGGTGTCTAGTATGTCATTCAAAATAAATAACCAAATGCATTGAAATCAGTAATAGAATAAAATATCATTATTAACCAATGATCGGTAATGATTGTTTGAAGTTTTCACTTCTGTCGGCCAGTCCCACAACTGCCACATTTTTTTCATTACTACTTTTTAGTCTCCAAGTTCTGCTGGCAGCAAAACTACTTTTTTTTTTGTTCTTTTTTGAAACTTTTTAATGCTTTTTTTTCAATTTTAAGGTAATTTTGATCTTTGTAATCTACACAGGGAAAATGCGCATTTCTCACTTATGATTGAAGAGGAGTAATACGTTTTATTTACTAGCTCATAAGATTATGAATCAGAGTAATGTTGAATATAACAATTATATGAAATTTGAATTTCCGCCTCAGCCATAGAAAAAAAATACTTTCGTTCAATTTAATCAACTGAAACGACAATATCACAAACATGGATAATTCCATCACTAAGAAAATATGCACGTAAACGAGGTTACATAAGTTCAAGGGGCACTTTTTTTCACTTAGCAATTTATGGTCATCTTAGCAACTTTTGAAAATGTTGCTAAAATGTGTTATCAGGAGCAAACCTGTATGCAAAATTTCAGAGCGAATGGAAAAGCAGAAGCGCTTCAAAATTCAACTGAAAGGTTCTGTACCATGAAGCGAGTTAATATAAGAGTGGTAAAAGTAAATCTGCTTGCTCACCTAAGTAAAAATATTATAATAGTAGACTTATTCCAGATTGCAGTGTTCAAGATTTCCTGTCAACTTTACTTAAATATGTCAACCCACTACTCTATTCTTCTTGATAATAAATTTAAATAAATATTTAAAATATAATTTTTGTATGGTTGCTATGTAAATTAACTTTATAAGTTTTATTGTTACATTAATAATAAATATTCATTTTATTTTACTTTTTTGTTTCTAATTGGGTAAATGTGGAACATTACTTTTTGCTTACTTATAAAGTACAATTTCCATTTATAATATGTACAGTCTCAACATCATTATGAAAAATTTCTGTACTAAAATCATTCATAAAGTTTCTGAATTTCTCTTTTACAGTTTTATTTAAAAGCAAATTTTATTGTAGTAATTTCACAATAAAAGAAAAATTAAACCTTCCGGCAGTTATGTTTCAAGCCACTTCCAGTATTATCATATTCATCTTCTAATAAGGGTTGGTTTTTAGAGGATAGTCACTTAAGTCATCAGACTAATTGTCAATCGCCTCAGGAAATTTAAGTTCCTGAAATCATTTATAGAAACCACTATTTGTCAGATAATAAATACCGTGTTTACACTGAACTTTTACTTTGTGTACGGATTTTTTTTCGTTTTAGTCTTAAACAGCAAAAGTAATTTTTTATAAATAAAACTGTTTCAGAAACGTCAGCACGAAGTAATAAATTTTAACAACAAAACATTTTCGTTCATTATTATTTTCATAGTAATCATTTCACTGACTGCATATTTCATATTATATTGAATATACTTTATAATCAGTGTATATGAAGAAAACAGCAGGTTGTCCTATATCCAGAATTAACTGGCTAAAATTTAGTAAATTTTATTAAAATTTCATCTGATAATCATTTCGTCAAAAAAATTATAAATAAATATATATATATATATATATATATATATATATTTTAACCAAAGGCTATAACTGCAATAATTTCCTCTTATATCAAAATGAGCTAATAAATGATTTATCAAAACTCTTCATTTTTTAATTGATTATTTCATTCATGATTATTTCATTCTGAAAAAAGGGGGAGACTAACCAAAATATGTTGTCTTTAGAACTGACAATAGGAAGTTTATACTTGGTCAGTTTATTTAACTTACAGTGAAGAATACTTTTCTGAATTTTCAGATAATTATGTTCATTATAACTCGTAAAATAGGGGTTGGAGTGAAAAAACAGTTCCCGACAAGAATAAATTTATTTCATGTGTTACTCTAAAGATAAAAACTCAGAAGAAATACCAAAATAAAGAGTCTAATGCCTTGTGTACACAAAAAATACATCTTGTAGAATTTTTGTTACAAATTTTTCAATTTTTAAACAAAAAATCATCCCCATTTTAATTTCAATTTCCTCTCATAATTATGTATACAAAAGGATTATCACATGCATGCACATGCATCTAGACAGATATTTTCTGTACAATGTAAAAAAAAAAAAAAACAATTCATGTAGTTATCTCAGTTACAAATAAAGTTATTATTTTTCTAGTTTTAACGAAACAGAGAAATTAAAGTTTTCAGAAAACAGAGATTAAAGATTGCAATATACCATAGCACCTGCCGATTATATCGCACGGTTTTAGCACTGTCATGAACTTCACAATGGCGTAACATGTAGGACGAAATATTAACTAAATAGAATAGAACACGTGGTTTAAAATGGTAAAATATTCATTTTTCATTCGTGAGATACAAGCTATTGAATTTCGTATTTTACACGGATAAAATACAAAATATTGCCAAGCAAACAGGCTTATATTTTATTTAATTAAAATGTTTGTGATCAACGGAGAAATAAATAATTACACAGCTAAAAAGAGCACATTCCATAGAATAAAAATCACTACAAAAAAAACTCTATAATTTTTTTTTCTGTATCAAAGGTAGACTTCCCCCTGAGAAAATTAAAATTAAACCGCTAAATACGTAGTATATATATGAAGTTATCAGTATTCACTCTACTGGTTTGATGCTATTCATCATTTTTTTCTATTCTTCGCCAATTTTGTAATCCTATAATTGATGGTATAATATTAATGGTATTTTAAGGTATAAGGTATACCTTATACCTTTAATTATATATATTTCATTACATTTCAATGTTTGTTTTGCTCTTCTGAGTTTGGTTTTTGCGTGTTTCTCTTCAACTTAATTAAACTGTGATATCGTATTATATTGCCGTTAAATCTAGCTTGTCTCTTAAGCTGATCCTGCAACAACTTCTCATACGTCTTAAGATTTCTTCATTTTAAATTTTTATCTACCGGTCGGATTTTCACCATCCTTCTGTAATACCAAATTTCATAGCCTTCTATTATTTCCTTGATGTTTGTCCTATTGTCTAGTTTATATTTTTCTCAGGTAGCCTACTACAATCTAAATAAGACTTTTCACGAATCTTACCATACTTGGTTTTGCTTGAAATATCTTATTTCTTTTGCTTTTAATGTTTATTTTATTTCATACATTCTTTGTAATTTTATTACGTAAGTTACAAAACTTAATCGCTTGTTTCTTTGTAAATTGTGTTCCCTATCTTATGAGTAAAATTAACTCCTCATTACACATTACCTTTTATCACTTTCGTTTTGGTTTTATTTGTATTCAAAGTAAATTTCTTAGCGAAAAAATACATTTATTTATTAATTTTTTTTTAATTTTTACAAAAAGAATAATAAATCAGTGAACGATAAAATTTTCTCTTATTGGATATTTACTTCAAATTCCAAAATCTTTTTTCTTCCAAATCTTCTTGATCACAGCACCCGGTCTGAAGTCGGTAGGACGTACCCACCCGGTAGGGTTTCTCTAGCGAAGAGTAACACAACTACATTTTACTTAAAGGAGAAAATTAATTATTTTAACATATATTAGTAAATTTACTTAATTTTAGTGGTTTAAATGTTAAATTTCAATAATCAATGTATTTTTTAATAGCAATTTGTTATTTTAACTAAAAATTTATTGATATTCTAATGAGTTTTAAATCTTAGATTGTACCTTCTCAAATGTTAAGTTAAGTAGTATTTTTTAGGGTTGAACGAAAATGTGTGTTCTTAAGTGACTTCGACAGGATACTTCCGGGTTGGTACAGCCTACCGGGTATGTCCTACCCACCCGGAATTACCTATAAAGACTATTTGTCTTCTGCCCACTTTGGGCAAACTATAAGAGAAATTATTAGCTGAGAGAATCTGGTCCGAATTAAATACGACGGGGGGGGGGGGGTCTTTCGGCAGCCCAATATGGATTTATAAAGGACAGATCCACTGTGATCTAACTTCATCCACTCTCTTCGTAGAGTGGTGAATTGGATAGAGACGAGCAGGGTAGGCACCAGGAGGACCAGAAAGATTCTCTTGATGATCCTCCTGGATACCCGCAATGCTTTTAATAGCACTCCTTGGGAGGTGATGAAAGAATTGCATGACAGAAATATCAGTTCATATCTGAGAGTGACTATAAGAGATTTCCTCTTTGACAGAGAACTACTCGTGATGACTGAGGAGGATGAAGTTAGGATCCAGATGAGAGGGGCGTGCAGCAGGGATCTGTTCCGATATGTGTTGACGATATAGTCGGGTCCGGCTCATCCTCCGCCAACGATTTGAGGCAGGCAAGATGGGGTATTAAATCAAAATGTACAGACCGAGTCCCGGTTCCTGGAGGGGGCCCAGGAACGATATATGGCTAACCTCGCATCTGACGATTAGAGGCAGGCAAATGCGGAACAGAAATAAATTAAGAAGTAAAATATCCAACCGGCGGGCTGATCTGCCGTTCCGGATATTATGCCGGCGGGCAGGAAGTCTCGTTTGAGTTACAAGGACACTCATCTCAGCTGAGTCATGCTTAACTGCAGATCCAACCCAGGCGAGTAGGGGAGAAAAAAAGAATTACCTCCTGTGGACTTAAATTGAGAATTAGCAGCCAGTGTAACAGATTTACACATGACAAATGTTAGACAACGATTTCTTACAACTGAAAAAGCTCATCAGCCAGCTGAAAAGCAATGTGCAAAAAAAGGCTCGTATGGGCCAAAGCTCATACTAACTAAACCAAAGAAAAGAAAAATGTTATGTTTTAAGACCGAGTCATATTTATATGTTCAGGGATAAACGGTTCCATATGTTAAAAAATCATCAAATGAAAATAAATCACTGGCTCATATCCAACAATCAGTTAAAAATTCCCAGAATAGTATTTTGGGGTTGTTTCACATTTGAAGGTCTTATTTTATTACTTCCAGCAAATTGTATGTTGAAAAGTTATGAATATTTCAAGATTCTGAAGGAAATCGTTGGGACACAACTTCAAAACAAATTCCTACAAAGCAATGGAATGTTCCAACATGATTTGGCATCCCACCATACTGCCAAAAATGTGGAAAAATTTCTCAATAAATGAAACATTAAAGCAGCCCGTGGCCAGGCAACTTTCCACAACTAAACCCGATTGAAAATCTTTGGACAATTGTCAAAAACAACTCTCAAAAATGAATTACACTAGATAAATTTACTTATTAAAGCTTGGCTTTATTACAAAATTGACTCCTGGTGGATTCGCTTAATTGCGAATCCGCCTCGGGAGGGGAATTGTTGAGGCAGGATGTTTAGTCGGTAGGACACACGCACACATACGCGCTTCTAATAACATCTTGCGGAACCTGTTAACGAGTCCGACACTTCGACTGTAAATGAGATTCCTCCGACTCTCCAAAACAAAACAAAAAAGTTCTTTATGATGTTAGTTAGTTATACAACTTTCAAAATCATTTATATATCTATTTTATTAAACAGAATTAGGTTGATAATTTATGATCTACAAGTTTTCATGCGACGTAGAAGTAATTGAAAAATTATGAAAGTAAAAGAAAAGTTTAATTAAGCATTAATGTGATAAACAAATTAATTTTAAGGCTAATAATAAATATATCTATTATACATAATCGAATGTTCCATTGTAGAGGTTTGAAACATAAAGAAGAGAATTCCAAAAAATAAGGAAAAATTAGAAGAACTGCTGTACACAGAAGTTGAAAATTTTTGTTCTTAAATGTCACTGCTATCGGGTGGGTACTTCCTATCAAGTACCTCTTTCCGGGTGTTGTGATCAAGAAGACAGCATCCGGGAAGCACGCCCTTGGTCTATTCCATGTGATGAAACTCCCGGCATGCAATTTTTGAGTTTGGGGACGGCGTTACGCGCTGTCCCTGCATATAAAAGCAAACTATAGAAACCTGCATTTATTAACAAGATATAAAAAATCAATCACCTCAAAACACATACACAAAACTGAGAAAAACTAAAAAGAGTTAGAGTTAGCATAAATGAGCGTAAAGTAGTGCCGCTGTCATACGTATCGAATATAACCAATGTTTCAATCTTTAAAAATTAACATTTTCCTCATCCCCAGAAGAATCGTAGCGTCACGTCAGCGTACTAAAATAAAATGTCAATTCTGATTTTTCTCTTAAAATAAAAAGTTCTGTAATTTTACTTATTAATTAACTGAAATTAAACCATCTTTAATTAATTAATATTCCATTACAAGTCATAATGAACGGGCACGAATATAAAGCTACAAGAGATTTTTGATTTTTGATTGAAAAGCGGATAATAAGAAACTATATTTTACGAAAATTTAATAAATTGTGTTGGTGTTTAGGTAGAGAAATTGCAAAGTAGCAGAATAAACAAGTAAACTATTCAAGTAGAAAATAAATTTATTGGTGTATAACCAAATAAAATAATTAGAAAGGAAATTCTTCATATTTGTGTAAACGGTCAGCGCGTTGAGGTAGAAAAACTTACGACTATAAGAAAGCAAAAAGGAAAGAAATAAACGCGGTGTTACAGGACGAAGATGAAAATCCACAAATTATAAAGGATGAAGTTTTAAGAAGTGAAATTTACAGCAGAATCTTGTACAGTTCTATAAGCTCCGTGCCCGAATTAAGACGACCAGTTTTAATTAATTTGATAACAGCATGATGTAGAGAATAAAACCGATAGAGGAAGACTAGTTCGGATAATATAAAATGAATAACTGAGAACGTAGGATGTAGTAAAATATGGAGCGTGTACCAAAAAATATGACTCGATTTCAAATAAACATATTTCATAACAAAAATGTGTTACAATTACAAGACGATTGTGATAGACGAGGGTCTATCACAAACACCAATTTATTCCATTAATTTGAATGTACGGTTTGTCAGGATACATGCATCAAAACTTTACTTTCTTTGAAGTTGAATGAATTTTTGTACTCTAATTTGGTAATTTGATTATATAAGGATATTTAAATTTGATTTTATAAGGATATTTAACAAATTTCCAAACCGGATTTAGGGATGGGGAATATTTAGTATTACTAAACAGTTGGTTATATACATATCCGATCTTTGGGTGGATTTTTAACCTACTCTATCAGTGGTGCAAAGGAGTTTTCTTATTTTTACTTTCCCACCTAGCGCTACAGCAGAGCTATAGTTATAAAAGGGAAAGTATGGTAATCGGTCCAATTTGGGCAAATGCATTTTCAAAGGTTCTTTACGTTTTGATATCTAAGGAATCCAAAAACCCGGATGGAAATTTTCCGGATGTAGGTGTATGTGTTTGATGTCGCAACCTAAATCACCTTATATCTCCAGAACTACTCGACAAATTTTTACCAAAATTGGTTAGATTACTTCTATACGTAGGACATTGATGTCATTAAATTTTCAACTTAAAGGTCAAGGGAATGAGGCAGTAGAGCAAGGGCGGTCTTATTTTTCTTAGGCACATTTGTTAATAATTAAAAAATATTAAAAACATTTTTGCAAAATTGTACCTCCACTTCAAAAATGCTCTAAATAAACTAGTGGCTAAGTGGGTATATTGCGTCATTAGTATCCCCTCTCACCACAAGGTGCGCTAGTGTAGCACTGACGTACAACTGCTATAGTCGTCCGCTATGTTGTGACGTCAGAGGTAACCAGTAGAATTAAATAAATTAATATTTCAAGTGTAAAAAAGTATTTTAAAGTGGCCGGTAAATACCGTTACACCCGCGAAATGAACGATATGTGCGCGCGGTTCAGTTAGAATCATTTAATTAAATAAACAAAAAAATATTATATTTAAATAAAATGACAAATATTTTAAATTTCGTTGTGTGTGTAAACCGTGGATTAGGAAAAAGCCCCGTGGCGGAAAAGTCCTGTTTTACTCTGATGCATATACGTTACGAATATTTAAACTGCATTATGAATAGAGAGATGCTATTCATTTTTCTGGAAGGTTCAAGGGAAACCGTGGTAAAGCCTATTATGAGAGAAAAAGTTTCATATATATATATATATATATATATATGAAACTTTTCTCTTTCTCTCTCTCTCTCTCTCTCTCTATATATATATATATATATATATATATATATACATACATATATATAGTGCAAGTGCGTGTCTGTGTATAGTGAAGTTAGTATGTTCGCATCTATTCTATATTAACTTTAATAACAATAAAACTACATTAGTACAGTTCAAAAAATAACCACAACAATATAAAATTAAATATTATTTAATGATTCACATAATTTAATTTTTACATTTAACACAGTTTAACATTAGTTTATTCAGATATTTCGAGTTGCTCAGAATTTTCTAATACTCATTTTTCACTGTACGAGGCTGTTGACTAGGATCGTGTTACAGGTGATGAAAATTAAATCCACCTAATGTAAGTACTCCAAATGCCAAATGCACATTCAGTGTTGCTTTTTTATTAAATTGAATTAATAAATTTTGAAATATCTGCAGGAGGTTTGACTTTGACTCTTGGCTGTGGTGCCCATGTATTTTAAAAATCAAATTTTTACAAATATATTTTGAAATGTTTGCAGGAGTTGACCGTTGACACTTGGTTGTTGAAGTGTACATACATAAAGAAAGATGTTATAACATTTTTGGATCATGTTGGCTGTTGTCTGTTGATGACTCTTGGCTGTTGGAAGTGTACATGACATTTTTTAATCGTTTTACAAACCATAAATTCCAGATTTCCAATTTTTTTTTTTTTTTACTAATAATTTACGTTGAGGTGTTAAAAATATTGAGGTTTTAAAATGAGAGATTATTTTGACTTTTCTTTGATTTTATTGTTGATCGTTTTTTTTTCTTTAATAAATGTAAATAAATAATAAAAAATAAAATAAATTAAAAAAAATAATTAAAAATAAAGAAAATTTAAAAGAAAAAAAAAATAAAAAATAATAAAAGAAAAAAAATATAAAAAAAAAGATTTTTTTAAAATTAATTTTGTAATAGTCTCATCAATATAATTTCACATTTGTCATGCACATTTTATTAAATGCACCTAACATCTTTCTTTTTATCATTTAATTTTTATTACAATTTCTTACAAGATCTTACAAGGGGAAAGTACATCGGTTCAAATCCGACTTCATTCCCTTTTTTTTAATTTAAATATATTTATTTATTAATAATTATCAACCTGCGATTGAAAAAAATAATGAAAAAAAAATCAGAAGTTATTAGTGAAATAGAATTTTATATACTTTTCATTTTAATTCAAAAATCTTTATAGAGGTTAATAGTTTTTAATAAATCAACATATTTAAATTAAAAAAAAAGTTAAAAAAAAATATATATGTATGTGAAGTATACGTTTATGGAGTCAGATTCAAACTGATGTGTACATGGTTATAGATCCGACATGTTCTCACTTACACCACATAACTATTTGAGTGACATGAAACAAAATTTAATACATAAATAATATAAAGTGCTGACATGGACACCACAAAAAAATGGGGTGCAATGTCCTGTCCACCACAATGCAATTGTGTAACTGTCCAGTTTATTAAAGAATTGGAGAACCATATCTCACTTTCAAATAAAATAAGTTCAAATGAAGTGTAACAAAAAATGTGTATATTTAATTTAACAGGCGTATAAGGAAGTCATGTGGTGTCCACATCAGATTTTTTTTTATCTACTCGATAGGATATTTAATCATACCTACATGAACTATATAATATAGTAGCTGACCTGCAATGGGGACCAGCATTGCCAGATTTGAATATATATATATATATATATATATATATATATAGATTAAATGAATATAAATTAAAGTTTGATAAAATATTAAAAAACTGAACATTACAGAACTTCAAAAAAAATTTAACGTTTCCCTTCTTCTGTCTTCCCTTTTCCCATCTCTTCTTCTCTTTTTCCCTTTCTTCCTATTTTCCTTTTTCCATTTTTTGCAAAAAATATTTCATTTCACATAACTAATGTATATTCTGAATATGAACCAAATCAGACTGTAAATACAAGTTTCCAAATATCTCGACCCCAGCGCCACCTAGCAGGTTCAAACTAGTCCAGAAACTTTCACAGCTGTGCACACAACTCACCAAACTTTCATTGCAACTGGATGAATGATATAGGAACACATAAGGGACAAACAAATATATGTAAGATAAATATATGTATACAATATATATATGTAAGATTTTTACATAGTAAAAATCTTACTTAGTAAAAAATCACAAGGAAATGATGAATAATATATTAAACCTAAAAATCCATTTTTCATTCCAATTAAGAATCACACACTTTGGTTTATGTCATTATTCAAGATGGCACTGTTCATGCTAGCAAATTACCAGTTGCAGCATTGGGAAATTGCATACTGAACTGATGATCATGAGGCAGTAAAACTGGTTAGATGTTATTTTAACGTAATATTGTTCCCTACAACTATGAGAAAGAAAACAACTGTTTTAAATAGGAAACATTCAGTCAGAAAAGAAAAACCTTCCTGGAAGGACTCACAGTAGGACTGATGCAGCAACATCAGCAAGGATTGTGGAAGTGTACACTAACAACCCAAAGAAATCCATTTGTCAAGGTGCACGTGTGCTTGACTTGAGTCAGTCCATTGTGCCTCTTGTTTTGATACATGAAAACTAACATCCTTTCAAAACAGTTTGTGTCCATAAACTAAATGATGAGATTCTGACAGTTGGTTGGAACTGTGTGATTATATTTTAAGAGACTGTGCAAGTAATGAACTTTTGTTTTGTAAATTGCACTTTTCTGAAGGTATGTCCCACATAAATGAAAATGTTTTTCAACAAAATTATCATTATTGTTCTACAGAAAATCCTTGAATTACTGAAGAAACACATTCAAAACACAGATCTGTTACAGTCTGAACAGCGATTGGATAAGAAGAATTGTTAGGAATTCAAATCTTGGTGGAGACTATTAAAGATGATTTGATATACTTCATGAATTTATGTACCAGAGATGCAGAGTAATGAACACAAACATCCTTATTCTAACAGGATGGTGCATCCCCTTGCTATCCCAATGCAGCAAGAAAATTTTGGATTTTAATTGTGTTTGGGAAGGAAAGGAGTAACAGAATAATCAGCCTGATCTCACAGTCTGTGACTATTGGTTGTGGGGTTATTTCAAAGAAAAGGTTTACACCTGAAAACCATGAGATATTGCCATGCGAGGAAAGCAGTTGAAGAAGAAATTTGACATTTCAGAGGTCATGCATCAAAAAGAATGAGTGACTTTTCAAAGCATTGCAGGTTATGCTTGGATGTAAACAGCGAGCAATAAGAGCTAATAAAATGAGTCTGGTTGATATTGTTCTTCAGTTTGAAGAACAATATCAGTTTGAAGAACAAACTATATTACCTTTGTGCTCAATACTATCATTCCACAATGCACTCAAATGTATAGCCATATTTTTGATTAAAAAAATATACTCTATAAAAAATAAATACTAATAAACAAACAACAGATTTAATAAACTATTACCAAAAAAATGTAGCTATATTTATGAAGGAAAACAAAAACCCGAAAACTTAAAAAATTATGCCACTAATGGTTAACAATCCCAGTTGAAAGCAAAACGTTAGCTCACAATTTGGTCTATATCAATTAAGATTTTCATCTGAATTAGGTGGATTTTAACAAACCCACCGGGTTGGTCTAGTGGTGAACGCGTCTTCCCAAATCAGCTGATTTGGAAGTCGAGAGTTCCAGCGTTCAAGTCCTAGTAAAGCCAGCTATTTTTACACGGACTTGAATACTAGATCGTGGATACCGGTGTTCTTTGGTGGTTGGGTTTCAATTAACCACACAACTCAGGAATGGTCGAACTGAGAATGTACAAGACTACACTTCATTTACACTCATACATATCATCCTCATTCATCCTCTGAAGTACTATCTAAACGGTAGTTACCGGAGGCTAAACAGGAAAAAAAAAAAAATAGGTGGATTTTAACAGTCTTTATTGAACCAAATAAGCCTAAATTTGGTTGGCTATAAACAAAACAATCTGGTAAGCTAATATTTTGTTTTCTATTTTTTTTTTCTTAAATACTGGTTTTTCCTGCCGAATATATGTTAATTTATTATTTTTTTTAACCTCCAGGATCATCGTTAGGTATTGCTTCAGAGGATGAGATGAATGATTTCTAGCGTGGTGAAAATGCCATGTCTGACCGGGATTCGAACCCGGGACCTTCGAATGAAAGAGCTAGACGCTACCACTCGCGCCACGGAAGCCGGCCAATTTTGATAGTTTACTGCATTCCAAGAATACTTGTTTGATTAGAAATAAAGTTATAACATTTATTACTTAAACACTTTTAAGTTCTTTGCATAGTTGATTTGAAACAACGAAATGTGAGGGACAAAAACAGTTTTCATAGTTCACTTCCTTGCTTGTGTGTTTGTGAATGAAACATTAGAATTGTCACACTTTAAAAAGTATAACTTAGGCTTACGCATGCGTAATAGATTTTTACCTTGAACTTACAGCTGTTCAAATCTTGTGGTTGTATAGCTGAGTTCGTGTCGCTCTGTATGTTGCAAAGTTGTTTTGTTTAGGTTAGGAACCTGAATGTTTTCTTCTCGGTTTTGTTATTTACTAAAGTTTACAATAATTAATTTGAGCAATTCTTTGTTAATAAAATTGCTGAAATGAATAACGATGTGGAATATCATATTAGACAAAATATACCTTGGTCTAAGTTGCCTACAAATATAAAACAGGTACGATTTTGTTGTTTTTTTTATTGCGAATATTATATTTAAGCAGAATGTAAACTTACTAAATTATGATCGTGAATTTAATGTTTTGAAATTATTATATTTGAGAACATTATTTTAAAAATAACATTTCATCATATTCAATTGAGAAGTAGCAATTTTAAGACTTAATTTATTATTCTTTCCTGTTAAATGTTACTATTGTAAGTTATTTATTTCGTCGAAGAACCGCTTGTAGAAATGTCATTTTCTTCCAAAGTAGTTCTAGATTTTTTTTTTAATATAGATTAAACATATTTAAGTCAAATTTACTGTTAATATTGCTTCTGTGTTTATTACAATAGTCTTAAAATTTTAAAAAGAAAATTGTTTACATATCAAATGAAGTAACATGTACAAATTTAAAACGTGTAACATATCTTACTGTAATCACACCTTATTCTTTGATTATGTACATTATGGTTACATAATAACTTTTTCAGGTTTTTCATGTGATATTATTCATTCTCAATAAATTCCAAAGCATATTATTTATCAATATTTTCTTAATTTTTTTTGTATTTCAGAAGAGTTTAGGACTTTATCTGAGAGGCATTTCAAGTATTAAAAGACTTATTGTGTAGTGGGAGAAAAAATCTCATGATTGGTCTTCCTCATCAGATCACGTAGAGTACACTGATAGTGCTACCCATAGCATGCTTAGCATGTGAACCTAGGAAGGTTTGATGTGCACTTACTTAACCAAACATTGGGTTGGATATGAATAAAGGGATAATGAAATAGAATAGTTTACATGCTGAAAAGCTATAAATAACCCTTAATTTTACCCAAAGGATAAAAAATTGCCCACTCTTCTTCACTTCTTTACCTAGAATGAGATCAGCATTTTACTGGTCCATGATTTCATTTGGTTATCCACAATAAAAATTTGCTTATCCAGTATTTAAAAATTCCATGAATACAGGTACAAAGTTCATAAAGGAACAGTCTTATTGACCTCCAGAATTCTGTGTTTAAAACTAAATTATAAAACATTTAGCCATAATCCCAACTGCAAGGTTTCTTGACAAGTGAAAACATTTTTTTTTGTCAAACTAGCAACCAGCATTTTAATTACTGCTCAGATCGCATTGTATTGCAGTTTACTTAAACATTTTGAAAATATTTGTAATGCTATCTTTTGATTTTTTATTAATATAAAAATTTATACAAGATATTATCCAGTAGGTGTTGGAAATTATTTTTATCATAAAGGGAGAATGACAGGTTTAGAAATAAAATCTGTCAAAACTTCTTCGTGAATAAGTTAGTGAGCTTGTTGTGGGTGTTCTAGTAATGAACAATAATCAGATATTATTCTGAAGGACTAAAGTATTCTTATCATTGTACTGAAAATTCTTCCGAATTACAGAACCACAGTTCACCATAAATTAGGTTTGTGTGTAAAAGAATCTACATTTTGTGTGCATTTGAAGTCCTGAATTTTGTACTGTGATATGGTTTTGATAACTTAACCAGTGAAAATTATATGTTGGTATTGAATTTTTAAACATTTTTTATCTATTTAATTATCTTTTGTACTCATAGATCATGCTAAACTCAGTGCTATAGACAAAAAAATTCAGTATGATTTACAAACTGTGTACCTTGATTCATTTCTAAATTAAAACCAATTCTGGAATATGATGTGAGAGGAAAGCTGCAAGATTAACACTATTTGATAGGGAAAAGAGGTTGTAAGATGTATTTAATTATGACGAGAACATTTTTATATTGAAATTTTTTTAAATATGTTGCAGATATTCATGAACTGTTAATAGAATGAATTGACAGGTAGAATTTTTTTATGTAAAAACTTTATTTAATAAATTTTTTATTTGAAAAGTTGATAAATTATGTTTATTATTTTTCCTCCTTTTAACCTCTTTTATTGTTTTGATTACAGAGCCTTGGTAATTCTCAAAAAGAATATGAAAAAAATATTGTTAGTTTTAGCATAAAAAATCAAGTACGATTTCGTGGTAATATTGGTAAGTACCTTCTTCCTATGATTACAGATTTTGTATTTATATACAGCTCAATTTAATAAGCAGGGATTAAATTTGTTAAACGTTTATCTAATATTAATGTAGTTTGGGGGAGTATTATTATGAACGCAGAAGCTACATGATCTTATGCGTTATTTAATAAAATAAAATAGATTTACTCTTGCCCTCATGATTGTAAATTATCTATGAATTCCGGTGCTATTTTACACTATTTTCTATTTCAAATTACAACTGATCAGTACTGTAGTAAGATATATTTGTCGTCAATACTGGACTGTAAATAGATATTCATAAAATATAATATGTTTATAAAATATAGACATTATATACATATGTTATGTTGTGTGTTATATATATGTTCATAAAATATATAATGTTTAATTTTAATTCTGTGAGTTGGAAGGTATTAAAATGTGATACAATAGAGTTGTGAAGCCTATTGGTAAAAAAAAAATGTGTGTTTGCAGGTAACAAATTCGTAATAATTGTAAGTCATGCGACATGAATTGCATGTCATGCCTAAAAACGACATAGATATTCTTAAGAATAACCAACATTAGCTGGCTGTGGAAAATTAGGCTTGAAATAATTTTACTTGTTTTTTTCACTAAATGGAATTTAATGTTGCGAAACAGTACATTAATCTCAACAAAATTCAAGTTATATTCAGATTTTTAATTGATACTGACATTCTATTCATCAGAGAAACTGGAAAAGAACATTTCTCTTAGAAAAAGTAGCTCTGACTAGTGATATAATTCAATAGAAGCCTTTGTCATTATGAAGTACTTGATGCCATTTATACTTCAAGTGCTTATGTCACAGTCATAAGAAAGATTAAGGCAAGTAATGTAAAACTACAAATTAATATACATCATACCTTTTCTGTTGAGAAATAGTGCATTACTTACTCTATTTCAAGTCAGTAGAGGAAAATGTAAAAATTACAACAGTACAGATGTTTATTAATTTATTGTTTTGCAGTTTGTAAGGTTTCTTGTTATTTGTTTATAGTGAAATACTTAAATTCAGTGTTTTCTCAATTTTACTGTATTACAGTTATTGTTTTATATGATAGGAGTGTTTCTGCCACATTGCTGTAACCATTTGAATTTTTATGGTTCTTAATTATTTTGTTACTTTTCAAAATACATCTTTAAAAGTATATTGAAAGTCATAGTAGGAAAAATATAGCATTATTATTAAACAAAATTTAGAAATTAATATTTTGGGTTGTTTATTCTGAGATAAAAAAAATTACTGCTCTAAACTTATTTATTTTGACCTACATAGCCCCCTGTCCTGATACTTCATAGCTGTGTTTAATCTATTACATTGTAATTGACATAGTGTAAGTTATTGTAATTGTATTTTTTATAAAAAAATTTGAGAACTATTGAAATGACCAATTCTATAGCGAAAATTAGCGCAGTATATAGCTGTGAAATGGCACTTAAGGTGTTACTTTTATTTTAATTGAAAATAATTTTGTATTGTTTAGCTAATGGCTATGATAGTTATCAGAATAATGGTGTATTGCTTGCAGTTCCTACCATAATCAAAACCTCAGGGAAAAAAATTATTTACAGCTCTACAGAATTTGGATATATGTGTATCTTTATCTTTTGTATTAATTTTTTCTTAGATATATCAAATTTATATTGAAGATTGAACTATTATTATATATATTATATTATAACTATAGAATTTACTATTTTATTATGTATTAATAATTAATACTTTTTTAAATCATGTTTTTCTGAAGCACCAGAATTTAAAAGTTTGTTATCATTATGTAAATAATATTATTCTGTAATGAATTTTTAAATAGCTTGTATATAAGTATGTGCTCAAAATAATTTTCAGTAGCACCAACTGGATTGTGAATTATTTTGTAGTAATTTTTTTATATTTAATATATCTACTTTAACATTATTTTGTATGTTTTTATTTAAATAATTAATATGAATTTTAAACATATATCTTTTTTATCTTATAATTTGTTTTTATATTTATAATTTATCTTAGATTGACATGATCTCTATAATGTCCTTATGCACCGATCATAATAAAGATTTATTTACTTATTGTGTAGTTAATAAAAATAAAACAAATTTGGTAAAATTTTAAAAATATTTTTGTGCTTCTTAGTGCTGTATATCAGTAAAACATTTGTAATAGGAAGACATAAAGGAAAAAAGAAGCATTAGTATTAAGATAAGATTGTTTGAAAGGAAGAGAAGTTGAGACTAAAGTTAGTTATATGGAGATGTCTTTGTCAAAATCTTTTTGTTTGGCGAGCCATATATTAAGGCAGTCAGAGTTAGTTAATTTAGTAAGTGTAATTGAAAATAAACTAAAAGAAAGTAAAAAAAATGTAAAATCAAATAATTTATGATCAGGATTTAGGAATTTTGTTGATTTCAATAAAAAAGTAGTCCAGAATATAAACGAGAAGAAAATCCTTCCAACTCAAAAAACCCATTAATTATTGAATCGTAGCAAAGGAATCATTAAGAAGAAACTGAACAAATATAAACATAATAATTATACTGTACTTATAACTTTTCTTAATATGTGTTATTGAGTCATTTATTTATTTTTTGTAAGTTGGTGTATTTATAAATGTATGATCAAATAATTTTTTTCAGTACGTCAAGTAAGAAAGGATACAACAGAACGTCGTTACTATGAAGAGATGTTAAATTATAGTAAAGCAAATTTATTACTTTATCCATATCATCTGAGTGATGTTATCGTAAAAGGTTTACGAGTTACACCTTTCCAATACTATACTAGTATATTGGAATCTATTATGGAGCAAGAACGTAGTTATGATTCACTTCCAAATTTTACTGCCGCTGATTGTAAGTAATTTTTTTTTTTTCATTTATTAAATTCATTATAATAAATGTAATGTATGACTATTTTTGTACATCTACTTTATTAGTGGTTAGGTAACTTAATTTGGTAATTTCCTATGCAGAACTGCCAGTAAAAATATTTCTCAAGAGGGAGATAAGAAGTATTTGTTTTGGATAGGAAAAGATATAATTCAAAATGTAATTGATTTCTATTTTTTTTTATTCTTGTTACATTTTTTTAATTCGTTTGCATGACGATGATGATTATCATTTATTAATAACATTTTGACAATTTATATATATATATATATATATATTTTATTTATGTGTAATTTATAAATTGGTGTATAAAATTAAAAGATTATTAAAAAATTAAAAGTTGCCCAATTGATATGGAACAAAGAGTTTTCTTTCATTTACTTTACTAGATTACAGTGCTACATGTTATTTTTATTTTTATACATTTAATAATATAAAGTTTTATTATTTTAACTGAAACAATTAATGAATTTTAACAAATTCAGATTGACAGGTGAGGAAGGTGATCAACACTCTTATCTCTGGCGCCTGCTTTATAAAGCAGCCTCCAGCTTAGCTTTAGCTTTATAAAGCCTGCCCAGAAAATAACCAAATTTTATTTTTTTAATCTTTATTATTAATTTCACAGATTATTGGTCCTTGTACCCTTCAGAGTACTTATTCACACACTCCCCTATTCACACACTTTTCCCAGTGGTGTTTCAACAGTCCTCGTAGCTGTATTTGAATTGGTCTTTAAGGTCCATGATGAATTTGCTTTAATGTTATCCTTTTATCACTGATTTTAATTTTGAAAATAAAAAAAAATTGCTTGGAGCCAGGTCTTGCAAGTAGGAAGGCTGAGGGAGGATAGTCATCTGATATTTGACACAAAACTGATGAATTTACAAAGCTGAGTATGCAGGCACATTGTTGTGATGAAGGATCCATGTGTTGTCTCACCACAACTCTGGTCTCTTTTTGCAGATTTTTTCACATAACCATTGTAAAACTCCTTGATGTTATGCATGGTTCACGTTTCACCTTGAATTCAAAAAGAATTCAAAATGCATGATTCTATTAAAAAAAAAACAGAGAGCATCACTTTGACATTGGATCAAGACTGACACGCTTTCTTGGGGCATGAAGATCCTTTTTGCAATCCATTGTGATAATTAAACTTTTGTCTTAATGGCATAGCTTTAAACCCAGCTTTGGTCTCCCATTATGATTCTTTGCATGAATGTTTCATTGTCATCAACCTGTTCAAGAAGTTGCCAATAAATGTCCACTTGGGTTCTTTCTGCAATTCAGTCATCAAACGAGGAATAAACTTTGTTACAACACAATGCATATTCAATTTTTCAGGCTAAATGTCATAGCATGATCCATTTGAAATGCAAACCTCTTCTGCAAGTTCTCTGACAGTCAGTCGGCGATTTGCATGCACCAGATCATTGATTTTCTGAACAGAGGTGTCATCAGTTAAATTCGAAGGCCTTTGTGGGCCTCAGAGGGTCATGACGACCTCTTTTAAATCGTGAAAACCATTTGTATTATTGTGTACAACCTAGTGCATCATCTTCCTAAACTTGTTCCAAAATTTGAAACGTTTCTGTGAAAGCTTTCTCAGTTTCATGTAAAATTTTATGTTGTATCATTGCTTCTGAAAATCACACATAAAAATCACTACTAACTTAAACACATTGCTCTCAAATAACTATAACAAGAAAACTAAATGAGATATCAACATTCCAAGAATATGTGATTACAGAGGAGGTTATGTGGAATAGAATGTTACCAACTGCACATCACTAAACATCTCTGTTGGTACTTAATTAAAAATGTTCGGTTATTTTCTGAATAAACCTCTTATTTAGTATATAAAAATTTTCTTCAGGTTACTTTTTAATTTCTATTAACTTATATTAATTCAGAATAATTATAGAAAAACACAACCAGTGTAAAAATCTAGCATTGATTTTCCCCAGTTATTTTTATTGTAATTTTCATTTCTTCATTCAGAATACTATATAAATCCTATAATAAATTTATTTACAGACGAACAAAACTAATTTAGACTGAATTGATGTGTCTGTATTGAATGCCTAATTTTTTAGCTATTGAAATGGTAACAGTTGGTGATTTTTTTTATGTATATTGCATCATTTAGTAAGTTCTGATTAATTTATTTTTTTAAGTTTCAACTTAAACATTGGATTATTATCAAAATTGTTTATACTGATTTGTACTGTTACATATTACATACTTTTTTATAGTTCTTTATTTGTTTTCTGCCCTATGGTTTAAAAATAAAAAATTATTTGAATTCATTTCTAATCTGTTTTATTTTACATCCAACATAAAAGAAACACAAAAAGATGTGATTGTAATTGGGTAAGTTACTGTTATAGAAGAATAAACAAATTACTTGCTCTAAGGGTGACAAAGGAAAAACAGCAAAATAAATGGGTAATTTTAAATATTTCATAATTTGTTTATTTATTTATGCATTTAAAAAAAAAAAACTGAATTGCCAATATAAACTATTGCAAAAATAACTATCTTAAAGCATTCTTATTTCTGAATAGTACATCTGAAGGTGCCTCATTTTAATACTGACATCCTTCAGTCATATTTTTATGTTTCCAATCACAATATTTACTAATCTACAGCAATTGTGGTAAGTTCATACCAAAGACTTTCTTTAAGTTCTTCAATGTTTTTAATACTGGGGTGGCAGTCATTGAGATTGTCTTACTCTTCAAATAGTTCCACAAGAAAAAAATTGCAAGTTATGAGAACTGGCAATTTCACAGTTCAAGGTGTTTCACTTTGTTTGAGAATAACTTGATTTAGGAAAGATCATTTAACTGCGTTCATTAAATTGCCTTGCCGTATGATGTTTCTGAATCAGAATTAATTTCAGGTTTCTTATTATCTGAGTGAGACAAAGCTCTTTAAACAACCAAATATATTATGAACTGGTTATGAACTGGAATCTAAAGCTGTTGTATACCATGTGTGATCTTAATACTGTACAGTGGATCTTCTTGGAGAATTTTATTAAGATTATTTAATGCACAATACTGAAAGTTTTTTATTCATACACCTATATAAATGGAAGTGTAATTCGTTAATTTCATTCACATCACTGTAATGTGGAAATTCATCATCACTCATTAGTTTATTGTGAATTACATCTTCATTAATTTTTATAAGAATCAAAAATTGGCATCAGAATTGTAATGCAATTAATTCAATCAGTGCCATTTAATATCTGCACTATTTGCACTTTATATTGATGCTCATGTAAATCCATAATGAATCCTTTCAACACTGTCTAGGGTTTGACAGCAGTAGTGAAACTGACCGACTATTTGATGCTCAACAGCATTGCAGCTCATATGTCATCTATATTTTCTGGTGAACATATATTCCTTTGTTTACTGGAAGGTATCTTGTTTCTCAAGACAGTTTCTTCAGTATTGTGCAAATAATTTTTATGTCCTGGTCATTTTACTGAAGTGGAATTGAAACAAGCATTATGCAGCTGTAAAACTATCATCATTTTCGTAGAATGCTTTAAACATAAATTCATGCTGTTCACCTGTCCAAAGATCCATCATTATTAATTGGTGTAAAAGGAAGAATCTATTGTTACTAAATGTAACTGGAAAAGTACAATTTCTATAATATGAGGTACATTCATAAAGTAACAGCCGTTCTATCATTACAAAAAAATTAACATGTGAGAAAGGTTTGTACTTACAGTCTTAGTTTACTACATATCTACTTCACTTTTCCACGTAATCACTATTCAGTTCTAAGCTCTTTTCATAACACTGCACCAGTTTCTTTAACCGCTCTGCATAGAAGTTCACCGCCTGGGAATAGAACCAGTTGACAATGGCAGTCTTGAGTTCCTTGTTGTTTTCAAACCGTTGTCCACGAAGTCACTTTTTCAAATGCAAGAAGAGGGAAGTATTCACTAGGTGTAAGGTCAGCACTATTTGGAGGGTGGTCAAAAATTTCTAACAAAAATCTTGAATCTTCTTCTTGGTTAAAGCAGCGGTGTGAAGATGCGCATGTCATGAAGGAGGATTATGCCAGATAACATTTCCCGCATCATTGATTTTGGATCGCACATCTCAGTTTGGTGAGCATTTCGCAGTACACATCAGCTTAATTGTTGATCCACGTTCCATGAAGTCAACCAAAATTACGCCCTTTTCATCCCAAAAAACAGTAAGCAACATTTTTTAACTCAAGGACGGAGATTGCTTAAATTTTTTCGGTTTTGGGGAACTTGAATGGCACCACTGCATTGACTGTTGTTTTGATTCTTCATTGGTGTAAGATATTCACATCTCCTCACTTGTAACAATGTGGGAAAACAAATCATCTCCATCTTGTTGATAGCAGTCCAAAAATGCTCATTCACACATTCTTTGCTCTTTGTGTTGTTTGGTGAGCATTTTTGGTGCCCACCTTGCACACAGTTTGTGATATCAGAGCTTTTCTGTGACAGTCTTGTAGATAGAGGTGCATCCAACATGCAGAAATTCATCAGCCAAGCACTAATCATCAATCGCCGATCACATTGCAGTTTTCGGTTCTCTTGTCAATGGTTTCATTGGTTTGAATACTGGGCCTGCCTCTTTGCTCTTCGTTATACAGATTTGTGCAGCGATTTTTAAAGTCTCAACACCATTGTCAGACCTTTCCTTCACTCATTACTGTAGGTCCATGCACTAGGCACAACTCCCGATGAATTTTAGCAGCTGAAGATCCTTTTGCACACAAAAATTGACTCACAGCGTGCACTTCATAACTGGCAGGAGAAATGATTGTAGTGGACATTGTGATCTGCATTCACTGGCAGGCAAACGACTGTTAAATCAAAACAACAGCAGTGGCTTCATAAATAGCCGATAAGTGGCCCTGCTGTGTGAAACTGTGTTCAGACCCTGTAATATTTAAATATAAGCCACCAGCCCTTACTTTATGAATATGCGTCATAGCTTGTTTCAATAACTTCCCAAGAAAAATATTGGTTCTGTCCGTTAATTGATTAAAAATATTCTATTGACAAAAATTCTTTTTATGTTTAAACATTTAATGACATTTGAGTGTGGAAGTAGAATGGAAAAAAATGGGATGTACCTCTCCCCTGGTATACTTAATAGCATAAGCTTAATAAGAGCCAAGACTAAATGAATCTGAGTAATAAACAAAAAAAAAAAACAGCTGTTCAGTAGGTGATAGCAGCTAACAGGGAGACTCATTTATATATTAGGTGATATTCAAGTAATGAAACAGCTTTATACTGCATACCTAAGAGGTATTTGGAGGCAGAAAGAAATGGATTCTACATAGTTAAAAAATAATCTTCATTACGGTAGTTTTTTTTACCACCATCTTGGATCCGCCATATTGAATCAAACTTATTTTTTTTTTAAATAGGAAGGTGGACATGTGATACATGATTTTGGTTTAAAATTTTACAAGTAAAACAATGGTGAAACCTGTGTTTCTGTTTTCCATTGTCAGTTGTAAGCATTCAAAGTTGTAATGAGGGAAAAATCATTTTAACAATAAAACGAGGTAAAATGCACTGCATGAACAGTTTTATTGCATTTTACATTCATAATGTATATAATAATGAACTTTAAACAGTGTTTAATATTAATAATAATAAATTATAACTATAATTAACAGAACAATAAATTAAATGGCTTTATCAAGTGATATTTACTTTAAATATTACATTATTTATTTAAAAATTTTAAATAAATGTTTTCAGTCATAAATTACTAATGAAATAAATTGTGAAAGCATACCATTCTACAATTAATGTTCCCAAATAATCAAATGAAATTTATTTTTAGTTATTGGTTCTCTATTTGTAAAGTTATTATTAAATAGATTACATACCTCTTGTAAAGGCTGAACTCTGCCGCCGTACCCGTATATCATCAGCAGAGTTATTCTCTTGGTTTCACTTAAAGAAGGCATTGTTATTTGAAGATTTAATCTTTGATAAAACTAAATAAAAACGAGAAAACTAATAATAAAACTTTCACCAAAAAACTAACTAGATCTACCACTTAGTTTATACTAGCACTATCAAATTTTACCATTACAAGTATCTTGAATTAAAAAGATGAAATGAAGAGTTAAGTTGCGTTGTTTGAGTGTAATATAAACTGCATTGTTGTAAATTAACAGTTGATTTACTCAATTAAATTTGTAATATAATTTTTAAGTCTGTATTTCCAGCTGATTTGTTTCATTTACGATTAGTAACAAATATCAGCTAATATTAACACTGGAAGCTATTTTTATTTAGAAAATAATATCAGTTTATATAGCTGTTTAATTTATTGTTGTGTTGTTAATTATTAGTTATTGTTTATTATTATCATCAACATTATAGCGCTGTTTAAAGTTTGTTATTATATACATTATGAATTTAAAATGCAATAAAACTTTTTGTGTAGCTCATTTTATTGCTAACACGATTTTTCTGTCATTGCAAATTTGAATGGTTGTAACTTGATAATGAAGGCATTAACAGAAAAATTGGTTTCACCATTATTTTTCTTGTAAAATTTTAAATTGAAGTCATGTGTCATATGTCCACCTTCCTATTTAGAAAAAATAAATTTGATTTAATAAGGTGGATCCAAGATGGCGGACAAAAATTAAAATTGGTTGTTTCATACTTAAATATCATCCAGTGTAATTAATACAGAGTGATTCAAAGAAACGGGAAATTTTGAAAGTTGTGTTGGTAGCCGTGGGCGATTGGTACCACTTGATAAGTGGTGCCAGCCTCTCTAACCTAACCTGCCATTTAGTTGTCATGGATCCTTGGAGTGGTGTGCAACATGCATTTGTTATCAAAGCGTTTTACAAAAACAATGACAGTGAGCAGGGAGCGCGTAGAGAATTTCACCGTCATTTTAATCTGGGACGGCACGATCGTGTTCCATCAGCACATGCAATTAAAACATGGATATCTAATTTTGAGGAAACTGGTTCGGCAATGAAAAAGAAACCTCCAGGCCGTGAGCGAACCGTCCGTACACCACAAAATGTTCAAGCGTTACAAGATGCTGTCACACGAAGTCCACATCGGTCAATCCGTCGTCTCTCAGCATCTTTACAATTGCATAGTTCAAGTGTTCGAAGAATGTTAGTGAAGGACTTGCAATACCATCCATACAAGTTACAGATCGTCCAGGAACTGAAACCGAACAATGCAGTTGTGCGAGCACAATTCTGTAATGTAATGCTTCAGAAGATAAATCATAACGAAGAGTTTGTTCACGAACTGTGGATGTCAGACGAAGCGCATTTCCACCTCAGTGGATTTGTTAACAAGCAAAATTTCAGATACTGGGCACAAGAAAATCCTACGCAGCTACACCAGCGTCCGTTGCACAGCCAGAAAGTGACCGTGTGGTGTGCTATGTCATCTTACGGTGTTATAGGCCCTTATTTTTTTGAGGATGACAACGGTCTTGCGATTACAGTGACGTCGGCTCGTTACGTAGCTATGCTCGAAACCTTTGTTGTGGAACAACAAAAGAGATTTCCACCGATTCTTAACACTGCCTGGTTTCAACAAAACGGAGCAACGTCACATACTGCACAAATATCGATGGCAGCTGTACGCCGATTGTTTGGACAACGTGTGATTTCACGAAATTGTGACATTAGATGGCCTCCCAGATCGCCTGATCTCTCAGCTTGCGATTACTTTTTGTGGGGTCACCTTAATAGCAAAGTGTTCCACAGTAGACCTGCTACAACGGAAGAACTGAAGGCAAAGATACGAGAAGCAATTGCAGAAATTCCAGTTGAGATGTTACGTCAAACCATGAACAATTTAACGAAGAGATTTCGTGAGTGTTTACGTAGAAGAGGAGGTCACCTGCAAGATGTCATCTTTACAAAATAAACTAAAATGTATGTATCCTAAAATGGGAACATTTGTACAATTACATGAAATAAAATTAATTTTCTAAAAAAATTTTTCATTAACGTTATTTAATTTTAAAAATTTCCCGTTTCTTTGAATCACTCTGTACTTACATTTCTTTATTTTACTTTAAAGTTTACTCTGATAAACTATCTATTTATCAGGTGACTGATTATTTTTATTATGGTATAGTAATAATTATTTTTTATACGTATTTTATTGTTCACTTCCGTAGTGTTATTTTATTATTAAATAAATGATAAATATTTTATTTTGATTATTTTTATGTATTGTTATTTTAAGGATGGCATAAAAAATTAAATTTTTTCAGTTGTTAATTTGGAATTTTCTCTTTTATTATGTTTAAAGAATTATGTAATTATTTTTTATATTGTAGAATTAAGTGAACAAAAAATTATAAGTTACTTATTGGTGAACTTTAAAAAAAGGTTAAAATCTGCTATTATAGTAATAATTACAGAAGTCTTGGCCTGTTGTTTTACAATTATTTTACATAATTGAATCAGTTTAGTTCAAAGATTAATAGTGTTTCTCAAACTATATGTCAACATAATCATCATCATCATCATTATTCTGTCACTATAGCAGGATTTGGCATGTAGTTATCCTACAAGCTAAAAAATAAAAAGTTCATACTTTATATTTCTTGATTCATTTGTGATTTTATTTGATACTTATATTATGTGTCTGTTACTTTCTATATTATTTGTTGACTTGATTACTTTCTCGGTCTTCTCTTTCTTCTATTGTATATCTTATAATGCTACACAGTTAGCATTTCTCTCTCAATATCTTATTTAATTTCTCTTTCCATTGTTGATATTTTTTAATATTTGCATCACATCCCTAATTACTTTTTTGAGCTTCTACATTTTTTAATAGACTTTTGAAGAATCATAATTTAATTTTCTCCATTCTTCTCCATATTACCTTAATCCTTTTTCCTGATTATTATTATTTTTCACTGTGTAGTGCCTTATTCCTAATGAAGCAATTTATCATTTTCTTCCTTAATTTCATTATTTACATGTGTGATTTTTTTATCTTACCTTTACTTTATTAAAATATAAAAACTGATTTATCCTTCTTCTCAGCTACCTAAAATCACTTGTTTATTTTAATAATTTTTTACCTTTGCAATCAATGTGTAAGGCATGCAAAATGCAAAATGTAAAAAATGATTGATTGCAAAGTTTATAAGCCAGAACTCAGCAGGTACACAATATTGAATGAAATGAAATTAAATGGCTTCAGCCATTAGCATTTAATCTTTAATTCACATCTTTTTAATTTTCAAGATGTTACTTTCTGAGATCATCAGGTGTTGCAGAATAATCAGGTTGTGTTTTAGGAAGAATTAATTAAGATAATAGGAAAGCTGTTACTGAAAAATAGTTCCCAATATATAATTAGGATATACAGGGATTGGTTGGCAAAGAAAATTCCCAGACTAGTCCTCGGGCAGCTCATTAAGGTATTTAGCCTAATTCCAATGTAAAAAGCCTATTGATGTCAGAATGAAAGCAGGAGATTGAAGACCAGGGCCTTGCATCTTGCAGGTCAGGTGGGATGAATCCCCCACAGGTCGCTACACGCATGATATATTTCCTATAGTGTCTGATTCATAGTGTGTGATTGGATGGGTCTCCCCCAATCGGTGTATCACATAGTTTCTCTCCGGACATGGTGCCTTTCGGGCGAGTTTAGCTAGATTTCGTTTGGTGGATTCAAGTCAATGCCCGGATTGTGGAACTGATGATACAGTGGACCACGTCCTCTATGCCTGTGTCCAATATGAGGTCAAACATTCATGAGCTGTTACAGAACTTGAGAGAAAACATTCCTTTCTGGATCTCTGTATTAACTGGATGATGCATGAGGAGTGGTCTGTAGTGGTTTGTTTTCTTCACGTCCTTGCAGTGTAGAATCCCAGGGGGGGGGCTAGGATTCCAGTCTAAGCATTGGAATGGTTGGAGGTAGACGCATTGGCTTTGTGCCATGGTTATATTGGTGTTGTTTGTGATTCAATTTGGGGCTCCTGCTGGTGGGGGCAGCCACACTGCCAGGGTATAGTAGCCCGTTCAATTGGCAGCGGTCCTGGATGTGATTTGGAAATGCCGCATGAGACTCCATGATGGGACTGGGTGGGGGTGTGGGCCAGACTCTTGCATGGACCGGAATGAAGTTACGTTCTCCTTGTTAGGTAATCCAAATTGGTCGACTTATTTGGGTGCAGGTCTGAATTTCTATGTTGCGTAAAATATAATTTTGATTGCTATGAGTGTAGCACTGATTTAACTTTAAACTCATTTATTTTCTTAGGCATTCACAGTCACGAATAGTGCTGTCAAATCTGGACTAGGCACGGGGTTCGTGCTTCTGCGTTTTCGGTCACTTAGTTTGAGGATATCATGTGAGGCTGGATGTGAAGATGTCCGTTTGAGGCCTACATGAAGGCGAAATTTGATTTGTATTTTACTGTTGCAAATGTCTGCCGAGGCATTTACATTGGTGGCATCCCGACTGAGGCCTGGCTGGCTGATGACTGTGAGTTTATTAAGGTCCTTATTGCATACAAAGGATACACAAGACACTAAATTTTCCCCATACTCACATGAATGTATCAAGTGAACATAATGTACTACTAAATAAGTAGTTGTAGAGAATTGCACTTTCTAAGTATTTTACTCTTTTATCTCCCACACTGCAGACTCACCAGGGATTCACTGTAAATCACTAAATAATGATAAAGATTTTAGTTATTTTATGTACTACATAAAATAATTTTGTACTCAAAATTTCAACAGTAAAGTTGGCATATTATAAAAATATTCACAAATATTACAAGTTACGTTCTTCCAATGTTGACATGTCTTGAAGGTATTAATTGATATTCTGAGTCAGTAATAGCCTGTTATTTGTGCATACATTTCAAAGAAGTAAACAAAGAAAGTTTCTTTTTTGGGGAAGTTCTTCTATTGGCTGATATAGTTGATTTTTGCATGTTGATCAATGCAAACAATATTTTTTGGCATCAATCCAGTAATTCTTAAAGAAATATTCCACAAGAAATAAAAAGTTTAATAATGCTATTGGATCAAATGATATTTAATTATAATAAAAATATGAGCAGCACAGTTTTAACAGATAAAGTATGTGAACAGCCATATGATTAATATAGAAAGAAACTGATTTACTTGGCTTGTAGATGTTTCATTACAAAATTAGTAGATTTAAAAAAAAATAATAATGAACACAGTTGAAATTTTACATTCTTGATTCAATTTACTAGAAAAAAATAAGACAAACCAGGTCAAACTAGAAAACAACTGATTATCTGCAGATAATTTGATACAATCAAATTGGAAATTTTGTAATCCTTATGCCAGTTAAGTTAAAATAGCAATGTCCTGCAGAAAATCATTTTTCATGAGGTCACTGTATGTACATAATATGTGACATGTTACTCTGTGTTGTATTTTTCTGACAGTATTACTTTAAGTAATTAAAAAATATACAAAATTATCCATGCATTTTGTTTCATAATATAAGCTGACTGTTCCAGAGAAAATATTTTTTACACTTTACATAATTTATTATAATATTTTAAATATTCTAAAAGGGGAAGACAACATGATGTAACAAAAGTAGGAACTTTTTTTTAATTTAGTTAGTTAAATTACAAAGAATGAACATTCAGGTATGAAAGACTGAACAAGCAAGGGTAGCTTTCATACAAAGAAGTTGCTGCTAACATCAGCAGACTTTTTTGCATGAAATCTCAAACTCATAGTCCTATGAGTTAGGAAATTTAAAAAAATATTTCTATAAAATTTTGTGATTAATACTGGTACATCATGTACAATAGGAAAAACAGAAAAGAAAAGAATTGAGACTTTTAAAATGCAATGTTACAGGAGGATGATAAACTTTGGTCTTAGATAAATAAGAGATGAAAGAAATTTGTAGTAGAATCTTATCAGGATGGACTAGGCGGGTGGGCTATATAAAATAGATAATTTAGGACATAGGATTTAGTAAATATACTGAAGTTGAAAAAGATTAGCAGAGAACAGAAAGATATGGAGTATAGGATCAAACCCTTGACTGATGACCATAAATAAAAATTATAATATTGTTCAAAAATTTAAATTATTTTATTAGTTATTTTTAATGCTCTTGATAGTAAACATTTAGCATAAATTTTTAGTTTAGACAAGATACTGATAATTGTTACTATACCATATAAAAAAAATTATCAGTATTTTTCTCAAAAAAGTTTGTTTTTTACCATTTAACATGCTGCAGCAGTAAAAATGAAAACTACTATAAAAAAATTACCAAAAATAATTTTCATTTTACTGGTTAAGAACATCGTAAGAAACATCTCCTTATTCATCTCAAGAATGGAAACTAAGCTTTCTAGGCAGTGTTTTTCAGTCATTACCATTTTATTTTCATTCCACATTTTCGCCTCATTTTAAGAATCTACAGAGAAGTTTCAGATGTTGCAGAACTGTTGGGTTTTAAATGATTATGGAATAAATACAATAATAACTATTCCACATTTATTCTTACTCTGTTTGTATTTTTATTCAATTATTTATTGCATTTTAGACATTCATGTCCACCGAGCTAGTCTAGTGGTTAACTTGTCATTGCAAATCAGTTGTTTAACAGCTGATTTTCAAAGTCAAAGGTTCTGAGGTTCAAATCCTAGTAAATATTAGTTGTTTTTATTTGGATTTGAATACTAAACAGAAGATACCTTTGTACTTTGGTTGTTGGGGCTCAATTAACCAGATGTCTCAGGAATGGCTGGTCTAAGTCTGTACAAGACTACATCTTATTTACATGTCATCCTCATCTAATTGGGTCATGGAGGGTTGCTTATTGCTCACTAGTTAAACAAATTGCAAGGAGCATATTAGGATAAATTTTAGACATTCAATTTTAGACGTTTATATTTATTTTCTATAGTGTTCCTAATTTCTAATGTAAATTGCTCATTCTAATTAATTTGTCTTCATATTAACAACTTCATAGTACCAGTAAATCAGAAGAACATATTTTATCCTTCTACACAATATTATTTAAATTAATGTAACATCTGTTTACTTTTTTGATTAATTTTAATTTACTGAATATATGATTTAGTATTCTATGAGTTTATACAACTTTTTTTTTTATCTTGGAGAGGGGGTAAGCTCTGCCAATAACCGACCGTCTGTTAAAATGGTAGTATTGGGCTTTTGCTTAACACAGCATGTCCCAATGCCCACCTTTTGGCATTACTCAGAGGCATGTTGCACTCACCATTGGACTTCAGGCTAGATCAAGGAGTCCTAGACACCTCTTAACAGTAGTTGACCAACCCTGAGGACACCTAACCACCACCTTTTGTCCAAGCTATCCCCTTGGTCCTCCTACCCAACAGCAGTAACTTTTCCATTTGTAGTCCTTCTCCACACTTTACTATTCTTGCATATTCACTTGTAGGCCTGTTCTGAACCAGTTAGCCCACAATCTCCATCTAATCTTGTTGCATAACGTAAACAACATCACCATCTCCAGGCTGCCATATTCCTCGCCATTCGGCCTATCTGCCAGCCATCTCGGACACACAAAAAATGTATTTCCAACTGTATCTTCGTTTCCATAAAATCTAAATTCAGCTGAGAGCCTTCTTCTCCCATCAAACAGGTGAGTTAACTGTTGAAAGCTCCATGACCCGTAAGCCACTGGGTCATCCAAAAGTCTACCTCTCCAGGACTTATTCTATCCAACTGTTAATGTTTGGAATGAGCAAGTATGCCCATCTGCCAATGGTAGCTCACCGCCACCTGCCTTTCCATCTCCTAAGCAAAATCTTATCTCTAACTTACTCATTCCCTCACTCCTGTCTGATCTTTCCAGGATCAGAAAATTCATTGGTGGAATAACTACTATGACCAATAGAGCTTCTAAGGAAACCGTGTGGTATGCTCCCTTACCACTTGAAGTGCTATCCTTCTCTGTAGCTCTGCCTACAACATAGTATTTCCATCGCCCTCTTCCAGACCAGCACGACTCAAGAAATAGCAGATGCAATTAATTTCCTCTTCAAAGTTGTAGTACCACCCACATTTGCCATCAACCATATTATGGCTAAAGCTGTTCTTTATGCTTTCTCTACAGTTTTGTCCACGTTAACTGTGAATTTCCTATTTCTGACCTGCCATACTCCAAGGTTTTTCCCTTTTTAGGATGGATAGATTTCCAGGTCCACAACCTTAATATTAAACTACGGTAACCTTCTCTACCTGTCATCTGGATTACTACTTTCTGCAGCCCAACTGTAGTTCTTTTCCTAAAAACTTCTCTCTAGCCATCTCAACTGATGCATTCACTTTTGTCACTACCTCCTATATACCTCTTTTTGACATAACCAGGGCTGGATTATCTGCAAATGTGATAGGCTCCACTTCCTCCAACCAATTAAAATTCAGCACTCCATCATACGCCAAATTCTAAGGTATGGATCCCAAAACAGAACCTTGTAGAACACCATGTTCCAGCTACCTCCTCACCCTCTGCACTTGCAAAACGTTGCCTCCTATAAAATATTCCTGCAGCAATCTTATCAAATAAAAACTAACTCTCCTCTTCTCTAATGCTTCTATGATCGTCTTCCAAGATACACTATTAAATATGTTCTTAACATATAAGAGTATCACCACAGGTAACATCTTTCTGTGCCTGGTTCCACTAATGGCTGTATTCACTATGTTTATTAATTTCTTTATCACATCAGTGGTGGGCCTCCCTTCCCTAAATCCAAACTGTTGATTCAAGAGTCCATCACTACACTCAATTTCCCTGTTCATTCTTCTACATAGCATTCTCTCCACAAGAATGTTGATAAGGCAAATTGGCCTGTAATCCAAGGAATCATCAGTCCTTCTTCCTCCTTTTTTTAGTAATACTAATCGAACACCCTTTCATTCTTTAATACATACTTCTAACAAAACAGTATTCATAAAATCCAGTAACATCAGCAGCGCAACTTCAGTAACCAACCTGACCACTCCATTGGTAAGCCATCTGTTCCTGAGCTTTTTCCCCAGCTTCAGTCTTGCCATTGTGTATAGCACCTCCTCCATTGTAAACCTGGATACATTGTCCGCAACTACTTCTCTCCAACTAACAACATTATCATACGGAAAGAGAACCTCAAGAGTTTATAAAATTTACTGTAGTATAACTGTTACACGGACGAAATGATTCCGGAACCGATTTAAACTTTCTCCATACTTAAAATCTCAATTAAAAAAAATCGGTTTGCGCCTCCACGTTGGTTCGTCTGGATAACCAGTTAGAAACTTGGAGATTTCTACTGGTGAACTAAATCGGAATCACCTCTCTGGATCACATCCAGAGTTGTAACTCGGGAATTTATTCCCACCCAAGGCTGACTTGCCTTTGAAAGTCAAATATGGAAGGTCTTTTAAGAAAAAATCCACCGTCTGGTAAATACCAGAGAAGGCTGCACTCGGATCCGGTGGGCAGCTGCTTAAAAGATAACAATGAATCGGAGCGTTTGGAAACACCCAAAAACAACACAACTTCAAAATTGAGGATAAGACACAAGCAAATAAACTACATTGCCACTCACAACATTAATTCTCTAACTCAACCCGGCAAACTAAAAACTCTAACAGACATAATGGACAAACAAAATATCCTAATCGCAGGACTTCAAGAAATGAGAAACACCGATCGAGAGCCGTTTGAATCTCAGGGTTACAGAATTTACAAAGGAATCCCCGGGAAACGTGTGATGAAGAATTGCCCACAGTTCGGAACAGGATTTGCAATCAATCTTAAAATAATTGACTCAGTCGTAGAATTTAAGTCTTACTCCCCCAGGATTTCAACCTTAACCCTAAAATCAGCCAATAAATTCTACACCATAATAAATGTCCATGCTCCCACCAATGACAAAAACAGTCTTAAAAAAGATAGAGAAGAGATGGACAAATTCTGGGAACTTCTTGACCAAACTGCAAACAACATAAATAAGACCCACACGAAGATTTTAATAGGAAACTTTAATGCCCAACTTGGTAAAGAACGAAGATATCGTGATATTATCGGAAAATGGCCTGCCCATTTTAAACTAACAAGAACGGCCAAAGACTTGTCGAATTTTGCAGAAACCATAATATGATCTCAAAATCCACCTATTTTATGAGAAAACCAAACAAATTGAAGACTTGGAAACACCCAGATTGGAAAAAAGGAGAATGGCAACTGGATCATGTTTGCATGGACCGGAATTATCACAAGGAGATTTATAATGTAAAAGTCTTGAGAGGAACAGATACTAGATCGGACCATTACTTAATTAAAGTTAAAATAAAATTCACCCCGCATAAAAAGAAAAAATCCCAACCTAAAAACAAAAGAGCTTATGATCCACATAAATTAATAATTTTTGGTCAGGCTCTTCAAAGATATGAACCACCCACCCTTATGCTGAGAGGAAAAAAAGGAAATATGGCCCACACCAATAAAGAAAATGCTGAAATTTTGGCAGAAACCTTCAATAGACTTCTCAACTGTGACGACCCCCCAGAGCTTTTTGAGATTGACACTGAAACTCCAGTTAAAACTTCACCAGTAAATATCAACCCGCCAACAATTCAAGAAGTTCTCGCAGCCTTAAATGAAATAAAAAACTACAAAGCAAGCGGATTAGACCAGCTTTTCGCAGAACTCTGGAAACACTCCTCAGTTTATTCAGTCAAAACTTCCCTACATCTATGCCTCGTGAAAATATGGAACGAAGAAAAACTTCCAGAACACTGGACCACAGCCCTCATCCATCCATTACATAAAAAAGGGGATAAAACTAATCCTGAAAACTACAGAGGCATATCTCTCCTGGATTGCACATACAAAATCCTGTCGAGAATCATATACAACCGATGCAAAGACCAACTTGAACTGGAACTTGGGGAATACCAAGGGGGATTTAGGCCATGGAGAGGTTGCCCGGAGCAAATAATATCCCTAAAACTTATGATGGACTTATATAAAAGACGGAAAAAACAACTAATAATCACCTTCGTCGACTTTAAAAGGGCCTATGATTGTATACACCGACCATCCATGCTGAATATTCTGAGAAACCTGGGCCTTCACCCTAAACTCGTAAACATGATAAAATTAACTTTAACCAATACCCAGTCCAGAGTGAAATTCAGAGGTGAACTCTCTCAACCCTTCTACATAAAAACTGGATTGAGGCAAGGAGACGGCCTCTCACCACTCCTTTTTAACTGCGCCCTTGAATTTGTCATGAGAAAATGGTATGAAATAAATCCCAAAAATATAAAAATGGGTACTAAGAAAAACTCCATCACACTAAATTGCCTAGGATTTGCAGATGACCTCGCTCTTTTAGCAAATAATATTCAAGAAGCCAAAACACAAATCATGAGCCTTCAAAACCTAGCACAAAAGATAGGGCTTCATATCTCTTTCGAAAAAACTGAACTAATGGCCATAGATCCTCTGGTAATAGAGCACATTACGGTAAACAATCAGAAAATGAAAATAGTAAAACAATTTAAATATCTAGGGGAAATAATAACTTATAATTTAAATGAAAAAGTGACATGGCAAAACAGGTCAAATAAAATGATTAAATCCCAAAAATTAACTTGGTCAACATATAACAAAAAATGCCTTTCTGCTAAAACAAAACTTAAACATTATAAAACTGTAGTACAGCCAGAAGTCACCTACGGAAGCGAGACCCTTTTCAAAATCACTCAGAAAAACCGAATTGAAAAAATTCTGAAAATAGAGAGGAGAATTGTCAGAACGTGTATCAATAAAAAACACCAAAAAGAAGGCCAATGGTGGATTGTGCCAAATGAGGTGGTGTATCGAGAAATAGAGCCTGTTACTGATACTATGCGGAAAAAAAGAATCTCTTTCTTCGGTCATCTCATAAGGACACCGCAAACAAGACTGTCAAGAAATATCATTGAAAAGCTCTGGTTCCAAAAGCTAGAAGTAGGATGGATCAAAGAAATTAGAGAAGATATGAAAGAATTGGGAATTTCCCTGACTGACCTACAGAATAAAACTGGAAAAATTACAAAGCTAAAAGATAAAAGCATTAGATTTAAACAAAAGACAGACAAACGACAAAATACAACGAAGAGGGTGTTTACGGATGAAGAAAAGAAAGCAAGATATGAACGGATGAAGAAATACTGGGCAGCTCGAAAGAGTAAAATAGCACGCTTTTCTCAGAAAAGATCCAACTAAAATTGACTTAAGTGGTCCCATGTTGGCCGTAAAAGCATAATAATAATATAATAACTGTTACACATCCAGAATTCTTTCAAATAAATCTGATACATCAGTAATCATTGTGTTAATACTACAACTTAAATCTTGTAAAATTTATTTTCCTTAACCTGGATATACCTGAATATTGAAATACAGATAGAATACGTGTAACTGAAGCAGCCTTTAGTCAGTAATTAAAAGAAAACAACAAATTTAAATATTATTGCATGTAGATTCTTTGCTTTTGTTGATATTTTTAGTGAATAATGACCACAGCAGTATAAACTACATAAAAGTAAAACAATTGTTGAAATTATAAAAAGCTGTGGAAGATCACTGAATATTTCTAATTGATTTGAATAATGAAGAACTTATTAGACCTTTTTATCGTGTGAAAGATAATATCACTCATAATTCCATCTTTACAATATCCATACTGTCAATGAAACATTGTATTTCCCTACCGTTAAAACATTCAAATAGTGAAGACTGTTTACTAAAGCACCACTAAAGAGTGATGTGTGATTGATGTGTATTTAAAAATGAAATGATTTACTTTTTAAATATACAGAATTGTCTTTTTCTTATTTTACAGGTTTACGATTGTTGGGTATTGGTCGTAATGAATATATTGAGTTGATGAATCAATGTAGATCAAGTCAGAAATTATTTAGACGCAGAAATTTTAAAGATCTTTTGCCAGCTAAACCTGTAAACATTAATATTGATCCATGGTGGATTATAGATGTGGGTTGTATAACTGAAGCTGATATGAAGGTAATTTGTATATTTATCTTTTTGTATTTGATGTTTTTTTATGTTACATAGCTTGTCTGAAATCCATGTATTCTGTAGCATTGATTTGATTCTTTATCAGTTAAATGTTGTCAGTTATTACATAAATAAAGCATATGAACCTCTACAGTTGTATAAGCAGCATAGTGAATTAGGTGACTTATTTCTTTTCTTTTGTTCTAAGTTTTCATGAAGTATTACATAAAGAAGTGAAAGTTTGTTTCTGTTGTATATTTTTAGAGATTAAAAAACAATTTTTGATTATTTAAAAGCACGTCTCTTTCTTAGTGGCTTAGGCTATTTAATAATTATGTCACTCATCTCTTCTCCAGGTTTTACTTCATTGACACCTCTTTCTGATAATATGCTTGTATTAAATAATTTATATATAAACAATTAAAGTCTATTTTTTGGTTTTACTTTACCGTCGTTAGCTGCCTGACATACAGATGTGTCAGCCTGTGGCCATTTTTCTATACCAGTTACTCAGTTGTCTTAATTTTTCTTAATGTGCTTCAGTTTTTCTGGATGTATTTTTTGATTAACATGTTCTACTGTACTATATTAAATTTTCACTTTTTCTTGAAGTTCATACATCATTTTTATGTATTTATTTAGCAGTATCTGACCATTTACTATTTAGATAGTGGAAGTTTTTCCCTTAATCATTACATGCTGATAACAGTTTAGCTTTCAAAAGTTTTGGTTTTAGGGGACATCCTACTCCAACTCCTACATTATTAATTTCCAGTCTAATCTGAGCATAAGCCTGTTTGATGGTACGTGAATGTATTTGCGTCATTTTTTCTTATAAGTTCTTATAACTAGGTTTTTTGAATTACATTTTATTATTATAGCTTTTGTCAATATTTTATTGAAGCTTTTCATAGTCTGAAACAGTTTGGTATTCAGTTACTCATATTTCCCAGGCAGTGATAATCCCTTGGTTGTTGGCGTTAAAAAACTATTGTTGTACATTGTTATTGTCATCTGATGACAATACAACAAATGTTTTGGTTTTGTACCTTTTAATTTTTTTATGCCTTTTTTTAAAAATAAACAATCAGAATGTCTTTGTGTATGTTCATTTAAACTGAACAACCACTGGACTGATCTGAATGAATTTACCAATGTATTTATTGTACTTTGAAGATGGTTTTAAACATAAATTTATTCAAATATCTACAATAGCGAGTAAATTGTAAAGCTTAAACAGAGGTGTGTTTTATTACATCATTTTTCATGCAGTAGTTTGAGTTATTGATAACATTCTGTAAGAAATAGTTATTTGGCTCTTAATAGTGAAATTTATAAAAAAAGATAGAATTTTATTTATTTTTAAATCAAAATCAGGTTAAGTGTTCTCATAGTGTCAGTAATTTAATTAAAAATTTTATTGTTCCATGATTTTCATCAGTAGAGCAAGTAGTTAACTTTTTTCCAAGCACTGTATACTGTACATATGATTAAAGGCACATTGATAAATAATTTTTAAAATTTATATTGTCTTTATATTCCATTTAAAATTAAAGCAAAAGAACTTTTATTTTAATGGCTTTATTTATTTCAGTTTGTGGTCATTATCATAATTTATGTCTAACTGGTAGTATGTGATTACCCATTTTTGGTTTGCTTGGCATTTCTCCCGCCACCACCCCAATCGGTCGCCCTAAAGCATACAACCAAATGTCTGTGCCAGAAACGGCTATTGAGCCTCAAACAGTTTAGCGACCAGTATCCTAAATAGCTCCTAGAGCTTACCTAACAGAGTGAGCGGACTAAGCGCGTTGCCTTATACCACCGGCTTATGTGTCCCAACTGCTCACTTGTCATATATTTGCTAAAATGGTTAGGCGCACCCCATCAACTACTAAAAATATATATGACATTCATAAATTAAAATTTATTTTGTTGGGACAGCAATTCGCTGCCACACCTAGGTCCCTGAATGCCAGCAAGTACCTGTCCACTATATTAAAGCACTTGGACCCATAATTGGCTGGTGGTCAGCCATATAAAAATAAAAGAGACTTAAATGTTGGTAAAAAGACCCGGATGAATTTTGGACAAGTATACACTTAAGACAGTATAAATAACAAATTTGGCTGATGATGCAGTAGGGGACTGCAAAAACATTACTATAAGGTAAAATAGAATTTTTTAAGTTTTGTTAAAAAAGGTGTTTTTGTTCATAGGTAATCCCATTATCAGATAAGAACCCCCACATTTTGTATAAAAAAATATTGTTTGTTAAAAATATTAATATTATTATATTAAAAATATACATAAAATTTGTATTTTTGTTATTTTAGTAATCATTAAGATATTTTGTCAGCCTTATAATTATTTTTGAGAAATCAGCTTTAATTTGCATAAATTGTGTCTACGATTATCATGGTAAAAAAAGTATGTTTAATTTTGCTGTTTTTTAAATTAATTTATGTTTAACATTTTTGAGGGATGATTAGTTCACTACTTTTCTTTAAAGCTTGTAAATTACTATGTAGCATGGACATTTTTAAGTGTGTGAAAAATATCAAGCCTGGCCAGGAACTTTTCAAATAAAAGGCAAGTTTTCCTGTTTCATGAAAGTGAATGTTAGAAGTGGTACTTCCTTTTTTATAGTATTAAAAAAACATGACTTCCTTGTTTTACAAGTTATGTAGAAAACCTACAATTATTTTGATGAAATAAAAGAAAAGAAAATTTTACTCAAAACATATATATAGATATATTTATGATTATAATAAAATATACAATTTTATTACATCTATTTATTGCATATAATTTTTTTATCAGCTTGTTTCAGCTGCTGAAAAGGAAATTATTGATAGAATTATTGATCATGGCCAACAAAAAGCTGGAGATTTGGACTGCAATGTTGTACAGAGCTTATATAAGTATGTTTCGTATGTAATAATTTATTATATATTTAAATCTATAAATCTGATCTTTTTGTGTAAATATAGGAATGTAATAATAATTAGTAGTGTAATAATTTGTCTGCTTTCTGGTTTTTTCTTTTATAACTATTATGTTTAAGGGTGGATATAGTCATGATGCACCTTAGCCTAGAAAGCTTTCTACGGGTGGAAATGTATATACCCACATCTTTATGAATTAATGAATTGTGAGAATTTTTAAGAATTTTCCCAACTACTAAAGTTGAGAAACACTAGAGTTAGCACTTTTATGGTTGAAAAAGATTGCTCAGATAGAAACTTGCAGTCTGGGACTTCTCCAAGTACATTTGTGTCCTATTAGATATTGAATTTTTGCATTCTTGTCTTAAGATTTTTTTTTTTTTTTTGCCACACTGCTAGCATTTGTGACAGTACCATCAATACACGATGCATTCAAATATGATTTCCTGTCTAATGCTGCCTGTGATTTTCACTTTCATTTTATCTCTTGGGAACCAAATATTTCCCTCAGCTATTTGTTCATCTGTGCTGTGATGAGTTTGATACTTTTCACATTTTTCAATTTCTTGGCTAACTCAATCAAAGTAGGATTGTTCTCCACAAAGAGCGTTTGTCTTTTTGATCAAAAAATTGATAATTCTTCAGATAAGAGCACTGTAGACTGATTGCCATCCTTCATATAAAAAGGATTGGTGTTAAAACTGCTTGATATTTAACCCTGCATGGATTCTCACAGTTCATGATCACCTGTATCAGTAAAATTCAAGGGACTAGCCATATTTGTTTGATACATTTACAAACAATCATACTCATCAATAAATTCTTATGTATATGATAAAATTACAAGGGCATGCAAATGCCTTTGTATGCAAATGTAAACAAGACTTTATTTTTCAAAAAGTTTTTATTTGGTGTAATCAAATAGCCATGCATACATAATTTTTCAATGTAATCTTCTTTGGAAATGCATTTTTCTCAGCAGATTTGGAGGTTTTTCATCTCGGCATTGTAAAATGAAGAGGGTTGTGTCAGGAGCCAATTGTGCAAAAAGGCCGCATCATCCCTCCTAGTGCTTCTTTAAGCAGCCCAAAGAGATGAAAATTGCAGGGTGATAGGTGAGGGCTATAGGGAGGATGGTCAAGTGGAGTTCATCTCATTTCCTCTAACTTTCTGCAAGTTAGAGCTGCAGTATGGGGCCAAGCGTTTCATGGAGGAGAATAACATCTCGAATCGGTTGGTCACGTCTTTTGGAACAATAAGCAACCTTTACTTCATTCAAAAACTCACAGTAATAAGCAACATTTATTGTGTGACAATCATGAAAGAGATCAATGTGCAAAACACCTCACCAATCGCAAAACAATTGCAAGCACCTTGTTAGCTGACAGCCAAGTCTTGGCTTTCACAGGGGCTGACTCCCCCTTCCTCCACCACTCCATGCTGGCTTGTTTGGATTCAGGTGTGCAATAATGGACCCAAGTTTAGTTACAGCTGACAATTCAATTCAAAAATCGATTCCCTTCTGAAAACCATGTTGAAAGCTCCTGACAGACTTGCAAACATCTCAGCTTGTGTTCTGCTGTCAAAAGGTGAGAGACCCACCTGGCACACACTTTACGGAACCGTAGGTCTTTTGTCATGATTGTGTTTGACAACTTTCATACTTATTCCATTCTGTGATCCAATTTCGGAAACTGTCAGATGTCGATTGCCCTCAATAAGGTCACAAATCATGCGAATATTCTCCGTAATGCTGCTCCAAGGACAGAGATCATGTTCCACATTTTCAACCTGTTTACATTCTTTCTTGAATTCCTTATGCCAGACAAATACACGAGCCCTTGACACCTGTTGCCCTGACATCGTCAGTGCTACTACCAGACACTGCCTGGTCTTCCCATTCCTGACATCCCCACCAATGCACTCTAGAAGCAGCCGCCTGCTCTCGTCAAACTTACACAGTCAGAATGAAAAATCTTGTTTATATTTGATCCACTCTTATATGATATAGTACCTTACCTATCACAATTTTTTTGCACTGTATTATATTTACTACATTTTTGTCTTACAGCTAAATGATGTTAAATTATTATGTGTGTAATTTATGTTAGTACGAACTAACAAAAATTTTTAACTGCTGATTACATGCAAAAAAAATTGATATATTTATCATGCATTGTCTCTATATAATTTTTTTTTGTAAACATTAATTAGACTTGGTAAGAAGCTGTATTTTGTTTCCTTTTTTTAATTTTAATTCATCTAAACTATTATTTTTTAGCATTAAAACTTTAAAACATTTTTTGTTTTCATTTATTTATTTTTATTTTAAAATCTGAATATCAAAACTAAAAAAAAATTAATTAAGAAATTAATTATGTATAGCTTGTCCAAGCCAAATTAGAATAGATCTGATGAACAGCATAGCTGTATATCTTGCTGCCTAACAAGCACGGGTTTATAATATGATTCGATTAAAGACAGTATGTTTACAGTACAACTATTGTTCATTCCAATCAATAAACAAATTCACATCTTATATTTATTAGTTACTTAATCCTAAGTTTATATATCATTAAATTAATAATTTATTTCTTTATTAGATACTGAAATATGTATGTTGTGAAATATTATGCAGACTAATTGGCTGTTACTGATTAGTGTTTAGACCAAAGTATATTTATTTATAGTTTTATAACTGTATATAATATTCAAGCCAAACAAGCCCAAGATTGATTTCTACTGTTTATGCTACACTCTGCCCTTTGTTCTGGGAGTGGTGAACAACCTTACACTAGCGTAGGCAATGAGTAATACATAATAAAAATTTTTTTGTTCAGGTTTGTGTAAATAATAACCAAATGTGTCATTCTAAACATTCAAATGAAATATTAAATCTCTATTTATTCAAATCATTCCTGATTCATTCAGAGACTAACTTGTTTTTTTAAATGATTCATTCTAATTTATACTGTATTTGCAGTTGCATATGATATATATATATTACAAACAATAATATCAATCACATGATTTTTGGCGGGCAGTTATATTAAGACTCAGGTTTCTCTTTAAAATTGAAATATCTTTAAATAGATTTTCACTTTTTTGTTGCTCTTTATAAATTCTCACTTTTTTGTTACTCTTATTTAATGAATTTTTCTAATGTGGTTGGTCAGTCTAGTACCAGTCATCAGAGACTCAACAAGTATTAAAATTTGTCCAGTTAATTTTGTGTGTCTAGAGAGTAAAGATATTGTCTGATTATAGTGTTCTTTGAGTTTCAGTTCTTGAAAGTAGTTGAAGTCTTAAGTGAAATTTTAAAAGTAATTTATTCACATTAAATTGGTAAATTTTTGTTGGCTCTATTGTTATGGTAATGAAGTGATTTTATTATTTTGCATATTATGTCCAATTTATGTGGAAGAGATATTCATCACCAAGGGAAAGAAATTATACACAACGTTTAATTACATGACTGGAGAAGCTGCAGTTGGAATGTTTGTTAGTGACCCCAAAAAATTTGTAGAACGTGTTGCATGTGCCACAGGGAGTCTCAAAAGAACAACAGTTTATCGAATTACTGGTGAAATAGCTTTGGAAAAAAATTCAGTCTCCTTGCTAAGGAATAAAACACAAAAAGGAAGTTACAGACCCGGACAGTTTTTATCGGAATGATGTATGACAAAGTGTTAAAATTTTACTTAACTGAGGGCTGCTTGCCTTCTCTAAGGAAACTTACCACAAAACTAAAAAGTTATGGGATATTTAATGGGCAAAAGAGTAGTCGACACTCTTGTTAAGCATAGACTTCAAATCTAAGAGAATCAGAAATACCAGGGCAATTCTTTTTGAAAAACATAATTAATATTCACTACAAACGGTTTGTTTATTTGAATAAAGTTGAAAAATATTGAGTTGAAGGAAGACCAATCACCTCGTCAATGAGACTTATATTTTAAGTTCTCATTGCTATCAGAAATGTTGGCAACCTTCAAATGCGTCTTGTTTCTATTAACATTTTGACTTTGAGATTTGTTACATTTATTGCTTGTGTTAACTGCTTGTTTATCTTTATCATATTCTTTCATTTTGGTTTTTATCCATTATGAGATTCCATTGTCAAATTATTAATTTGGATTCTTAATATTTAATTATCAATCTATTTATAATTTTTATTAGATTTTACCTCTGAACTTTTTTTTTCTTAATTGCTTACATATATTCATTTTGTACTTATTTTTGTTATTTTTAATTTATACTTTCAAATCAAATGTAATATTATTATTAAATAGTCCCTGGAATTAAATTGTAAATGATAATATTTTAAGAGCAGAAAACTTCTCTAACATTTTATTTTACTTATATATTTATAAAGTAATATCAGTTGGGCACCCTGTTACAGGTAGCAGTGTTTTGTTTTTTTTTTAATGATGAACATTGTAACAGTGTAAAATTCCAAGCCTGACAAGAATAGATCTTGGAATTGTAAAGTTAGATTTCTATTTAATTAGATTATGAGAAATTATGATTTTGGAATCACAGGTTTTGTTATTTTGTTATTAGAAAGTTTATTATTATTATTATTATATTATATCATATCTTTTACTTACTTTTAGGAAAGGGTTAATATACTTAGAAGTACCTGTTGAAGAAGGCGATCATATAATTGTTCCACCATTGGAGGGATTTGTTATGAATAGAGTTTTAGGTGATTATTTTGAAACCCTACTTTATAAAATATTTGTGTCTATTGATGAGCACACTTCAGTTGGTGAGGTAAGTTTTTTTTTTTTAATCACTTTCAGTTTTTAATGATATGGGACTGAACTCATTTATATTCTATCAATATAATAATTATTTTCTGAATAATAGTATTTATATTTCTTATTAATTATATATAACTATTTTATAGATTTTTGGCTTGATTACATTTTTTTCATACAACCCTATTTTAAGTTATATATTTATGGTTTTGAAATCCGATTCCTCATCCATTTCATATACAATGGTATATTCTGTAAAGTATATGTATGTGATTCCTTGTAAATTCTCTTTGGTAATGGTTTATGGCCCCTTCCAAGCAAAATTTTAGTGACAGGAGAGTCAGACAGTAGATACATATTAAAGCAGCAAAGGTGACACAGACACCCGTGTGTTATAAAACACAATTTTATTAGACCAAAAATTTATTATGTGAAAAAAACATTCTTATGTTTAAATAAAAACTTTGTAAAAATAATGAAATAAATTTTGGTTGGATTCAGCTCATCGCTAAATTCTACTAGATATTAATGAATTATAATGCACTTAAGAAAATTTTATTCAATCTGGAGGAACTTTCAGGAATTGTTCATAAATTTTAACAGTTTTATAGATACATACCAATTTTTTTTGTAATGACCTTTTTTTTTGAATGTACAAAAGCAGTTTAAAAAGAAAATTGTTAACTATTAATGCAAATAAAATTGATTCTTGTATTCTTCTTTCTCTTTGTATAGAATAGCAAAGTATAGAAAAGTGGCCATTATAGTTCCATTTATCGTAATTGTTAATTGGTTTATTAAGAAATTGACATTCCCAAAGCCTGTTCAAAAACCATATCTTTCTCCAATTAGAATCGGAAAAAAAATTAATTTTGAATATTGGTGTAAAATGGGAATTTCTTAATTCTAATTTTTACTATTGAAGTAAGTAGAAAAATATGAATTTTAGATTAATTTTATTGAAATTGGGTTTTTCTGTGTGTTGACAACAAAAAAAACGTTAAATCATGAAATAATGAATTATCTTTATTTATTTAGTATTGTAAATTGTGAGTTTAAAACTATTAATTATTATTGAGAATTTAATTTGACTCTGTATTTGGAAGTAAGTTTAATCTATTTTGAATAAATAAATATTTATATATTTATCAGATTGCATCTTAATAGCAAAATATATAATTATAAATCACTTTTATACTTACTATTTGTTGTTTAATTATGCTTGACATTTGGAGACACATTCATGGTGATCATTACTCCATCATATAATTAAAATATATAACAATAAAAAAGATTATTATTTATTTAGTATTAAATAATAAGAGAGTTGTACATCCACTCTTAGTCGTAATTAAAACTACTGTACTGAATATACTCTTTTGATATTAATGCTGCAATCTGTGCGTCAAATTAAGAATAATTTATTAGATCCATTTCAAAACATATTATTTTTAAATACACTTTAAATGGTCACATTAAGAAAAACATAAATAATTTTCAAATATTGATAATATGTCATGTAATTAAAATTACTCATACACTCAAAAAAACATGTACATAATAAAAAAAAATCAAACTAAGATATTATAAATGGACAATTAAGATTTGACATCAATTGACATTGAAAATCTGCTTAGAAATACATTTATAAAGTTTATTTAAAAACAGTATTTATTGAAATGGATGGTATTAAATTATTAATTCCTAATTTGATTGCAGCATTAATGATAGCTGAATAATCATTACATAAATTTTAATGGAAGGTTGGCACGGCTATCACTTATTGTGTTTAAAAAATAACTTAATTTATTATTATTTTTTAATGTTGTGTATTTTAATTATCATTTGGTTAAATAGTGATCAACAGGAAAGCACTTATGGTGTCAAGATTAATTTAGCAGCAAATAGTGTGATTAGTACTGATTTATACCTGAACTTGCTGGAAGCTTAGCTTATTATCTTCAAACCCATTAACATGAAATATGCAGGTGGCCTAAATTTGGGAAGCAAGCAGTCGGCCTATAGGACTGGGGTAGAAAGTGATTGCTATGCTGCTCTCAAGGCTTAACTGGCAGTGCATGATCTAGTAAATCCTTATGTTGCATCATTTATAATTATTGTGTTATTTTTTTACTGTATTCATGGTATACTTGATGCCCTTGAACATTTTACCTTCTTGGAAATTCTGAATTCTGAAAGAATTTGTACAAGCACTGCATACTACACTATTGAAATATGAATGGTGTTTAATGCCAAATCAGAATTATACAAATTAAACAACAGTTGTCTTAAAACTACATTGGGCAAACTGGATAAAAAAAAAACCACAACAAAGAATATTACGTACTATATCAAAGTCATACTTTGCAAATTATTTTATAGTACTTATTCATTCAGATGTTAACTTCATTTAAATTTTACACATAACACATAAAATTCACAAACCCCCTGATTCACTTGAAAATAAGAAATTTACAACACATTAATTTGAAAAAAATTTTCAAACTAGCTGAAAAGTACAACTCGGATTAAATGTGCTATTTTACCTTTTGAGAGACAGATTTTCTAACCATTAACATCAATATCATCTGCAACAACTCTAAGGAAGAAACTGCATTTTAATTTTGCAAAGATCATCAGGAAGCATAATTGTTATGCTTAAAGTATTTAGAAAGAGTGAGTTTTGTTAAATTTATTATTTTATATAAGTTTAAATCACCTTTTCTTACACTGACTTACTGGACTATAGGAAAAATTAATTTTTATTATTTATTGTTTGTTAAAAAAAACTTAAAATATAAGTTATGTTATTAATTAATTAATTCTGTAAATGCAAAAAATTGAACATGTGGTATTCTATAACTACTGTAAACAAGTATACTCTTTCCAATCTGTTATATTTAGTTGATTATTTTTACAAATTGTTCCTTATGTCATAGTTGCTGATAGTCACAGTGTGCTACTAGCAGGTATTAAGCAAGTACTAATCGAGTGACTTGTTATTTTAACTTTTTGAGTGCAGTATATAGACTTGCCAAAAAGTCAGAATGATTGTTATTCTAACCATTATTGTACAGCGCCTCAGGCAACAGATCTGGAGTCTTTACCACTCCAGATCAACAACTGTAAAAGTGCATGTTTGCACAGACATGACAGTGTGACTAATAAAAAGATCTAGAGTACACAAGAAACCGTAGAAGATGCTTAGTATATAGGAATGCAGCTATTTTGCTGCTTAAAGGTTGGTACTGATAATTCCGGTCATACTTCTGATTCCAGACGCCTTGCAAATCAAAATGGTTGTTTTTAAAATAGTTAACATGTAAAACTTCTGGCCTGGCTTGGCTGTTGACAGCACCAGTAGTGCACTAACCAAATGATTGTTTATGGATGAAAACTTTTAAATTTGATGCCAGCCTACCTCAGCCATTACTGCTGACTGACCCAGCAGCGATAAGTTTACTAAATTTTAAATATTAGTGATCCTGAAAAAAGGCCATTATTATTCAAGGTGCCTCTTGTAAACTCTGACACTTATTTTTACTAATAGTTGTTAAAAGATAATATGCTTCTATTTTATTTGTTAGGGGCTCATTCTTTCTACTTTAAACAGTATAATGTTTAATTATATGTTAGTTAGTAATCATTTATTATATATTTGCCTTTTTATTTTTAGTTATATTGAACTGTGATTATTTAAATTCTTAATTTTTTTAATTAAGTGTTATTTAATTTTATCAGTTTACATATCGGTTGTAAGTTTCATCCATCACTGTCAGCCTGTAGATGGTAATAGTTTTCTAAGATATCTTTCAGTTTCAGTTTAAGATATATTTCAATTTTATAAATTTTACTTGGTGTTAAATAACTTTAGTAATGATGGAATTTATAGTTTATTTTTATAAAGTTACTAGATGGAAATGCAATGAAATTACACCAAGAAAGAAAACTCAGCAGAGATGGAGTTACAGAAAATTTCAACAGGGCAATTAAAATGGCTAATTTTTGTTAGTTTGTAGCCATATAGCTAATTTTTGTTAGCCATACAAATGGCTAATTTGTATCTTAGTTTTAAGGTAAAAAAGTTATGATAAATATACTGAATCGACTTTTATTTGCTTTCAGCTTGCAAATGTTTTAATGACTGACATTCAAGCAGTACAAAATGCTGTATCATTATATTGTAGATTAGGTTTTGCTAAAAAGAAAATTTTAGATTTAGAAAGTCAAATTTGGCATCCGTCTTGGAGTCCAGCAAGAGCCAGAATGTAAGTTATAATTAAATTAGACTTTGTTCCTCAAGAAAATTAAGTACGTGTAAAAATGTATATATTATGAATACTTATAACAACTATTTAGAGTAGTATTTTAGTCCTTTGACCCATCTCACTATTGATTCCCAATCATTGCTGTAGTAAACAACTAAAAAGTAGTACAATTATTAATGCAATAATAATGCCTAATGTAAGAAAAATAAATTTAAAAAAATATAAGAACTGAAGAAAAAAGGGAGAAATAATTGCGTCTGATCATTTCTGTATGTGTTCATATAATGAAAATTTTCAGTATGATTTGACTTCCAGGTTTCAAAATGTAATCTTTGGCTGCAGTGTTTTATTCTACTTCAAAATTGAAGAAGTTGTACACAAATAACACTGTTAGTATTAGATTGATAATTAGAGACCGAATTATATGCAACATAAAATGCTTGAAATATGCATGAAGAATGCTTAAAATATGCATGAAAAGTGTAAAAATATGCAACTTTTAATTATAAAAAAATAGTAATTTTTAGTTTTTTTTATTTCAAAATCAGCATACATTAGTAATTAGTTGAATAACAGATTGATAATTAACAATTATTCAACATCTTGTTACTTTTGTAAATGTAAACAATCTGGTACTGTTCCAAATGTTCTGTAGTAAGATTGTGTCTTCGATCACTCAAAATATTTTTATAAGTGGAAAAGGATCATTCCAGATCCACTGAGGTAACTGGGCAGTATTTGAATTTGGGTGCCGTCCCATTAATAAAACTATCATTTTACACAAAAGTTCAAAGCCTGGGTTATTGTTCAAAATGTTTTCAAATTTTTCTTTAAGTTTACATGGGAATACCTCTGGCAGTGTGAAGTTCATTTGGCGGATTTTGTTCATTAACTGAATAAATTCAGTCAATGCCAAACCTTGAGTTTCAAGCGTTTTAATACTCACAGGTATGTGGAAAAAATGAGTGCTAATCCAGCTATGTTTTTTTTTATACAAGAATCGTTAAATGCTTCCTTGGACTGACAAACTGCCATAGCCTCTGCACTATCAAAGTCGTTTACTACACTTTTGATGGCCTCAAAATGTTTATTGTAAAACAGTACAGCTTCAATCTGTGTTCCCTATTGAGTTACCTCTGGTTCAGGAGGTAAAGACACATTTGGCAGTTTTTCTTTATAGGCCTTATTGCAAGCAGGTTCCTTAAAAAACACTTTATTTGTTGATGAAATCTGTTTATTTACATTCCTAAACATCGATCATACTTCTTGAGCGAATCAATTTACTCCGTAAACAAAGCATGTCAGATGAATCAAATTGGGATAAAATATTTGGGGGGGCTTTGGTTGCCTTGATTATATAGGGAGCAGCATCTGATAGAAATATAAACAAACACTCTTTTCATCTGCAGAAGATTCAGGAAATATTTTTTTAATACATTAATTCACAAATCTGGCGATCATAGAATTTGTCTTTTCAAGGTCTTTGTAGACCACCAGATAGGAAAAAGAGGGCTCTAGTTTTAATGCACCGACAATTAAATTTGCAATGTAATGGCCACAATTGTCAGTAGTTTCATCAGCTGAAATCCAAATAATGCTATCCTTGAGTTCATTGCGTATTTCTTCCAGAACATGTAGGTAAATTGTTGGTATGTAATCTTTACACAATGTTGATTCATCTGCTGGTATATTTTGATTCAAGCCATATTTTTGCAGAAAATCTTTGAAGGTAGGATTTGTAAGTTTGTGAAGAGGAATATTACTTGTAAGGAGTGCTTCACATAAATCCATGCTAAAGTAACTTTTTTGTTTACCTTTGGAAGTGAAACCACTGCTACTTGCCACTTTTATAAGTGTTCTCATGGGCCTTTCTTTTGCAATCCTGAAATATGAAGATGACTTGTTCATCTATGTTGACATGCTCATTTATTTGAAACTTTTTGTGCACAAAATATTTTTCTCATAAACTCGACAATATAAAACATTTCCATCATATGTAAATGTTCCAGGATAGTCAGCTATCTATGAAGAGGCATTTTTTTTTCGGTAAGCATGGTACACATTAAACCTTGCTCAAATAAATAAAAAACTAAACTAATGCAATGAGCACATCAACAATAACTTGCATAATTTAATTTCCTAGGGGGTGGAATGCTTCAGTAGGCGTGCGTGATGCAGAACGGTATTGTCCGTCTTTGTCTTGTGTGAGTCTGTGTTTTATTTGTCCTCATAATAATATTATTCTACCAAAACCATAGACGCACAGCTGCTAAGTGCTCTCTAAGAGCCATGCGGCTAATAGGTTTGGCCGGCTTCAACGTAAGATTTCATTTATTTACCGAAAAATATTGTAAATATAGCAAAAATATGCATATCACTAGAATTTAAGGAAAATATGCAATAACCGGTGAGAATGGGCTTAATATGCAAATGCATATAATCTGGTCTCTATTGATAATGAAAGAAAAAGGAAAAATTTGGGAAATAATTTTTCAAAAACTGTTTAATTTTTATTTATTGGATTCTTAATTTTCAAGTTAACTATGAAAAAAGAGCATAAAATAATTTTTCCTGGAGGGACTGAAAAATTCTGTAATTTAAAATGTTATAATTCAGTTAATTTTTTTATTGAAAACAGCAAAAAGAAAATGTATTTCCTTTAATTAAGCTTTATAAAAAAGGTAATTTGTATCTGAGCACTTTTTTTTATACAAAATGATACATGGAATAATGTAATTAATATTGATAATTGTTATAACGTGTGTTTCAAAAAGGACGCAACCCTAAGATTAAGAAGGTAGAAGTTACGCAAAGGTAAATTTTATTCTCTCTACATGACAGTTGACACTACTGTACTTGAGGTTAGCAGCTTGTAACAGTTGAAATGTCCTCCTTATGCACTAGTGCTATATTGTGTTAACTATGTTGTTTTCCAAGGACAAATGTGTGTTTATTATTAGACCTATTGCACGTATAAATCTTATGAACAAGTGAAAAATGAGTTTCAGATCGCTCAGAAAGTTATATTCACACGCTGGGTTTTCACTATCTACAGATTTCAGGGCTACTAAAAAAATTGAAATTGCATGCTTATCGCATTAGTGTCATTTAAGAACTGAAAGAAGTAGGCCATGGAAAATGTTTGCAGTATTGTGGTTGGTTTCGTACTCTTGTTGATGACAATTGAAATTTTTTGATCGTACATACTGTCAAGTAAAAGAAAAAAAAGAATGTATCATATTTATTTTTGTTAATTTTGTATTGCTATTTGTTATTGTATATTAAATATATCTTTGTCATTGTGAGCAACTGTTTGATGGTTAGCCTTTAAAATTATTTATAAAGAAATTTTTATATTATATAGTATTACTAAAATGAATAAGTATAATTGTAAGAGAATAAAAATATAAATTTCTCCTTTTTTCTTTTTATCGTATAAAAACAAATGATATTAAAACCTTGTCTTTACATTTTTTTTAAAATTATCTCTTTTTCCTGAGTTTTCAATATGGAAAAATTAATGTAAAAGTAATTGCAAGATTTATTCCTGTATAAAATTATGTTTTTGTTTGTTCTAAGGAGCCTTAGTCCTATATCAGATGAACCATTACTACTGGAATTAAATGCTGCTTTAGCCGAAGCAGGAATAACAAGCGATGATCAAAGTATTTCAGCTGCTGTTACAACACCGAGTGAATCTGATGATGTTTCAGATCAGTCAGCTCCATTAACAAAAAATAAACGTATCGCATTCATATTTGATTCTACTTTGACGGCATTTCTAATGATGGGTAATTTATCTCCGGTAAGCTTTTTTTTTTTCCTCAACCTTGTTAAACACCCCCAACATCCCCAGCCTCCGCCGTTAGGCTATGCGCAGGAATGTCGGAGTGTCATGGCAGTCGACTGCCCCCCTGACTTGAATCTCCGGTAAGCTGTAACTACACTCATGTACTCTTTGTCATTAGTAATTTATCTATGCAAAGCTTAGTAAAAATCACATTATATCTTTTCAAAATACCTATTTAATGTATTGTTCAAAATACATTGTGAACAAATGAGCTCCCTCCATTATGTCATTCACTATATTCACACATATACATATCCAGTGAAAACATTTTAATAATACATCTGATATCATAGTTGTCTATAAAGTGAATGCTTTTTTATACTTGTTTATTATTTTCTTTGTTCTATCCCAGTCTTTTAACCACATTTTTCTTTAATTTGTTTTTGGTAAAGCAAATCTCAAGTTTTGAATAAAGAATAAAATCATAAATTAAACAATAAAATCAAGATGAATTCATTAATTGAAAATTAGGATTGTTTTTGATAGTAGACGTTTAAAAGTCAGAAAGTAGGCAAACAAGTAAATTTACCTCAAGCTAATTCTCTGATTCTTCATTGAAGAATTTCATGTAACACTCATTTTTAAAAATACAGTGACACTTAACTGTCTGCATAAAATATGTTATTTGGTGAACATATACATTTAAAATTAACTAAAATATATATTTGTATGAGATGCTAATAATAACATTCTCATGAATGTATACTGTGTGTATTTTTAGTAGTGAGAAATCATTACTTGCCTAAACTCAGCTTCTAAAGCAGATCTCCCATTAATCCTGTGAAACTTTCTTCAAAATGAAATTCATTTATATGTAAACCAGATATATCTCATAAGGAAGATGAAAAAAACCTTCTACGTATGTTGGTGGTTTTAAGTTAGTTTTTGAATCTTTTAGTCTAACAAATATTTCAGTGCTAGAAATATGCATCATTCTTGTAGACAAATTTTAACAACAGATTATTCATAAGAATGTAATTTAGAAATAAAAAAAATGATGATAAAGTAAAATTACTTTACATTCAAAAACAAATATTACTTAAAATCTGATGACCTTCATATAAGTTTTATTAACAGCAGCCTCATATGAAAATAGCTCATATGTTTAAAAGAAATGGTAGGATACACTGTAGCTTTAAGGAACAAAAAATTATTACACATACTATATTCAGCAAAAAAACAAACTTTAGTTGTATGCAAATTAAAAATTGCTTTAAGTCTTAAATTCAGTACCAAGAGATCACAGCTTCAAAAATGCATATAGTGCTCATAAAAGCATTCCATACAATCAGGATTTGCCAGCCCACCTCACAGAAAAAAAATAAAAAATGTACTTATTTTAACAATTATATAGATCATGTCCAGTCACTTGAAACATAATGAAATATTTAAAAAACATGTAACTAAATGCAATCTACTAAATGAATAGACAAAGCTTAAAGAAAATTCAATTTTTAAATACAACATACACCCTTTTTACTACAACTTAAGTATCTCATTCCAAAAAAATTACTTATAATTTCAGTTGAAACAACATTGCTCAACTTCTGTTGTGCAGTAGCCACAAATATGTAGAATCATCAGCAGATTACTTTACTGAAGCAATTTGAGACATTAGTAAAAAAAAAAGAAAATTATCATCTTGGATAATAAAAATACTGTTGGTTTCATTTCATTGATTAACAGTTGTTTATCCTGTAAAGTGTATTTTGGTCATTTTCTTTTATCTAAGTAAATTATTTACAAATAATACTTTTTTATCTTCATTTTTAAAATTGTATATATCAAATGATATACACAGGGTGATATTTAGGTATGGAAACAACTTTATACGGATATCTGAGAGGTATTTGGAGGCAAAAATAAATGGGGTTCTACATAGTTCAAAAATATCTGCATTAGTTTTTGTCCACCATCTTGGATCTGCCACATTGATTCAAACTTTAATTTTTTTTAAATAGGAAGGTGGATATATGACACATGATTTTGATTTAAGATTTTACAAGAAAAACAATTTTGAAACCTGTTTTTCTGTTAATGTCTTCATTATTGAGTTATAAGTATTCAAAGTTGCAATGATGGAAAAATCGTGTTAACAATAAAATGAGGTAAAATGCACTGCATGATCAATTTTATTGCATTTTACATTCACAGTGTATACCATAACAAAATTTAAACAGTGCTACAATATTGATAATAATAATCAATAACTAATAATTAACAACATATTAACTACAAAAAAAAATGGTTATTTCATATTATTTTGTAAATAAAAATTAACTTCCAGTATTAATACCAGCTGATATTTGTTACTTATTGTAAATGAAACAAATCAGCTGGAAATATTTACTTAAAAAATGTATTACAAATTTAGTTGAGTAAATCAGCTGTTAATTTACAACAGTGCATTTTGTATTACGTTGAAACAATTCAACATATTAACTCCTCATTTCATCTTTTTACTTCATCATACTTGTAATGGTAAAATTTGACAGTGCTAGTAAAATTAAGCTGTAGACTTAGTGGTTCTAATTTGTTTATTGATGAAAGTTTTATTATTAGTTTCCTCTTTTATTTATTTAGTTTTATTAAATATTAAATCTTCAAATAACAATACCTTCTTTAAGTGAAACCGAAAGAGTAATTTTGTTGATGATATATGGGTATGGTGACAGATTTCGGCCTTTACAAGAGGTTTGTGATTTATTTAATAGATTTTCAAACAGAGAACCAATAGGTAAATTGACTGTGATCAAAACGTAGAGCTATTGAAGAAACCGATACTGTAAAGAATCATCCTGCCAAGAACTGCCACAAGTGATGCAAAGTCATTAGATGTATTGCAGACATTTCTTGAAGACTCATTCTCATTCTTCAATTTGGAAAGCTGTTGTCCAACATGACATAAGTTATTTTTCAGTTCAAAAAATTCTTAAAACAAATAAAATTCACCCTTATAAGCTACACCTTGTGCAAGAACTTTCAGAAGATGATTTTGACTACAGAGTTATTATTGTGATATTATAATGAAAAAATAGACAGATGCAAATTTCTCTTATTCAATAATATTTACTGATGAAGCGATTTTTCTGTTAAATAGCCATGTGAATAAGCAAAACTGTCAATATTGGAGCAATAATAATCCAAGATGAATGTGGGAAGCTCATATACAGCACCCTCAGAAAGTGAACATTTGGGCACAAATCATTGATTATTGTATTGTAGGGTGTTTTATTTTAGATGATAGTCTTACAGGAGACACTTACTGCAGCTTGTTAGCTGATAGGATTTTACCAAATATCTGAGAAAATGTTGGACAAGAATTAAATAATAACTTATGATTTCATCAAAGGTGGGGCACCACCTCATTATTATCTATGAGCACAACAAATCTTAAATGAACTATTTCCAAATCACCGGATAGGTTGTACAGGAGCATAGAATGACCTGCCAGGTCCCCAGACCTGTCTCCACTGAATTACTTTTTTGGGAGTACCTGATACATAACGTTTACAAAACAAAACCTGCATACATGACAAATTGAGAAGAAGAATAATTGAAAAATCTACTTCTGTATCACCAGACATGATACAAGTTATAAATGAATATTACTTGTGGTTAGCACACTGCCAAGCTATAGAAAGGAAGCATTTTGAATATTTATTGTAGAATACTATGCTTTCAAAATTTATTTCATTAGTAAGTTACAATCAAAAACATTATTTAAAATTTTAAAATATTGTAATGTTTAAAGTAAATAATATCAATTGTTATAGGCGTTTAATTTGTTGCTGTGGTTGTTAATTATTAGTTGTTTATTATTATAAATATTATAGCATTTTTTTAAAGTTTGTTATTGTATGCAATATGCATTATGAATGTAAAATGCAATAAAATTGTTCATGCAGTGCGTTTTACCTCGTTTTATTGTTAACACAATTTTTCCACATTGCAACTTTGAATGATTATAACTCGATTACAAAGGCATCAACAGAAAAACAATGTCACCATTGTATTTCTTTCAAAAGTTTAAATCGAAATCATGTGTCATTCCTTGCTAACAAAAAAATTAAGTTTGATATTCAGTACGGCAGACAAAAATTAAAAACCCACCATAATGAGATTTTTTTGAACTATGTAGAACCCCATTTCTTTCTGCCTCCAAATACCTTTCAGATATGCTGTATAAAGCTGTTTCCATACTTAAATATCACTCTTTATAAATGCACCTGTATAAATTAAAAATTATAAATGTATTTATTTATTTTTCACAGGGGTTAAAAAGCCATGCAGTTACTATGTTTGAAGTTGGTAAATTATCGGATGAACTTATTGATAGCTTCTTATGTGAACTTGAAAAGGTACAATTGTTAATTTTTTATATCTTTATTTTTGTGTCTTAACTGTTAGTGTGTAATAATGTATTACCTCGTCCACTTGTGTATTTTACCTGCTTTCATTTTACTCTTTATACTTTTATTGTGTTGGGTTTACCTTATTTATTATTTATTTTTTGAATTAACTGAACAGTTTTGGAATTGGTGTACAAAGCTATTTAAACCTAATGAGAAATTAATTAAGCACAAGAAATAAGTTGAAAGTTAATTTTAGAAATTGAAAGACCAGATATGTATGTGTTATTGTATGCATAAATATTTTATCAAATATGTTTTATTTTGTTGATGAGGCTAGGATGCCCAATCTTATCCAATAGGATTAGCCTTTAGGCTTATTGTCCAGTCAGCTAGGAAAAAGAGTTCCTGAGTTGATCCTTAGGCAGTCTCCTACCATATCCAAAACTGCATTGGTTCTTCAGGTTCCAGTATCAAGTAAAACATGCAGGAGAACCTAGTAGGGTCTGTCCTTGACCAATATCCACATTACTAATAATGGGAAAGAAGGGATCTCAAGAATAAGGAGAAGAGGTAGATGCTGAAAAAGGGCAGGCTACCATCAGGATAATTTATTTTCTTGTCCTGGACCCTATCAAATATCTTAATTACAGACTGATTGAATGAATGTTAAAAAAAGAATCAGTTAAAATAAAAAGAATTTTTTTTGAGATGTCACATCATCCACCAGCAAAAAAATTATTCTGTTGTAAATAATTTAAAAAAAAGGTATTTAAATAAAAATTGTTATTAAAAATAAAATTATCTCTCGCATTGTTTTTTTTTTTTTTGTTTTAGGTTAGCACAACAAGAGATGATAGTGAAGGTGAAGTTAGACGCTACTTTGAACATGCTTTAATATTACGCTCAACTGTTATGAAGTTAAGATATAATAGTAACAGTAACTGTGGTCTTGATTTGATTAGGTGTGAAAGTCTTCAATCACTTGATAATGACACTTGTACTAGGTTACTGAATAAAAATTATGGGTATGTATATTCATCATCATTCTTATACACTTTTGGCAGCTAAAAGAGTCAGTTTTCCCAATTACAGAAAACTTTTAATAAAAAAACTTAAAATTTTCTTTTTGTTTATTACTTCTTTATTACACATCAGAGAAAGAATTCAATATCTTCTTTTTCTGCTATTAGGTATTCATGACACCATTTAACCACTGAATTACAGAATTTTTCCTGTAAAATTTTTCCCAGTTTATAGAACCATCTGGTTTTTCTATTGGCAGCTTGAGGCAGTTCAAGTCTTTGGATTTGAAGAAGATACAATGTTTTTTGAAAATTTTTCAAAATTGAAAATTGTACAGTGTCAAATCATATGAATTTGGTGGCCTTTCAATATTCCTCACTGTCCTATCTATTCAAAAAAGATTTTGAAAGATAAATGTGGTTTTTCTGGCAGAGGTGAGCTTGAATTTTGTCACTACTTCCTAGATTTTTGATAGGGTGAAATAATACCCATGTTTCATCTCAAGTTATTATAGTCTATAAAAACTTGTCTAAATCTTTTATCACTGCATAGATTGTGACAACAGCCAATCTGTTCTCTTTGTGTTTAGGATACAAAAGACAGGAAATCCACATAGTACTTACTTTGCTGAATTTTAAATAATTTTGTGGTATTTTTTAATACATTCAATAATTTAAAGTTTTTCTGGATTTCCTTTATAAATTTTTATTATTCTTCAATCAGTTTTTAACTTTGATCTGCCTTCTTTGATTGAGATTTTTTTTGCAAGCTTGTGGTTCATTTTCAGCTCTCTCCCAACACTCTTGGAATCACTTTCACTGTTCATATCCTCTAGACTGAAAGACAGTCATCCTCAAACTGATTTTTAAACTCATATAAAGAGAAAGATATCCCCTTCATGTGTCAAAAGTTTAATAAATTATTCACTAAGAAACATAATTGTTCTACCAGTTGCTCAGACATCTTGATTACTGCAGAAGGGAAAGAAAAAGCAGCAAACTCTGCTTATGACAATTTAAATCTTCCTTATATATTTCCTGTTTGTACACGTAATATTTTATTACATTGACCTAAAGCAGTATTAGTAAGTAATGTTTTTAAAATGCGAGAGTCATTCAATAATTAAAGAGACGAATTTAAAAAAAATGATATTTATTCAATGACAGTGATTATAATTTTATTTCTCAACAAAATCTCAACTCCCGCCTTTCTTGTGCTTTTTTATTCCATTAGTAATGATTGTTCTTTGAGAGGACCAAACAAAAAACCTGATTGTGCAAAATTGGGACTGTAGATGGCTGTAACAGTACATCCTAACTCAACTTTTGAATAGCTTCAAACAGAAAAATTATTCTTTTGAGAGAGAACCAGGAAATTTCCTCCTTATTGAAGGTGTGACTTATTTTCTGACACTTTATTTGTCACAATGTTACTTATTGTTGATTGTAACTTACTCTTCCAAGTAATCGCAATAAATTGGTACTTCGTAGTCCCAAAACATTGTTAGCCTCACTTTATCAGCTGATGCGTAGGTTTTGAACTTTTTACTGGTGGACAAACTTGGATGTTCCATGGTGTGATGTTTGGATTTCAGCACAAAATGATGAATCCAAGTTTTATGTGATCTAAAAGTAGCATTCTCTTTCACTAAAAGTTCTTGTTTAAATCTCTTATAAATATGAATTCAGATGTGTGTGTAATTTTGAGTTAATTGTCTTGGAACCCATTTTGCAGTAATTGATATTATCACAGATGATGGAATGAACTGAGCCAATATACTATAAATTTCAGTAAAGTTTTATGCAACTCTCCTTGTGAATAAGATCATTAATGTGATTTTTCAAAGTGTCAATTGAAATTTCTGCAGTCTTTTGCTAAAATACACTTTTCACTGAACTATTTTAATGTTTGCAAGTGACTTTTGGATCACAAATATTTTGATTTTTTAAAGGTTTCACACTCGAAAAATAAAAATCTTATCGCAAGATGGTGTTCTTCTATAGTACATATTTCAAACAGAGCCTACATTTTGAAATAAACAAAAGAGGTTTTTAATGATGAAAATTCTTTTTGAACAATTTTTTTCAATATCCAACTTGAATATCAAACATTTATTCAGATTATTGTATTAAGTAGTTTTCTGCTATTTGTCTGTAATTATTGAACAACCCTCAAAGTAATGGAAAATTGATAGCTTTCTCTTATTTAGTTCTAACACTTTTTTTATCTTTCAGTTTACTGGTAACAATGGCTCCACTCAGTAAAGAAGTAAGATCAATAAAATGTGATTGTTTACCACACCTTGGACCAGCAACACCAGAAGTCAATTCAATTTGGTTTAAATTGTTCCTTTATCATAAGACTGGAAGTGGCCCACCTTCTTTATTACTTACTAGAGGTAAATAAGTATATTTCTTACTCATTATAAGGCAGTCACATTCATCAGTAACCAGTACTGTTTCCTTAGTCCTGAATGAAATGCTGACTCTATGCACCTAAGCTGCTTCCAACATTGTTTATTTTTAGTAATCTAGTATGATTTCAGCAATATAAATATATCACTTTGTTATGACAATACATTTAATTCTCATCTCTAAATAAAAGATTCAGTACTATATCAGATTGGATAGTAATAAAGAAAATACACTCAAATTTATCTAATGATCATTTTATCTTCATGAGCTCAGTTTAGTATGATTAACAAAATTTTTTTAATTGTCAAGTTACCTAATAATGCAATGCATTCAAAATATTTTGTAATAAAAATATATGTCGTCACTTTAGATAAAATTAAATATGAACCATTATTTTACAATTTAAAGATTTGATTATGGCTTGATCACTCAATGACACAGTTCATTTATTGTTGTGTATTAATAACTATTGTTTTATTCATATAAATTTGCAATATTATTATTACTTTTAAAAAAATTTAACCATAAATTTTAGAAATGATGTGTATATTTTAAAGAACATTTCTGTCATTTTGTGAACATTTTTTTTATACCTAATTCAGTTAGCTTATAAAGTTGAAGTAAACAAACTGCACATATGAGTTCAGGCAGCCCATTCATAAGCATCTCCTGTAAATTCATATAAAACTACGCGTTTGTTTAATATTCAGTAACCATGTGCAATTATATATATATATATTGTACATTATATGTACAATATATATATAATTATATATATATTGTATATATAATTGTACATATATTTTAAATTTAAATAGCATTTTTATCTGAGTGTTTTTAAGAGTTATGAAATTGTCAATTGTCCATAAACAGTAAAAGTTCACTAATATCTTAGATTAAATTTCTGTGATAAATAAATAATAAATTTAATTCAGTTTTTGTCACCTGATTGTGAGAAGTCCATAGTGCTGTTAGTATTTAGAAACACAATGAGAGACTCAATTTTGTTTTCTGTTATATTATTCAATTCCCAATAATTTGGTTCAAAATGTTTTATATACAGTTTTTCCATTCCTGCTGGCCCATTTTGTAGATTGCTTTTAAGCATAAATTTTTAACATTTAGATATTTTAAAAGTCATATTTCTGATGCTCTTTAACTTTTGATTTGTCCCCAAATTAACTCAATTGGATTGAGTTTACAATGATAGGAAGGTAATCGAAACACAGTTTTACCCATGGATCTTGCTAACTCATCAATTTTATACACATAAAAATTACTTTTAATGCGCAAAACCGTTTGCGATGATTGGACCTAGGTTCATCCTCTTCAAAAATCACTCCTTTTGAACTAAGCCACATTTTGATAACATTCTTTTTCCAAAACACGGCTGGAATTTTTTCCTTTTTACATGAATGATAAGGGGGAATGATAAGGGTTATTGTCCACGACAATAACTAATCTTCCAGAATAGGTAACACAAACCATTTCTCAAAAAACTTGCTGTTCATCTTATTATGATAGTCTCCTGTAGATTTAGATTTAAAACTCCAGAGACCACCATGTCAAACCCACTATCACTGCTGATATATGTAAGTATGAGACACCTACCTTTATCCAATGGAGCCTTATTACTGGTTGATAAGCCACACTGAAAGGGTTCTTTTGATGAATTTACAGCTTCGTCTTTTACAAACAAAACTTTTTGTTGGCCTTCATTGACCCAAGTTTCATCCATATAATATATTCTATGACCTTCTTGCCTCATTTTCTTTATTTCAGTGAGGTAATGTTTTTGCCATGTAATGATATCATTATTGTAAGTTGAAGCACCTTCCCGGTCCTGTTTTTTTGTATATAAAATTCATAATTGTTAAAAATATATAAAAAGCTATTCTTCGAAAATCTAGTAGACCATTATCATCTTTTACAGCTCATAACACTTTGTCTGTTGTAAGCAGTTTGTTTTGAAATTAAAATTCTTGCCCTTTTTTATGAATCGTGTTTTTATCAAAATCTTCAAATTTTTCTTCAACTGACCTATTAAGTTTTGTTTTATTGGAGAACGTAATTCATTAACAGATTAATACTCACAAATCACTTTTTACACTGAAACAGCACAACTTCCACTTTTGTTAGCAGTTTTATTAATGACATCCAAAATCAATGCCATTGGATTATTCAGTAATTTACTCTTATAAGCATTTAAAATAATGTATTTTTCCTCAGACTGAAGAGCTTTTTTCTTGGCTTTTTATTCAGAGGAATACACTACACTCACGTTCCAATAAACTTATAAAGATTGCATTATACAAGTATTAACTTTAAATAACATTAGAGTAAATAATAACAGAAACATAAATTGAATACAAGAACAAAAGAGTGATCATATGAAAAGATCAAGGGTTTTAATAAAACTGAGAAGACATAATATTGTATAAACCTTTGAGTATATGACTACTATGTGACTAATTATACAGTGACTGGTGTTGTACATAGATATGGCTGCATTGTGAATTGGTACTGATACACAGGACGTGACTCAGCAGAATCATGACTAACTCACACAAGCGCAATGTTTGTTTATTCTTCATTCTTTAAGCTAATTGAATACAGTATTATTATTTATCTATGCAGATAGGTTTATTAATTTCTAAATGAATATCTACTTAAAATGCTAATTTAAAAAATTATTTAACATCAGTTTTCCATAAGAATTTTTTTATCAAATTAGGCCTTAGCCATTGTCATTTACCTTTATTTCACATTACTCAATTTCCCTGATGCTACTTCTGGCATGTACCTGACAGCACCAGGTACATACCAGAATTATATACTGAATTATCAGGTAGTGTACCTAACAACCTGAATTATCAGGTTGTTAGAGGTGCCTGATAGACATCTTCTTATTCAGGACCTGCAAGGATTTATTATAAAATATTACAACTTCAATTAATTTTTATAAATCCTTCTTCATTTTACATGCAAGTAAAAGTGTTTAAAATATTCTTATATAAGATCTGTGATATTAATTTGTAGTTTATCTACATGATTGTTTGAAACAATCAGAATAAATGTCTTTAAAAAAATTTAACAGCAACTTTCATTGGTTTTGAAATTAGTTACAATATAGTTAAAACATTTAGTCAGGTTAGATTCATTTAAAAACTACTTCCCTGATTCAATATTTAACTACAAAAAGTATATAATATATTAGATTCTGTTACAGAAGTTTATAAAGCTGAAAAAATAAAAAATTTTCTATGTTAAAATTTGTAAGTTGCTAACAAATATACATTATTATTTAAAAATATTTCTGATTTTTAAGGATTTCCTGTTTTTATAGTTTAAAAATATATTACACACTATGAAACTGCAGGTAGGTATTGGTATTAGTTATTTAAAAAGTGTATTTTTTATGTTTAAAACATCTTCTGATTTATTGGTATATAGCTTCTTTATTTTTCCTTCTTTTTTAGGTAGATTTCATAAGAAAGCTACCTATTGTAATGAGTACCATGATTCGACTTCTGGGAAATTTTGACATATCTTCGCGTTTCACATTCCCCAGATCCCAAAACCACAGTCAGCTCAAAAGTTTATATATATATTTTTTTTTTCACTTTCTTGTGGATACGATAACTGCCGTAATTTTGCACCAATCACTTTCAAATTGTTCCTTAAAGATAATTCGTCCCAAAATCTCAGTCTCGAGTTCATTAACAGCCAAAATTGGATCGTGGGGCTGTAAATGGGGGGTTTCTTGAAAAAAAACAGAATATTGCTTTAACTTTCTTATTAAGTAAAATATCAAATTTGTTTAAGTTCCTATTATTCTTTGGAAAAGGGCCTAAAACTTATCTTAGTAAAGGTTTTTGATATCACCGACCATTGGCCCAGGGGGTGAAAATGTGGGGTTTTGAATACAAAAAAAATCATGCTTCCCTTAATAAGTACAGTATCGAATTGGTTTAAAGTGGTCGTTAGTCCTCTAAACATTACCTAAAACGTTTGAAACAATTTTTAATATGACCAATCCTTATGGCAGGAATGACCAAAATATTGCTGGAATTGTAAGAAGATGGGACTTGTCATATGCTAAATTTATGAAACTTTTTTTCACTTGTAACCATTGTCGTATTGAGTAAATTTGATGTTTTTCTTAACTCTAAGGTTGAAATCTTTTTTATCCCCCACTTAGCACCGGCGAAATCTACCTCCACCTTGTGGCATGCTGAAAAGGATTTTTTTTTTTTAAATTTAAAAATCTTTTAATTACTAAAAAATTGTTCTTATTGTATTATTTACTTCCAGAATTAATAGAAAAAATTATTTTTAACAATTTTTTTAAAGTTCAATTTATTCAAAGATTAAATTTGTTTTACTTACATTAATGTAGATGAAATAGTTTGAAATCTTAAAATAATTCAAATTTTTGGCAAAAAATGTCTCTCTGCTCTTTACTTTTTAATTTCATTCTTTAACTAAAGTAATTTGTATGAAGCAGAGGATAGGAGCCTTTGAAAATCTGATAGAATATAATTTGAAAAGAGTAGGTTTTAAAATCATAATTTTTGTTCTCACAAAATATATGAATGGCACCTTAGAACTATAAACTATAACTATTTAAAACTTTATTTTATTTATATTATATGTCATTTCATGATATAATATTATTTTTTATTATTATTATTATTATTATTATTATTATTATTATTATTATTATTATTATTATTATTATTATTATTATTATTATTATTATCTATTATTTATTTAATTTCATTTTATTATATAATTTTTGTGTTATATTATATACTTATTTTATTTGTATATCCTTTTTTATTGACAGCCTTTCATTTTTTCATTGAATTGAGAAGTAGATTGATTAGACAGAATATTTAATTAGCTTCATGTTGTATATTTCACATTTTAGCATAATTTTTTTTTAATAAAAATATTGTAATGTAATTAATTACAGTTTTTCTTTTATTTGTTGTGAAGAATTGAATCTCTAAATGTTTGATGGCACTTTTTATTCCTGAAGGTGGCTTTCACTTTGTTTAAGAGCTAGTAGTGAAACCATTTACAGTGCAAGCTTTGAATTGTTTCATGGAGAAAATCAAAATGAAAAACATTTTCACAGAGAAAATCAATGAGCAATATCTTTTCAGTCCCAGTAGGCTGGTTGTGAGGACTTATCCAGTTGATGGATGCATTTTCACCTTTACAGGGCAAGGCTCTTCACTCCTATGCCACTTCACACCCGCCAATTTCAACTCAGAAGTATAATGATGTACGTATGTCTCATCACATGTTACTATATGATGCAAAAAATTATTCTCTTGTCACTGAATTTGATTTTCCTGTCGGAGCTGTCTGTAATTTTATTTCTGATCTTGGAACCCACCTGGCATAGATTTTGTGGAAATTAGATTCTTTTTTACAATGGAATAAGCATTTCCATGACCAATATCCACTTCCAAAGCATTTCATCAATCATAAGCTGCTGTTCATATTCAGTCTGGTCACAAATTGTTTAGATTTTATCATCTATTACACTTGAATGTCTACTATGACTAATTTTTTACAGCTTCATGCCCTATTTTAATTTTCTGGCCCAGTTGTAAATTTAGGCATATGACATTGTCATAACCCCAAACTCTGTTCCGCAGTTAAATCAAAATTTCTGAGAGTTTGATGCCCTCATTCATGAGAAACTTCATGGTAACAGTATGCAACCGACAGTGGAATCTATTGCTCTTACATGATGCTACTGAACAGAGAGAAATTAATTTTGAGGAGGTGGAGCTTCTATTCTCTTCTCATACCTCCACTCTTCAGCAGCCCACTTTAGTTCATACATGAGTCATAAAGGTAAAAGTCCAGTTTGTATTTGACTGACTCTCATAGTTTGCATTTAATTAAGTTTAAGTTTAGTAAGGAAAGGCTGTCAGTAGACTCTATGAAGCTCTGAACCTTGGTTGTTTTTATATAAATCTGTGAGAATGTTGCTTGTTTTGTATATTTCAGGTTGAAAATGAAAATTTAATATTTTTTATGTAACAGAATACAAATGTAATTTGTTGTACATTATTGAAATTATATCTCATATGATGTTTATTGACATGAGAATAGATAAGTTACAAGAGAGAAGGTAAATGAACTAAATGATGATTCAGCTTTGTTATACTTAGACATGGCAATTATTGTTCTTACTTTGCATCCTTCAATTTAATTAACTTCTGCTTTTGAAATATCCTTTTATAGACCATTTAGTTTTATGGGGATGCCATCTTGATAAAAAATTGAAGACTATGATGATTTTACACCAAACACACCTGTTTGTGTAAATAGTTGTGTAAATTGGACAGTTGACTGTATTATGTTCACTAAATAGATTTTATTTTGTTATTTACAGGTACTCGTGTTCGAAAGCTTCCAAGAATATTAAGGTCATGTGATAAAGTACTTGTTACGTTATGGGGACATGACCCTACTGTCATTCCTTTATCTAATCTTATATTCGCTCTTAATGATGCATTGGTTCATTCTCCTGTTTTAGCTCAGGTAAATTGTTATTCTGCATCATTTTTGTAGTATATCTTTATACACTATTACATAATAGTAATTTACAAATATATCATGCCATAGATTAATATATTTATTGTTTCTTTGTTGTGTAAATATAGTATCATCCAGAGTACTAAACTAATTACCTTGGGTATAGTTGTTGGTATATTTCTCTGATGAGTTATCGTATGCTTCCAGTTTTGGTAAGATAAGATACCTGTTATTTATTTTTAGAAAATTAAAATCTGTATTAAAACTGGAACATTTAATGTTACAACTTAATGTGTTTTTTTCTGCTTAACTACTTTTTATATAATAATACAGTGTAATCATTTTATTATGCACAACATGGTACTATACACTATAATTCCACTATGGGCTATAACACAGAGATGCTTACATTTGATTTGATTCATGGAATGTAGTTGTGCACAACTGGTAATGTCTTACAGCAAGTGTTGGAAATGTCCACCATTTTCATGGAAGGCAGGTCCAAATCCTTTGCAACATATTTTTTGACACCCTTCGTAGGACATCAGGGCTAATGGAATTCATCTCTGCATCAATGGCTCGCTCCAGGTCTTGTATAATACATGGATTTGCTTGATATACATATTCTTTTAAAAAACCCCAGAGAAAGAAGTCTGGTGACAATAAGTCAGGAAAACAAGGGGGCCATAGACCTTTTAAGATCATGCAATCAGCAAACATTTCTTCCAAAAATTCCATGGTGTTTTTGGATGTATGGCACGTTGTCCCATCTTGTTGCAGGTAACAGTAGCATTCAGGCTGGAGAATAGCTATTCTCCAGTCTGATGAACAAACAGATTGCATAATTATATCCTGGTATGTCAAACTGTCAAGGGTTTTGTAAAAAAATTATGCCTACTGTTGGTCATCAAGAAATTACACACCAAACTCCTACCTTTTGTAAGTATAGTGACAGTTCATGTAAGATGTGTGGATTTTGTGTTGACCAGTATCTTCTGTTGTTCTGACTATTGATCACTAAAAACACATCATCCAGTATGCCCATTCCATTATTTTCCACCTGGTTGATAAACCATTGGTAGTACCTTATTCTTTTAATAGTATATAGGGGTTTCAGTTCCTGTACCAAATGTATTCAGTGTGTATGTAAACTTAATTTCTTTATGGCCTTTTGTGCACTCTCATACGATATTCCTGTCAGCGATTATACTATATGCTAACTTTTCCTTGGAAACTTTTAGGTAATGCACATAATGCTCTTGCACGGTAATTTTCTTCCATTTTCTTTTTCAATTCTATCAATACTAAAGCATGCCTATTCTTCTTATTGTGAGCAACACTCCCAGTCTCTCAAATGCAACTGATCTTTCATGTTACTGTTAATTTGTTTGATACAAGTGCACCTGGAAACCTAACATGAAATTACTCTTTAACTTGGTCATATGACTTGCTTCTGAAGTACATCTTGACAATAAACACCCACTGTTCTATTGAAAATGACATGATTATTCACAAGGAACATGCCACACCACACCACACCACACATTCTGTTATCACAAAGACTATGTGCTCCATATGCACAAAAACAATTATTACACGCTGATGCCACCTATACCATTAGGTTAGCTAACTATGTAGACAGCACCTAGACAAACATCAACTAACTTTCAGAAATTGCTAAAACGTGGTTACTCAATGTCATTGTGCTCAAGACAAATGATGTGCACTATAAAATGATCGCACTGTAGTTAGGAAGGGTCTTATGACAATCTAAAGAAATCTTTAGGTCACTTCAACGAAACTGTTAAAAAATATATTTTTGTGTAAAAGATTTCATTAAATTAAAGGGAAATACAAGGGTGAATCAAATATAAACAGTAATTTTTTTTATAACTTTATTGATTAATAATATACACAGTTCATACCTTCATCATTTCTCTATATAGTCTCCTGCATGATCTACACACTTTTGCCAACAATTTGGAAGCTTGAACATTCCTTTTTCATGGAGTTTTTTTAAGTTTTATTTGAAAAAATGAATATATCAAGGAGTGTGTGTGCTTCTTGATGTCTTCATTATTTTGAATCTTCCCCTCCAAGCAATTCTTTCAAGGGTACAAACAAAAAATAGTCACAGGGGGACAAGTGTGGACTATTGGGCATACTCCGTCTTTTGTTTCGGTAGGTGGTTTTTGTTGACTTAGCAGCTGCCAATTGTAAGCCGCATTCACTGTTCGTTGATTGTGGAGAAAATCAATGAGTAAAACTCCCCTTGAGTAAAAAAAAATTGTTGCAACAGCTTTTCCGCCTGACAAACGGGTTTTGACCCTCATTGGGTACCCCTCATCCTTCCTTCGCCACTCCTTATTTGCCATTTTTGACCCCAGAGTATAATGATGGACCCATATCTCATCATGTGTTACGATGCGCCTCAAAAAAAATTCCCTTCTTGCTGAAATCAATTCAGAAGTCTCTCACAGATCTCCAATCTGACCTGTTTTTGATTTTCATTCAACAACTTCGAAACCCATCGAGCACTAATTTTTTTTAAACCCAAGATCAGTGATAAAGGATTGAGCACTACCACAGCTGATATCCTCTTCTGACACAACTTCTTCAACAGTGAACTGTCAATCACCTTCGATAAGTTCTTGGTGGGCTGACCAGGCCTGCTGCTCTGACAAGGATGTTGGCATCCATCAGGAGGTCCCATGTTGAGTTGGCCAGGGAACTTCTTTTTTCTTCTTCCATTTTTTCTTCTGCTTCTTCTCCAGGCAGTGACAAATTAAAAATCATTCTGGTGTTTGCTCTTTATTGGAGCCTGTGAGTGGTGGGGCCACAACGCCACTGTGGTGGAAGAGCTGCTGCACAGCTACTAGTTGGAGTGATGCTTATGCAGGCACATTTGTATACTATACTCCTGCTGACATCTGAGCTACTAGCATTGCATTCACCAATATGAAGCTCAGCATGTATATGGCAACAATATATATATAGACATCATTATATCATTGCAATATATTTGTTCATATGTTAGATAATGAATTCAGTTACTTTTAAACATGTTAATTGTTAAACTGATTTATAAAGAACCTTGAATTTATTCCATGTAATATTTCTTTTCACAATTGTACATTTGAAAGTGTGCATTCAGTTTTTTAAACATGTTAAGATACTAATATACTGTTACATTTATTTCAGGCATATGGTGTTAATAAAGGTGCTGATAGTAAATTAGTTACATTCCCTTTTACCTCTTTAAATATTGCCAACAATGATCATATCAATGATAGTGATAGTAAATCAACTATTACATCTTTATCTCAAGGTAAATATATTTTTTGTTTATGGTGATTTTGAAAATATTTTATCTTAAAGGATGAATGAATTATTATGGTTATTTATTCTGCTGCATAGAAAACTTAGCTTAATATTGTTTTTAAGCTTGCTCTTCTTTATTTGATGAAATATTTTTCTTCATATTTCCTATTTTACTAGATACATTTTAAAAAGTATTGACATTTAGAAACCAAGAATATGAGTTACCAGCTTACTCACTAACAATGCATACAATCACAGGGAATGAGTCAGCAAACCTATTGCTCTGCCTTTTATACTGATGGTGTTTTTTTTTGCCTGAGCAGATGTTGCATGGTTCATGGATAGTGAAAGAGAACTCTATATATGTGTTCTCATACACTTTGTGATGACCTCTTGAATTATCATCCTGGTAACAACCTTTATATCTACCAACATTGACTAATGTCTTTCTATCTCCTCAGTGTTCAGTCACAAAAATCAGTAATCTTTTTAAAATAGCAGAGTATAGTTTTAATAAATAAAAGTTCAGGTATTTCGTAGTTAAGTCTTTTTTGGATTACAGTATGATATAACTTAAAATATTGCTGCAGTAGAAAGTTGCAAATTATTGTACTTGACTTTCCCAAGTTTCTGTGACAGTTATAATTAACCTCTATATGGGCATCTTTATCTAGACATTATTCAATATCAAATAGCTTGCAAAAAAACGAGTACCATTGATTAGAGATTTCTAGCAATAGTAGCAGGAATTCTGACCTTGAATGTATCAATAATTGTCACTAAAAATGCATACACAGTATTTTTTTATAGCTCAAAAAGGAGAAATTTATAGTTTGGCAACTTTTTAAAAAATCCTTGAGCACATTAGTTTCAGTTACATGAGGTCTCACATTTTTCCTAGGTGGTATTCAACCACCCTATTTTTTCTGTTTTATATATATATATATATAACATATGTAAATAAATTATGAATGTCTATTTTATGGTGTAAAGATGTGCATTTACAACCATCCATGTATCTACATCATAACATATGTTAAATATATTATTTCTGATGCACAAGTTTTCGTCATTTTTATCGTTACCATTCATTTAGATATAAATGATACAGATTAGATGGTCTTTTCCAACAAGAAGGTCATAAAAAACAAGATGTAGGTGCAAATACAAATGTAGATACATCATGATAAAAAAAAATGAAAAAAAAACAGTATGCTATTCATAATAGGACATCACTTAAAGTCAACAAAACTTTATATGTGTGAAATCTATCTTTATGAACAATAATTAAATGTGACCTGATGTTTGCAATCTAAACAACATAAAAATAAAAGAAGGGCAAAAAAGGGCAGTAGGAAAAGACTACTTATTCATTTTAATAGACAACTTTGTTATGGCATATACAGTATGTTTGTAAAGTAACTGTACACCTGTCAGACACTAGTATGACAATTGACAACAATGACTTTCCTTATGTTAGTAGTTCGAAATAATCCCCATGAACATTCATGTGTATCTGCACATCTTTCTTCTTGTTCTTGGAGATTAACAGGTTGTTCATGTGGAATGTTCTTGGTAAAATCACGAATATCAGTTGAGAAGTTCCTGAAGGTGTGGGGGTTTTCTCAGTTTATATTACTATTTGCATTACCCAAGAAATAAAAACCCAGCAGTGTTGAATCCAAACATTATTAATTTCATCTCGGTTTGCTCTTCCATGAACTGGTAAATGATTTACAATAACGAGCTGAATTTATTGTTTTTATTAAGAATATTGGGCCAACTATTCTTCTCCGGGACATTACAGTCCACCACACCTTCTGGTCATAGAGGAATTTCATGTATGACATGCAGGTTGCTGGCAGACCATAAATGTGATTTCTTTGCGTATAAATACCCTGATAATTGGAACCATGCCTTAACAGTGCATAAAATATTGTCAGAATTGTCCACTAGAAACTGTTGAAACCATTCATATTCTTGAATTCACTTTCTACAGCCTGTGGCCGATAACTTTTAAACTATTTTCACTTTATATCAGATGAGATTGAGCTACTTATAAACTGCCTAGTGTGCAGTTGCAGCACCGATGTTTTTCTGTCATGCCAACTTTTACATGGACTTGTTGAGTACTGATGTCTACCACTTCACTCACACCAATCACATCTCTCTAAATTTCTTGATTAGAACTCGCACACTATATTGATTAGTACTGGTTACTTGGAAATCTAATAGAAAATTGGTCTTCCACTGTCTGTGTGCACTCACCTTGTTCATGGAAGATATATTGAACAAAAATTATTCATTGTTCTAAAGTTAACACTTGCGAGTGCATATGTAAAAGTATGATCTTAATCATTCAGGGCCAACACACACACAATAAACAATAAAAACCAGCCACACCTTCTTGTCTCAAGGTCACCAGCCTGACTTGTGGACACAATCCACACACAATACAAGATTATCAACCTTTGCAGAAAACATTACTTGCAGCGCACAGAATATAATCTCTCAATATATAATCACTTTTATATAGATATACTATTATTTTTCAAATGTACTATTATTGCTGTGTAATGACTACTTTCAAAAACATAATTAGGGTCGTTGAAAACAATTATTAATAAGATTTGATAATTGGTTTTGATTACCATTTTATAAACAGTCTGATCTTGTGTCTGTACATTATAACAAGTTTCTAGTAAAGACAAAAATTAGTTCTTAATCTTAATAAATCATGCAGCCATTTATTAAACTGATAAATGTTCAGTTATTTATTTTTATGCGAAATAATTACAGAGAGATTTTTTTGAAGAAATGTGTTAAAGTGATAACTCCTTTATTATTACAGATGTAAGCTTTGCTTAATTATAAATTTATTAATATAAAAGCCTATGTATGTATTACAGCCTGTTATTGAGCAATTTACAACTGTTTATTAATTCTGTACATTACCTAGAGCTCATCTATTTTTTTTTTTATTCATTCAATTTTAACAATCTTTACTTCCTTCCTCAGATACGGTTTTTCATTACTCAGAGCAGTTTCCTTTATTTTTCTGTCCATTACTGTTGTTCATAACCACTGTTTTTTAATTGATAATGTGGTGCAAGGTACAATTATAATTGCAAAAATGAAATGATGGTTAACTGTTCAAAATAAATATAATATGTATAAGCTTATATATATTTAGTCGATCTAAACAGTGATGTGACAAAATACTAAATGATCCCCTCTCTTCTTTCATTCCCTCCATTGATAAATAATCTATGCGTGATACTAACATGGGGATCACAGTCTCCAAGCATTTGTAGAGATCAAGGATTTTTTGTAAGACAATCTGTTCTAATGAAAGTATGTCATCTAACCTTTGTGCTAGTAAGCATTCAACGAGGTAATTCAGACATCCTTCTTCAGAGCAGTGAAGCTATATTATACTGAAAGTCACTTCTGTGTAATAATGTTCCTAATAAAGAACTACATCAATTGCAGTGTATTTAGATACACAGATTTTGTGACATTACAATTAGCAAAGAAGAATAGCCCAATGATTTTGTTATACCATATGTTTACCTTTGTGTTAACCCTCACATCCTCAAAACAATCCTAGTATCCAGAATGGACTTGCCTTAATTAATCATTATCCTTATCAGTTTGGGTCAAAATCTCTACTGTAAAGTCATAATGTTAGATATCACCTGATACATTGACTGTACAATTTCTACCTTGCATTAATATAATGACAACAGTCTAATTAAAATTTGTGGTCTGTTATACAGAATATTTATAAATCATACGTAAAGGAACAAATAGATTACTTTGGATTGTTGAGCAAATGTGGCCTGCATTTTTCACTAAATAATTGTGGACAATTTGCATTCCTGCCTCTTGAATTTATTTGCTAATTGTTTGCTTTTTACGAGGGATATCTCTAAAGTAAAGACTGCTGGGAAATTTCTCTCCTTAAGGTTGGCGAACCTGAGTCATTCATAGACATGCTAGTAATGCAGTCACTGTATTATTCTCTATAAGTTGTCACATTGTAGTTTCTTTGATTATGTGTGAGTTATTACGTTATAAAATGAACAGGAAAATTGATGTTGTTGTCAACTGTGAAATATGTTAGTCATCTGTTTTTTAAACCATCAAAACGTTAAGCTGGCTGAAATTCATAGCCAGTTCGTTGCTGTATATGGTGATAATGTAATGAATGAAATAAATGTGTGAAAGATCAGAAATAACAGAAATAATTAATTTGCATGATGAAGAATGTTTGGGGAGGCTCTCAGTAATCACCGAAGACTTGTTGAAATATGTTGATGAAATCAGAAAAGGTCATCGCTCAACGATTTCCTGATGTTTCAAGAGCTGTTATTGATCGCATTGTTCATGACCATTTAGGCTTGAGAAAGGTTTGTGCAAGTTGGGTGCCGCACGACTTAACAGAACATCACAAAAAAATCCGAATGGGATCTGCTTCGGAATTTTTGATGCACTATACATAAAAAGGTGATGAGTTGCTAAATTCAGTTGTTACTGGCAATGAAACATGGATTTTGTATTACACACCAGAAAGACAGCAGTCAAGTGAATAGTGCCATCCTCAATCACCAACAAAGGTCAAGCTAAAGCCCTTTGCAAAGCATGTCATATGACAGAACAGACAAATTTTTCTGAATTTGAAAAGATTATGGTTGAATGCAACACTTCTCTTTCATATTAGCTCTGTGCTCTGCTCAAAATATAAATTAACTATACATGCAGTTTATGTAGAAAAGAAAATTAAAAACTGAACAGAAAAATGTTTTAATCAGTAATAAAAAGGTATAATATTTCCATCTTACTTTAAGACAGACCACAATAAATCAGAGGACAGGTAATAATGCAATAATTCATTGATTGCAAGAATCATAGCAATTAATGTTGTCTTTCCACAATATAAAGCTGCATATCAGCAAATTCTGCCTTACCACATTTCATTTCTCAATTTACGTAAGTTAGGGCCACTGTAATCAAAGGGTGCTGCATTATGTAATTTGATATATTCATACTTTGATATTGTATCCATCTGTTTTGTGTTCCAATCTTGGTTCTGATTTAATAATAATAACATTTAATTTTTATTATAAGACATACCAGAATTTGGAAGAGCATAATGTAAAAAAAATATTGTGCACTTATTTTTAAAAAAGTAGTTTTACATTTTTGTTTTTGATTTTTTTTTTAACTAATGAAGATATTTAAAGTTACTGCTGAATGTTGCAGAAGAATTAGCATGGAATTCTCATTCAGCTATTAAGAGATTAGGTGAAGTAGTGGATTTAAAACATAATTGTGGATATGTCACTATGGTAAGATTAAAGAAAACATTACTATCAACTATACGTCCTGGTGTTGTGGAACCTTTATGGTCAACTGATCAGCAGCCACCCACTACTACAAGTGTTGATAAAGTTAAACAATTCCTCGATGGGTCGTCTTCCATTTCAATAATTAATACTGAGAGTAATAGTAACAATACATCATGGACACAAGGTAATTAATTTATATATTTTATTTACTCTTTAAAAAACTTTACTGTGGAAACCCCGTTTCAGGTGTAATTCAGTGGGTAATTGCCTGTTTCAGGGGGTTTAGAGGGGTAGTTGACTGGATGTTGTTAATTTGTGTATAGTAAATGAGATTATCTTACAGCCTAAATAGAAAGTTTAAACATTGTTTAGAGTAATTTATTTCAACAAAAATAAAAGGAAAACCGGATTGCAAATATATTACTGTAAATGTTAAAATTAATCTATTATTGAATGATCAACACAAATGAAATAATGTTATGTACAGCTAATCTTATTTAATAGGGCTATAACAATATTGATAGTAATGTCTGCAATATATACGAGGTGTGATAAAAAATACGATGAATGAATTTTTATAGCGGCAACTGCCGACGCTACATCCATATCCTGTAATTTGTCCAATAGCGTGATCAACTGAGGCAGGCAGGGACAAGTTGTAACACGTTCGAGCTTGCCAGTCAGCTGCCAGAGCCGCTAGAGTGAGGTTGTGTTTATCGTGTCTGTCGCGCAACATGGATTTTGAAAATCATGTATCAATTTGCACGGAGTTGAAGGGTCGTCTTCATGGCCAAAATTGTAACTAGAGATGAAAGTTGGGTCTATGGCTATGACCCTGATACCAAAATGCAGAGTTTCCAATGGAAAGCCTGTTCATCTCCTTGCCCTAAAAAGGCACGTCAGTCCAAATCCAACATCAAAGTCATGCTCATTGTTTTTTTTTGATAGTGAGGGCATAGTGCGATCAGAGTTCGTTCCAAGGGGAACAACTGTAAACTCTGAATTTTATAAGGGTGTACTGTAACGTTTGCGAAACGACGTACGAAGAAAGCGACCAGAAAAATGGACCAATGGCGTCCTTCGACAACGCGCCGTGTCACACCTCACTTCTCATTCGCGAGTTTTTGGCTGAAAAAAGTGTTCCTATCTGTCCACATCCACCATACTCACCGGATTTAGCACCATGCGACTTTTGGCCCTGCCCAAAAATTAAAACTGTGCTTAAAGGAAAACGTTTTGACACCATTGCTGACATTGAGAGGGCCACGACCGAGCAGCTGAAAGCCCTTCCAAAAGACGCCTTCCAGAAATGCCTCCAGTCCTGGAGTCAACGTTGGGATAAGTGCATTGCTAGCCAAGGACAGTACTTGAAGGAGATTAAATCGAATTCTATGTAACCTTATTACTTTTTTTAATAAAAAATTATTCACCGTATTTTTTGATCACACCTCATATATATATATATATATATATATATATATATATATATTTATTTATTTATTTATTTATTGTGTTTGTGCGAAAAACGTTAGAATTAAAAACAAATTTCAGACTAATTATGAAATGGCGATATCCAATGTCATTCCTCAAATTCCTTGATATAGACCCAGCTAATGTTTGTAGAAAACGTTCAGTTTTGAATCATTTTTCCCCCTCTGCAATACCCAGATTCTACTCAATATTGCTCATATAAGGATAAAATCAAAACCTAAACCGGCAACGATTGTTAACGTCTATATGCCTACAAGCGCCCATGATGATGATGAGGTAGAATGTGTATATGAAGAGATTGATCAAGCAATTAAACACGTAAAAGGAGATGAAAATTTAATAATAGTTGGAGATTGGAATGCAAGCATTGGAAAAGGCAAGGAAGGAAATATAGTGGGTGAATACGGACTGGGCAAAAGGAATGAAAGAGGGGACCGACTTATAGAGTTTTGCACGAAGTATAATTTAGTAATTGCCAACACCCAATTTAAAAATCATAATAGAAGAATATACACTTGGAAAAAGCCAGGCGATACTGCAAGGTATCAGATAGATTATATCATGGTTAAGCAAAGATTTAGAAATCAACTCGTTGACTGCAAAACTTACCCTGGAGCAGACATTGATAGCGACCATAATTTGGTGATAATGAAATGTAGATTGGGGTTTAAAAACCTGAAGAAAAGGTGTCAGATGAATCAGTGGAATTTAGAGAAGCTTGAGGAAGAGGAGGTAAAGAAGATTTTTGAGGAGGACATCGCAAGAGGTCTGAGTAAAAAAGATAACGTAGAAAATGTAGAAGAAGAATGGGAGAATGTTAAAAAGGAAATTCTTAAATCAGCAGAAGTAAACTTAGGCGAAATAAAGAGAACTGGTAGAAAACCTTGGGTTTCAGACGATATATTGCAGCTAATGGATGAACGTATAAAATATAAGAATGCTAGTGATGAAGAAAGTAAAAGGAACTATCGGCAATTAAGAAATGCTATAAACAGGAAGTGCAAACTGGCGAAAGAAGAGTGGATTAAAGAAAAGTGTTCAGAAGTGGAAACTGAAATGAACATTGGTAAAATAGACGGAGCATACAGGAAAGTTAAGGAAAATTTTGGGGTACATAAATTAAAATCTAATAATGTGTTAAACAAAGATGGTACACCAATATATGATACGAAAGGTAAAGTTGATAGATGGGTGGAATATATTGAAGAGTTATACGGAGGAAATGAATTAGAAAATGGTGTTATAGAGGAAGAATAGGAAGTTGAGGAGGATGAAAAGGGAGAAACAATACTGAGATCTGAATTTAAGAGAGCATTAAAAGATTTAAGTGGCAGAAAGGCTCCTGGAATAGAGGGAATACCTGTAGAATTACTGCACAGTGCAGGTGAGGAAGCGATTGACAGATTATACAAACTGGTGTGTAATATTTATGAAAAAGGGGAATTTCCGTCAGACTTCAAAAAAAGTGATAGTAATGATACCAAAGAAAGCAGGGGCAGATAAATGTGAAGAATACAGAACAATTAGTTTAACTAGTCATGCATCAAAAATCTTAACTAGAATTCTATACATTCTATAATAATTCTATAAAAGAATTGAGAGGAGAGTGGAGGAAGTGTTAGGAGAAGACCAATTTGGTTTCAGGAAAAGTATAGGGACAAAGGAAGCAATTTCAGGCCTCAGATTAATAGTAGAAGGAAGATTAAAGAAAAACAAACCAACATACTTGGAGTTTATAGACCTAGAAAAGGCATTCGATAACGTAGACTGGAATAAAATGTTCAGCATTTTAAAAAAATTAGGGTTCAAATACAGAGATAGAAGAACAATTGCTAACATGTACAGGAACCAAACAGCAACAGTAATAATTGAAGAACATAAGAAAGAAGCCAAGAAAGGGAGTCCGACAAGGATGTTCCCTATCTCCGTTACTTTTTAATCTTTACATGGAACTAGCAGTTAATGATGTTAAAGAACAATTTAGATTCGGAGTAACAGTACAAGGTGAAAAGATAAAGATGCTATGATTTGCTGATGATATAGTAATTCTAGCCGAAATTAAAAAGGATTTAGAAGAAACAATGAACGGCATAGATGAAGTCCTACGCAAGAACAATCGCATGAAAATAAACAAGAACAAAACAAAAGTAATGAAATGTAGTAGAAATAACAAAGATGGACCACTGAATGTGAAAATAGGAGGAGAAAAGATTATGGTTATGGAGGTAGAAGAATTTTGTTATTTGGGAAGTAGAATTACTAAAGATGGACGAAGCAGGAACGATATAAAATGCCGAATAGCACAAGCGAAACGAGCCTTCAGTAAGAAATATAATTTGTTTACATCAAAAATTAATTTAAATGTCAGAAAAAGATTTTTGAAAGTATATGTTTGGAGTGTCGCTTTATATGGAAGTGAAACTTGGATGATCGGAGTATCTGAGAAGAAAAGATTAGAAGCTTTTAAAATGTGGTGCTATAGGAGAATGTTAAAAATCAGATGGGTGGATAAAGTGACAAATGAAGAGGTATTGTGGCAAATAGATGAAGAAAGGAGCATTTGGAAAAATATAGTTAAAAGAAGAGAGACTTATAGGCCACATACTAAGGCATCCTGGAATAGTCGCTTTAATATTGGAAGGACGGTTAGAAGGAAAAAATTGTGTAGGCAGGCCACATGTGGAATATGTAAAACAAATTGTTAGGGATATAGGATGTAGAGGGTATACTGAAATGAAACGACTAGCACTAGATAGGGAATCTTGGAGAGCTGCATCAAACCAGTCAAATGACTGAAGACAAAAAAAAAAAAATTTTTAACTGAGCCGGCTCCAAAATTACACAAATTATGAGTAACACTATCAAAGTGCGTTGTTCGAATAACAATTCAAAAACGCCTGAGATTTCATAAGTTATAAAATAAGAGAATTAGCTAATTGTATAAAACTTGGAACGCTATCAGTCTATTGGTTTTTTAGTAACAAATGATCAAGTCAAGGTTCACAATAAAAACTAAAAAAAAAAAATGGTATCTTTTGTCGTTTTCACCATGAACTTAGAAAATTAGAAAAAGAGAATAATTTAATATCATCTAACAACATTAAATAATTTAAAAGGTAATCTAGTTTTCTTTGAAATTTGATGGGTAATTTTATTTTTATATTACCTCAAACTGAGTGTACATACTTCTACGTCAGTAGCAGATTCTTCATAATTGCGAAATTAAGCAAAAATATATTAGCGTTTCATCGGTTAACTTTACATATTTTTAATATTGATATATACTAATTTTCAAAATATATTTAATGAATTTATCCACAAGCTACGTATAAAGAATTTGCTAATAATTAATAAATTAGATTTATTTTTATTAATTTAAAATGTTGCTCAGCAACATTTTAAATAAATGTTGTTGCTCAGCAACATTTTAAGTTTGAATTTATTTTCTATTATTATTTTATTAACTTCATACACGTTACACAATAAAGGTACATTTGTTGTTCTTTGATTATAATCATGTGGAAAAGGTGTTTTCCTTGTATATTTTCTAGCATAAAGTTAGAAAAACCAAATGTCACATCTAACGAAGAAATTCCTGACGACCAGTCAGAAGATGATATTGAAGCAGATTTGATTGAATTAAAAAAAATTGCAGAACTTTATAAAAGCCAGGCGAAAAACAATAAAGATTTAAAAGTCAAAATAGATATATTAAATTCTAAACTGGATAACTTATTAATTTGAAGAGAAATAAAAAAAATTATTGAAAAAAAAAATTTTTTTTAAATAAAAATTTAAAAAATATAAAAAAAAATTAAAAAATAAAAAATGAAAAAAAAATTTTAAAAAATAAAAAATAAAAAAAAATTTAAAAAAATAAAAAATAAAAAAAAATTTTAAAAAATAAAAAATAAAAAAAAATATTAAAAAAAAAATAAATAAAAAAAAAAAAAATAAAAATAAAAATAATAATAATAATAATTAATAATGATCAATTTAATATCATGGATAATATCACGGAATACCGACAGTACTGATTATTTAGAACTGAAACAATTATTAATTAATGCATTTAATGTACACTCTACATCACATAGATTGTCTTCAATTTGGGCAGTTGATGCAGTCACAGTTCAACAAGTATGAAAAGGAGGTACAAAAAAAACGAATATGGAAGTATTATATTTATTGGAAGAATACACTGTACCTTGCAGTATTGTTAAAGAACACATGATTCTAATATAATTAAATTTAAAAAAACACACCGAAAGTAATATTTTCAAAAATCATTATAGCTGTGAAACATCCTTTCTTATCTAAAACCGGAAATTTGACGTACTTGCGACAGAATGTTTTATATGAACTCCATTGCATACACAAATGATAAAACACTGAATATATTTTATTACAATGATTATGTAGATAATTTTATATATGAATTAATTTTTTTTAAATTTATTAACACGTGCTTAGGAATTAATACATCATAATTCTTGATAAAATTAGAATTACAACACCGTTAAAGAAAAATGTTTAAGACATCTAACATTAAAGTTGCTTAAAGTCTTTATGTACAAAAATAAATCTATTAGCGATTATTAAGAAAAATACAAAATTAGTAACTTTAGACAATCAACAAAAAATCGTTAATAAAAAAATGATGGTAGAATTACTAAAAGAGATTTATTTAAAAAACATTTACAAATATTTTATAAGCGTAAAAATATGATAAATAAAAATCAAATTATGATAAACAAATTATGAAAAATAAATATCCATTTTCAGTTATTAATTTTTTGTTTTGTTTTGTTTAACCTACGAAACCACTATTAGGTGGTATCGTTTCAGAGGATGAGATGAATGATTTGTAGCGAGTGTGAAAATGCGATGCCTAACCGGGATTCGAACCCGGAATCTCCGGATTAAAGGCGGACGCTACCACTTGCACCACGAAAGCCGGCGCGAGAAAATACCTTACTCTCGAGAAACTATACATAAAATAACGAAATACAAACAAGTAAAATTTGAACATCGTGATTGGATTAAGAAAATGTTCAATTTAAATTATTCAATTAATATTTAAAGCTTTTTATAAATTCAAATTATTGTACGAAAAACATTTTCATTATCTATCATAATACTATTCTATTAACAATGGATAGTTCATTGTATATCAGTGACTGAAATTGTTAACAAACATCTTTCAACAATTTAAAAAATTTTAAACTATATTTTTTTAAATTTCATTCCACAATGAAACGTTTTGATGAAATAGCGATTTCTGGGAATGCTTTGGAAAAATACCGGAAAAGGGTTGATAGTTTTTTATTTCAAATCTGCCATACGGTTTTTAAACAGGAATTAGTTAAAAGATGAGACAGACTTATAGGCCACATACTAAGGCATCCTGGAATAGTCGCTTTAATATTGGAAGGACAGGTAGAAGGGAAAAATTGTGTAGGCAGGCCACGTTTGGAATATGTAAAACAAATTGTTGGGGATGTAGGATGTAGAGGGTATACTGAAATGAAACGACTAGCACTAGATAGGAAATCTTGGAGAGCTGCATCAAACCAGTCAAATGACTGAAGACAAAAAAAAAAATTGCTGATGTAGTCAATTAAGAATCATATCTATTTGATATTTCATTAACAAAAAATGTCTGTGGTGACACTAATTTAAAAAGCAGTTATTATGAAGTCTTTTATCATAAAAATTGACAATCAAATGCTACAAATATCAGGTGCATTTTGGAGGGAAAACGCTGCAAGATCTCTCACAACCTTCAACCTGCAGAAACACATTGGAAAATAGTCTTAAGTGTACCATTTTATTTTCTCTTGCCCCTTTTGCCTATAATCAAGAATAAATGACAGAGATGATTAATAATAGAGAAGATTCAAAAAATGCGAAAAGTCACTTGGCATTGGTAGAATCACTAGGATTGATATTTAGATCAGTCAACTAAGCATAAAGTTGAAGAAAAGGAAGAGCAGAAAACACTACCACAACTAATGTTAAGTGCACTTGCAATCTCTCTAATTTTAATGCACCGGTTACTCAAGATCATTTCATTCACGCGTTCTGCGTTACCCATCATGTTTGCAGTTGAAAGACGCCCACACGCAGTTTGTCACCCACATTTGTTCTTCTATTTCTGAACATTTGGCACCATTTTGTGATCATGAGGCATAACATTGCATTCTAACCATACATTAACAATTTGGCAATGAATTTCACAACAATTGTAATTTTTTGCCCACAAAAATCGGATTACTGAACGTACTTCTACGCTGGATGAAACCTCTAGAAGACATGCCATATTGACAACAACAATACACATGTACTGAATGTCATACAGAATTGCTGTTGGTGCTGGGAGAGCATGAAGACAATAACACAACCAGTGCTGTCACCACAAGACATTAATGTATCCCTTTCAGTTAAAGAACACGGCAAGAGTGTAGCTTATTTTTTTATCCATCTATCTGTGTGTGTGTGTGTGTGTGTGTGTGTGTGTGTGTGTGTATATATATATATATATATGTTGTTTTACTCTCAGCTTGTATAAAAAGTCTCCAGATGTCATTTGAGAGAGTCCTGTATGCTTAAGAAATCTACTGTACAGTCCTACTCTACAAGGCCACTTCATTTGCATTCATACATATCAACCTCATTCATACTTTAAAGTAATACTGTACAGTGGTTCCAGAGGCTAAACAGAAAAAGAGAAAAGAGAAAAAAGAGCCCTGTATGCTTCCTCTGTAGCATTTGGAATTAAATTCAATTAAATTTGTTTGCATTGTGAACTTCCAAGTGAGATGCCATACAATCTTGTGAAACTATATTAATCATAAATCAGCAAGGTAATTTTTTTAGTATTGGTTGGAGAAAGTTGTTCAGTATAGTAGCAGTATACTTATATGTTACTGTTGCTGTTCTGCCTTTGTTGTCTTCAAAAAAAAAATCCCATTGATCTGATTGTCATGAAACTTGGTAAGTTGTGAGCACGCTCATGAAGATTTCTTAATTAATTTCAACCCGCTAGGTGATGCTGGGGTTGAAATATTTAGAAAAATTGTGTTTATGGACTGAATTGGCTCATATTAAGAATATATATTAGTTAAATGAAAAGAAAAATTTTTGCAAAATCTATACCAGTAGATGGCGCCAGTGTCGAAATATTTACAAAACAAACAAACAAATATACAAACAGACTTTCTTCTTCTATATGTATATATATATAAAAGGCAATGTTCGTATGTGTGCCCGCTATAGACTAAAAAACTACTGGACTGATTTACGTGTGGGAAAAAGGGGATATAGAAAAAAGAAAAAGGGAAAAGTGAAAGGTTAAATTTTGTGAAGTTCCATAATGTTCAGTTTTTAATGGTTTATCAAACTTTCAATTATGTTCATTTAGTATATATATTTATATATATATATACTCAAATCTAGTAATAGCGAAGCATTGCCGAGTCTGCTAGTATCATATAAATGAATGAAAATGCAAATCATTGTGTAACATCCAACTGATACTCCTATCTAATGTGTATAACATTATCTATCAGAACACTGTGGGCTGTGCTGTACAATCACTCACTTTTTCCACATTCCTTGATGTGCAGACCGATCGCAGCAGCCAGGATTCTCTGACAACACACAAGCAGTTCATCTAAACATGTTTACCCAATTTAAATACATATTGTTACATTAGCTGCATCACCATTTAAAAAAAAACACTGGCAAATACACAATGCTCACTTGACCAATACACAATGGTGAGTAAATGCTTGGATTACTACTATATGAACCAAAAGAGATAACAACACGTCATCCATCCATTGGTATTTGTTTTCATCACCAGTTTTAAATCATTTAATTAATTAGCCATCTATTATGTCCTCACAAAATGTAGATCATTTACTTTAACAATGGTTGAATGTCTACTCTGGATGTCCAATGTAGTGGACAGATTAAAGAATTAATTTTAAATTTTGCTTAAATATTCATCTTTTGATTAATTAAAAATGGATGTTCATTTTTACTTCTTGAAATACACGTACTGAGAATTAAATCGGATATGCTATATGCTATCTGTAGTGTGCTGTAACATCAATACAACATATATTTACAGAAGGAAAAAGTTGTACACTTGGCCAAACATCATTTATGATCATATTACTTCAGCTGAGCAATCTCTGTGTAGACCAGAAAAATAGACAACAGAAAAGATTATATTTTGATTTTTTTTTCACATTAATGCTACAGAAAAGAGAACTTATATATTGTATTGATAGAATCACCAACATTTTTTAGCATCAGTGATTTCTGTTTATCATTTTTTTCTTTTTTTTCATTTGTAGGTATTGAAAGCCCTGTTAATGGAATTACAAACCAGGAGAGTGCTGAAATATTGGAACAGGAGTTAGATTGTTTAACAGAAACTGTACCTCATGTACATAGTGAAGATAATGTCAATGATAATTCACCAATTAGGTATCATTTTATTATTCTGATTTATTGGAGGTTTTTATTAGTTATAAAAATCATTAGTTTAAAATTAGTTATCCAAAATTTTACAAAATAATTTAAAAAGAAATTCCCTATTAAAGAACATACATACCTGTATTGGAATATACACAGACTCCGATATATCAGTTACTGTGAAAGTTCTGATTATTTCTTTCATTATAAAAATTTACAATAAAGGTCCTGATTACTTCTTTCATTATGCATATTTTTGATTTTAATTTTTTTTTATTGATAGAAATAGAAATAACATTGAAAATTATATTATTCTGTAAGTAATAAGCAATTATAGACTACCCTAACTCACAAAAGTTTTACTTTTATGAATCTTTATAAATTTTGCTTTTTAATAAAATAAATTACTTAAAATATTTTAAAATTATTGTTATTACTTATCGATAAGATGTTATCATAGTGTTCACATATCATCACATTCACATCATCAACTGTTCACAATCCTTATCAGTGGTTTGTGATTGTGGCACAGAACTTCAAACAATGGTTCACATTACATAGAAAAAATGGCACCCATTTCATAAATATTGTTTGGCATTATAGATTTTCTCATTTTAAATATAACATAAATTTATTTGCTAACAAACCTCCTATTGATGTAACTGTCTTTTATTTAGTTGTAATTAATGTATTTTATTTAATATTGATATTTCAATTCATAATTATTGATTTTGGCATTTATAGAGTACAGATGGCATGTACAAGAAAGTGTTTAAAAGATAACCATATCCCAAAAATAGGATTTGTTTAATTAAGCAAATAGGATATTTACTTAATTATTTATTCTTCAAACCTATTTCTGCATTTGAGATTTTTTTCTCTAAACATGGTGCCATGGCAGCAGTATAATGGAGAATCATTTAATTGATGATGGTTGATTATTTTTAAAAACTGTAAATTTGTTTAAATATAAGTGTTTCTCTGATTTTTCTGAACGAATATTTGTTACAACAGGAAATTAATTTTTAAAGTTTTAAAAATTACTTTATTTTTTTTAAGTTTTTTGTGACTATAATGTAGAATTAAGTGTTGTGAGGTGTGGTTGATTTTTTTTCAATTTTTAACTTTTTTGTAATCATTCTAGAACATTATGTTCATTATTATACAGAATGATTCAGGAGGAAAGAAAATAATTTGGGAACTGATTCTAGAATTTGAAATAAAGAAACACATGTCTGAAAATGCTTTATTATTGAGTTAGGCTGGTGAAAAATCTTGCCTGGATTTCAGTTCTCCTAGTGAAATGAAGTCAAATTGAAAGTTTTATATAAAGGGTATGGTTTATTATGTTTTTGACATGAATAATCAAATAAAAATATCTCAGCTGTATCTCCTGTAGTTCTCATGATATCCAGCATAAAATAAAAAATTTGATGATGAAAAATATGTTTTTTTTTTGAGGTTGAACTACAACTTTATTAAATGACTAATTAATGTATAAATATTATCAAAACTGGTAGAAAGTCTAATTCTGAGAAAACTGATGTAATGAATTATATGAAAAACAAAAAAAAAAATCATCTTTTATATAAAAAAAAATACTCATGTTTATACTGTATTAATTTATAAAACGTTCAGAAATTCCACCATTGACATCAATGCAATTTTCAACTGATTTCCTTACATTTTCTATCACCAACATAATGATATATTTGTGTTCCTTATTGGGAGTGCAGAATTTAGAATGCAACCAATCAGTTCATCATATGTGTCTCCCTCGCATTTCATCCATCCTCATAAATAGTAATCTAAGGGAGTAAGTTCTGGTGATCTAGATGGCCAATTTACCCAGCCCTCTACATCCAATCCATTTACCAGTAAATTTTCCATCTAAGAATTTTCTTACTTCATTCATGAGATTTGTTGGTGCTCGATTAAGTTGATATTACATTTCAGTTCATTTCATCCGTGAGGAATTTACAAGTACTGTAAGATATTCATTGTTTAAAAGTTCCACATAATGTTTCCCTGTGACATGTTCTAGTATGAAAGAGCCTAGTAACTGGTTGATCATACCTCTCCAAACATTCACAAGAAATTATTGTTAGAAATTTGATTCAACTATAACATGTGGGTTTTCTTCAGACCACTGATGTGTATTCCGTGTGTTGTTTATGCCATTACAGCTAAAAGTAGCTTCATCAAAAAGCATTATGACCAGAATTAAGTGGTAATTGCTCTGACTGCAGAACCCAATGACAAAATTGCAGTCGTCTGGCATGGTCAGTAATCTGGAGGTATTGAAATATTGAATATTCTGAACATTATAAGTACACAGTCTGTGAGCATGCAACATGCTCCATACTGTACTTTGTGAAATGTTGAGTCTTGTAGAAATTCTTCGCTTGCTCGTAATAGTACTAAGCTGTACCAGCTAAAGAATGTTTTCCTTTCATCACCAAGTATCGGTTGACATTCAGATGAAACTAAGTGCTGGGAAGTTTACCATTCTCACAAAAATGATAAAAATTCTACAAGATACTTTACGATTTAGAACTACTCATCTAGGATACCTAATGTCTGTATTCTTCCATAATTGGAATGCTTCTGTTACAAATGTCATGTCATATACAAAAATCATATCAGCATACTCTGCATGAGTGGAAGAGACATTTTTCAAAATGGACTTTAATTTTTTTAATTTAAATTTAATGGAAAAATGTTGGTACAGTTTAGAGAATAACAAACACAAAAACTTTACATAACTTAATTCTCAAAAATAATTAAAGAAATCAAAATTGTCTCAACATCAAGTAAACCACTTAACATTTATTATTAATTTATAATAATTTTATGACAGCAATGAGTAATATTCAAATTAATTAGATGAAAAGTTTACAGGTAAATGGATTGAATGTATAGGGCAATAAATTGAGCACCTAAATCACCGGACCTTTCTCCCTTAGATTACTCTTTATGGGGATTGATGAAATGCAAGGCATACGAGCAAAAAGTAGACACACATGATGATCACTTGAATTTTCAATGCTGCTGTCCTCATGAAAAATGTGAAGATATCATTAAGTCAGCAACTGAAAATGTAAGGAAACCAGTTGAAAAGTACACTGATGTCAATGGTGGAATTTTCGAACAGTTAATATAAATTAATACAGTATAAACCAGAATGAGTATTATTTTTTAAAGAAGATTGAAAGTGTTTCAATTTTTCAAAGGTCTAAATTTATTGTACTAAAAACAGCTATTTTTAATTTTTACAAATTCATAACATTTTTTCTATTAAGTCTTGCTCTGTTTTGTTTTTAATAATAAAAGCTGTTTTTTTTTGTTTTTCATATACTTTATTACATCATTTTTTCATAATTAAATTCTCTACAAGTTCTGATATAAAACTTATGTATTCATCAGTCATTTAACAAAGTTATTGTATCTAAAACCCAAAAAAATAATGTTTTTCATCACCAAATATTTTTGTTTTACATTGGATATCATGCAAACAACAGGAGATGCAGTTCTGGGATCTGTTTTATTTGGTTTTTCAGGTGAAAAACATATTATACCATCAAGTTTACCTCTTATGTAACGCCTTAAAAGTTTCATTCTGACCTCATTTCACTGGGGGAACTGAAATCCTGGGAAAATTTTTCACCAGCCATAACATGATAACATAATGAATATAACATATGAATATATGTTTGTATGAACCTTTTTCTTATTTCAAAGCTCTAGAATCATTTCTCAAATTATTTCCCTTTCCTCCTGAAAAAAAAAAGTAAATATATATATTTTTTTTCTTCGTGAACTAATTTGTACTTATTTTTTACTTTTAAAGGTTAAAAAAAGCAAATAGAACCATTCACATAGTAGAAGTGTTTGGTCTTTTTTAACTTAGTTTTTATTTTTACAGAGAACAAAATGAAGAATGGATGAAACAGTCATCTGATGCAGCAACTGATGTCGAAAATTCACACATACCTTTATCAAATAATAAAAATGTTAGCGATGAAAAAGAAAGAGAAGCTAATTTTAGAATGTTGTTAGATGTAAATAATTTATCAGATTGGGTGCTATTAGACTGTTCTTTTGGTTTACCATTATTTGATGCTGATGTTAATGGTAGAATATGTGATACTATTGTCAATCAACTTGCTAATAAGAATAGGTATGTAATTTTCTTGTATATTGTACGAGTATTAAAATTTTTACTACTGCAATGTTTTATTCTATTGCATATGAATGAATAGAGCTTTTGCTTCAAAGGTTAAAAAATAGGTTGATATTAATTCATAAACATGAATTGTGTGTGTGTGTGTGTGTGTGTGTGTGTGTGTGTGTGTGTGTGTGTGTGTGTGTGTGTGTGTGTGTGTGTGTGTGTGTGTGTGTGTGTGTGTGTGTGTGTGTGTGTGTGTGTGTGTGTGTGTGTGTGTGTGTGTGTGTGTGTGTGTGTGTGTGTGTGTGTGTGTGTGTGTGTGTGTGTGTGTGTGTGTGTGTGTGTGTGTGTGTGTGTGTGTGTGTGTGTGTGTGTGTGTGTGTGCGTGTGCGTGTGTGCGTGCGTGCGTGTGTGTGTGTGTGTGTGTGTGCGCGCGTGAATGTCCATGGCATTCTTGAATGCACACAGTGAGTTTTCTTAAAGATTATTTATTTAATAATATTTACTAAATAAGCTTTCTACTATTCTTTATTTCAGCTTGGAACAGTTGACAATTTCAAATCAAAATCTGGGAGAAAACTTAGAAGAGTTCATAGATAATTATCAGGTATTTCTATAGTTAATATTTATTTTCATTAATAATTTTTGTTTTGAGTATCTATTAATTAATTTTTCAAGTAGCTCATTAATTTTGCTCAGGTGCTCCTCATAATTGTATAATGCTCTTGAATTATTATTCCATGAAAAACCTTTATAGGATTCTAGATTATTTTTGTTATGTCTTGGTAGGATATCCATCAGTTCATTTTTTTTTTTTTTAGTTATATCAAATTTTACATGCCCTAATTTTGTTCATTACAATTTTTTTTTTTTTTTGTTACAGAAAGCTCTTTAGTTCCAAAGAGTACTTTGGAAATTTTTCCTTTTAGAAAATTGTAAGGTCTTGCTAAAGTTTTTATAGATTTTGTAGACTTTTAACCCTCTTAGAACTTCATCCACATAGGTGTGGTTGTCTCTTGCTATAGCCCTTAATATCTAAGTTGCATCTATATAATTTCCTTTTCACTATTTCAAATGCAGTGTCTTTCTGACAGATGCCCACTATAGTACGTAAGTTAGTATTTTTCTTGGTCAAATTTATTTTCAAAGTCCTACTATTTATTTAATCAATATGATACAGTTGTAATTACTTATTTCTTAGATAGTGTAATTTTTTATTTTCCTGTTCATGTTGATGGGAGTATAATTTATTTTTATTACAAATTTATCTTTAAAAAATATTAGTGTATCTTTGCTTGTTTTAAAAATCTGTAGGCTGTATAAATAATTTTTTATTGTGATTTATAAGTCAGAGCAAAATAATAATAAAAAATGAAATTACTTTTTTTACATGAGTTCATAACTAAAGCAGTTTAGTAATGAATAATAAAAAGTTATTGTATATTTCTATGTATGAGACTATCCTTTATTTTTACCCAATAAAAATTACTGTATTCAGCTACAGTAGAAGGTAGAAGGTTGTTATAATGTGTAATGTATACACTGTCAAAAGTTGGATTATGTATTTGTTGAATTATATTTCAATGTTATAAAATTATTCTTTACAATACTTAATGTATAATTAATTATAAATCTTATAAAGATAGATGATAGGTAATTTTTTCATTATGTGTTTTATGGCAAGTACATAATATACAATATATAAATTCATCCAATAATTAAATTAAGCTTTTTCAGCCAAACTTATCAAACATCAAAGTTCTGCACATAGTATTATTTATTAAACTTTAGAAAATGCATAGTATTTTTAATTTTTTTGGATGAAAATTGCAGGGTTTTAAATTTATTCATATAAGTTCAGTTATTTATGATTCACTACTAAATGTTCTAAATTGTTGCTTCTGGTAAAATTCCTTTTATACGCACAGAGACACTTCCTGTTACACAGAAACTCAGCATGGTGTTGAACAGTTAAGTTTCGTTGGCTTATTTTAATGTATACAGAGCAAGAAAACATTTAGGGAAAAAAACTGTTCTTTCTCTATAATGAATTTTTTTAATTTTCAGGAATATTTGTTATAAAAACTGACTAAAGTAATAATTTTCTGCTTTAATCAATCAAACCATCTTCTCAGAAATGTTAATGTAACATTTTTTTTTTTTTTAATTTTATAAATATAAGAAGTCTCATTTAATAAATTTTTATTTTGAAAGTTGTATGTTACTTTGAATTAATATTCATAAATTATTATTTATGAATTAGTCATTATGTATGAATATTATCTGATTACAGGATTTGAACAAACGGTATGTAGTTAGATCATCATCGTTTCTATCTTCACCCTCACAACAAAGAATAGTAGCATGGCCAGCTACAAATTTAATGTTTGTTGATGGTCAGCTTAAAGAATGGAATAAAAAATGATGATAAAAATAAAATATATTTTGTACTTCATTTTGTGGCTATATTACATATGTCGATTAATTCACTTTCATTGCTCTACACAATCAATTATAGTACATATTTATGTAAAATATGTAATAAAAAAATGAAATGTTTGAAACCTGATCTTGGACAATTAGCTATGGTAACCATTTATTTTCAATGAAGAATGAAGAAAGTATGTTACATCCATGGTGGTACCATTTTTAGATGGTCGTATAGCATTACATTGTTTAGCCAGTCTCCCATCTATTGCAGGTGAAGGCTGAAATTGAAAGTTATGATATTAATTTGTTTGCTGTTGTTATATCATTCAATGATTTTCAAAGTAATAATGGAATAGTACGTTTACATTATACTCTATATCTAGATACATCCTACAATACTTATCAAATACATTCATCAAATGTTTTTTTTAACAATTCCATGATCAGATATTGTCGTTTCAGTAACATATATTGTTGAAGACTGGTAGAATATTGGTTGATAACAATCATTTAGAGTTGCAGACATTCAGTACTTTATCTTTGAAAATTTATGTCAAAAAATTCACTATGTGTCATACATTTCCTCAGTATGATTAGCCCTGATGGTTGAGAACTTATCCTTGTAATCTTATTGGTAAGAAAAGATTGAAAAGTATAAAATCCACTGAAATTTTTCAGTCTTAGAATGCTCACTTTTTTAGTATTTTCTTTATACTTTTTTTTATATTTATTCATAATATTACTTACTCATTATAAAATCAGCTTGAAAATAACTGGATTATACATTTATGATTGCAGATGAATTAACATCAGTCTAGCTGTGAATTATTCAACATTCCAGTGCTAGTTTTATCAACATTGTTTTTTCTATTTCAAATGGTTTAGATTTTATTCATTTTATTTTATATACCACAAAATATATGTTCAAAGAATATTTTCTTGCAAAATTTTAATGTAATAGATGAAATTAAAATTCAGATAGCCATTTATACCTCATTTATAGCATCAGTTGAAATCTTCCAAGAATGCATAGACAAATACACATCTGATTTTTTGAGTAGAAAAATATTAAAATTGAATTAAGAATACTTTTATTCTACTTAACTATTTTCTAATTTCACACTTTCTTTTTGCCCACCTCATGTTCAAAAGACGTCTTTGAATTCATAACTTGTTCCCCCCAACAAAGGGCAAAATCTGGTTATGATACCAAAGAAAACAAGTTAAACATTGATTTAAATGAGCTTAAATGAATTAATTGACTTTCCTTAATACCAAAAACATTCTTGTTGCCATAGTTACAGGTTTAAGATTAAGCTTCTTGCACATTATTATATGTACTAAACACTTAATTTGATGCACTTAATATTTATAAATAATATTAACTATATTATTATTTTATAACAAAACGTATTTATATAGTTATAATAATATTAATAATTGTGGTAGTAAATATATTATGTAAAGTAAGAATTGTATATATACACATTGATAAATGAATATATACATAGACTTATTTGTAGATTAAATTGTTACTAATATTTTATTATAAAATAAATATTATTTACATGTACATATGTATAAATATTTATATGTCATAATGGATTTAACTATTAGAATAATTCTAAAGAAAAATATATAATAGTATTATTATTCCTATTGTCTTGTCAATTCTGTTTTTAAATATTGTTTTTGAAAGATTTGAATTGAAAATTTAAGTATTTTTATGATTTTTTTTTAATGTTATTAAACATTTAGAAACATGTAGAATATTTTGATAAATAGACCTTTGTAAAAGTTGGGTTTTCATACAAACATATTGTTTTCTTTATTTTCATGTTAAATACAATTTAAGTAGTAGACTTCTGGGGAATACAAATCATAAATATTTTTTCACCGATTTATTAATTATGTTTAATTACAATTAGTTTTATGTTATGTATTTGTTGAAAATATCTGTTTTAATTTTATCTTTGAAAGAATAATTACTTAAAAAATTTCAGATACTCTTCTACTTGAGAGAATTGAGATTAAATAGTAGATTCACTTTTCTCTGCCTTTTACCATAGTCTACACTGTTACTGTATGTTTCTCTCTAGCTGTTTTTTTATTGATCTGGGTAACCCCCTTTACCTTACTCTTGGCCCCTTTCCTTCTTTTAATTTCAAATACTTGTCCGGTATCTTCCAGTTGCAGATTTTTATATATCAAAACATTGTAGGAAATTACTAAAATTTAACTCTGAATATAATCTAACCAGTGATTTCTGCTATCTGAATTTTGTCTGGAATTCTTATCCAGTTATTTTTCTTTTTTTTCCTTTTAAGTTGTTCTTATATCATTATTTAAAATCTGGGGTCGTGTTTTTGTGCTAATTATTGATCATAAAAATTAGTCTTGCTTTATTTAACTTGAAATTTATTTAAGTTGAAACTTTAATCGAAAGAATTAAATTTTTACATGTGCCAGTAATAAATTGATATTTAATACCAATTGTACTGGTTTGGTTATAATGTATCCAACCCAATTTTCATTTGATGCTTTTTTTTTGACATGAAACATGTTTAAAATCATATCGAAACATATGGGTACCAGAACAGAAATTTGTAGCATAACGAAAATATTGTCCTGCCATAATAACTCCTTAACTATTAGTTTCAAAGGCATAAATGTAGAGTCATTTCATAACTTATATGGTCAGCTTGCCAATATGACTTTGAGTTTGTATCACTAGTGAGCGGATTAGTATGGAGGAGGCACTGCAGGTCAGCCAAAACTGGCTCTCTCACTCATTTCCATTCAGTGTAGGTCATGATTTAGATGTGATAGTGCAGCGATTTGTGTGTTCGTGAGTTTGTCAAGATAGATCGATTTAAGTAATAGTAAGTGTATTTTGGACAATATTTATATGTAAAAAATTAAAGTAAACATGTAAAAAAGTATAAAAATTCAATATGTCAGCCTCAGATCGTGCAAAAGCCAGACGGAAATATAAATTATGCATATCGTTGGAAAGGGAGAGCTTATGGGTCACACATAGGTACTCCAGTGTCCAGTGCCAAGCGAGCAAGACTGTTTCGATGGATCGCAAAGCTGGCATGGCACTAGCGATGTGAGCACCTCTACCGTTGCTAATGGACATAACGAGTGAAGATAACACCCATACATCTGTCAAAGACATCCCCAGGCTGATGGATATCAGCATCAGCCGAATTGCGATGCAGGACCATTGGCGTGCAGCGGACAAATGCTTCAAAACGGTATTTGAAAACAGTACGATTGGTCTATCTTGCAGCGTTTGTGATCAACTTTGGTTCGACATAGATTTAAAGCAGGTGAAAGCAAACAAAACGCTCCAAGTCTGTAATGTTTCACATTAAACCAACAGCCGTGAGCCCCAAGAGTCCCACCCGATTTTTTACTGAGATGGATCATGTGATAAGATGCTATCAGGTGTGTCAAAACTGTCTATAGACATTTCATGCACATAAAAACTTTGAAATTTTAGTATAAAATTGCTCAACACTTCTGAGGAAACGGACATACAAATCCTGAATCACTTTCAATTTTAAATTTTAAATTCTTTAGTGTGTGCATGTGCATGCATATGTGCTTATACATGTGGGTGTGTGCCAGTGTGATTATTGAACTCTTTAGACATACACACTTACTTACCTTTAGTCCAGATACGTCAAATACATGAATGACCAAACTTGGTACAAAAAAAAATCCACTCATTTATTGTTATTATTCAGCTCTTAAAAATGATTTATTAGTTCTCTTTGTTTATTTCAGTTACCAGCACAATCGTAACAGATTTTACTGAAATGAACAACAAAATAATTGCTTTAGTTGAGATTATTAAGGTTCAGATTGATGTATTTACAATTTTGTGTTTTGAAATTTTATGTTTTCTGCAACATTAATTTCTAATATTATTGTTAGTATTTGTTATTAATTATAAATTGTCTTGTTATTGTTAGACTTTCATCAGTGATATTCATTCATTTTCATTGTACGAGAAGTTATCTCTAAAGTAAAGACCATTTCATTGTAAAAATATTTACACTGAAAACTTTGTAAATATTTTTTTATTTCTCTTAAACTACTTATGCTACTTCTTGCAATTTTTTATATAATCACCACATGAATTAATACATTTATCATACATAGCAATATACCAGTTTCAATATAACCTCCCCATAATCTTCTGTTGCCAATCCATTTAGCCACTGATTAACAGTATTTTTAAGTTCATCGTCACCCGCAAATTACTTTCCGCTCAAAAATTCTTTCAATTTCCCAAACAAATTGTAATCAAAAGGAGCTAAATCCGGACTATATGGTGGATGATTGTAAATTTCCCATCCAAATGTTCTCGATAAATCATGTGTCAGACCTGTAACATGTGGAAGCATGCATTATCATGCAGCAGGACGATGCCATCGGTCAGCCGCCCCAGTCGTTGGAATGGCACGCCGTTACTTACATAGAGTTTTGCAGTAGGCTTGTGCATTTATAGTCATTCCATGTGGCATGAAATCAATCAGCAGTATGTCAAACCAATCCTAAAAGACTGTGGCCATCTTTTGCATCCAAATGGTTGTGGTTTGACCTTTGTTGGTCTGGTTGGTGATTCAGGATGACGCCATTGACTTGACTGCCATTTTCTCTCTAGCGTGTAATGAAAAATCCATGTTTCATCGCCAGTAACAATAAAATTAAGGAACTCTGTCTAGGACCCCCTAGACAGAGTTACCTAGTCATTAAGGAACTCTTTTTCTGGTAGGACCTTCCCAAATGTTCATCACACACATTAATTCTGTTATTTCTAAACCTTTCACACCATTTTCATTTGTTTCTTTCATTCATTACATTATTACCGTACACAGCAACCAACTACCTCTGAATTTCAGCCAGCTTAATATTTTGATGGTTTAAAAATGTATGACTCCACGTACTTCACAATCGGCGGCAACATTAATTTTCCTATTCATTTTATAATGTAATAACTCGCACATAATCAAAGATACTACAATTCGACAACTTACAGAAAACAGTCCAATGTGTACATTACTAGCCTGGCCATGAATGACACAGGTTTGCTAACCTTAAGGAGAGAAATTTCCAGCGGTCTTTACTTTAGAGATATCCCTCTTATATAATGGCAGTTATCAGCATGCATGGTTAAACATAAACACACTCCCAAATTCACATATGTTCTATCTATATATTCCATTGTAAATGTTAATTTTTTCTTTTAGCTATTAGCACAATATCTGAAAAAGAAAAGAATTGTTCAAATGATGAATAACTTATTGAACAGTAGTTTCTTAGGTCACTCTATCATGACTTTTTAACACTGTGGGAATGAGAAGTAACTAAACATTTATGTTTCAATGTTTATTGTTGTTTATTTTATTTAAAATAGTTATTGAATTTCACATCCTGCCTTATAATTTTATTATATTCATTGAGATATATTGCATACTCTTTGCAAGATTCATGCAGCATATTTCTTTACATTTGATAGTACATAAATAAAATGTTTATTTCATATCATATTTGTAATTTCTTACCACAATTGAGTATGTTTAATATAGAAAAACATTAAAAAAAATGAGTGATATTTATGCATGAACTTGGTGACAACTTTTTTTTTATTTTAGGTGAATTATGTTGTTTCTAATAATTTTAATTAATCTTTGTAATTAAAAGAAAGTTTTCATTGTGTGGAAACATGTGATATGTATCATTAAAACAAAACTGTTCACTCGGCAAAATGGAACTAATTCACAGCTTGTTTGTAATTTAACCTTTCTCATGAAGACTCTTTACTTTGTCATTTAGTTCATCGTTATTAGTTTCCAATGCTCTAACACAGATTCTTAGCTTGTTTACGTGTAGGTGATGGTACTCCAGATGATTCAAGTGACATGAATTATTCATACATGCTCTGTTTTAATTTCTGAAATAATTCAGTACACTTGATTTAATTTCTCCAATATGTAAGTTTTTATTTTAATTCATTTATCATGAATTTTGAAGAAGAGAAGTTTACTCAGGAAAATCTTAACTGGCACATTTTTCAATTCCCTATTATTTTAAGTTTTCTTTGTCCTAAAATATTTCAGTGGTAATGATAAACGCAATTAGTTTTCTTTAGCAGTTTGTTTGTTTTTTAGTTCACCTGGAAGTGTCAGTCTTCTCAAGAAATCACACTTCATTAAGTTTTTATATTGATCATATCCATAATAAACTTATATCCGTTAATTTGAAAAAGATATACATTTGAATTTTCTGCAGACTGTAGTTTTCAATATGACTGACTGTAATTGTATTATCATAATTGTTCAGCATCTATTTTTTTACTGATAAATAAAAGAAAGCAAATACAATTCAGTCAGCATCCATCGCAGAATTATTTTTTCACTTTTTTATTATATTTTAGTTATTATTTTTATTATGTATGTATTTTAAGAAATGAAATTCTACTTCGTAACTAATACATTCCAGTTTTTATCAATATTTTCTGATATTTACTTGTAGAATAAAATGCATTTTGACTGATTTTAACTAATTTGACTATTATTGTATATTATTTTATTCAAATATATCTTATTTATTTGTTTATATATTTATTTATTATTCTCGTAAATTCAGTCTCCAGTTACAGTTACTATCCCAATTTTTTTATGGTAAAATAGATTTATGTTATTTTAGTCCAATATCTTATTAACAGAAGAAATAAAAGTTCACTAAAGGTGTCAGTCTTTTTCCATTAATATTCAATATATATGCAGCAAGCTAAAAGTCAATTTCCCCTACACGTACATTTAAATTACATAACAGGTGAGAAATTCTGGTTTTGCTGACTATGATAATCAACTGGTATGATTCCAATTAAAATGTTATTATGTTAATTTCTATGTGGTTTGAAAAAATGAGGCTTAAATACGTATAGCAAGAAAAAATTTGTATATATAATGGATAAATTTTTATCCATGTTTCTTGTATAACTAAGAATTTATTTCATCTTGAAAAAATAATGTTAAAAAGATAATGCTTCAATGTGTGCATATGTAGTAGGCTCTTCACTGGGTGGTGAACATGTAGTGCTTCAGGCAACAACTAAATTCAGTCGACTTAATCACAAGAGCATTGCTGCCGATACCTGTTAATTATTGAATATTAAACAATTTTAATTCATTCTTTGATATACATATAGTAGTTAGGTTAATGTAGTTGTATTTGATTTATCTGGTAATATGATATATTGGTTTTGTGATAGGCGATCAATATTTTATTATTCAAATCTATTTATCTATCTATTCTGGCGGTATTTGTTGAGTTCTTTTACTAAAATCATGCTGAAATGAAGAGAAATAATATTGGTAGAAAATCTACAGATGTGAGGTGAATGTCTACATCGCATTTACATGAGATTATGGAAGAATGTGAGGCTTGATTTTCTCAAATGAGATCATCTATGTCTTCACAACATGCTTTTGACATTACACCAAATGAACAATTACGATTAATTCAACAAAGCAAAATTTTTTTTTCTAACAATGTACGTCTAGTTATACAATATAGGAAAGCCACTTTAAAATTCAGATCTGCATTTGAATATGATACTCGTTTGGATTATATTAAAAGTAAGATTTACAAATTGTTGCAATGGTTAAAATATGTAATCATTCTTTTGCGAAAAAATAGAAAGATGAAACACCGTTCTGATGGGAAAGTTTCACTTCCTGCATTAATGAGCTGCCAGAACCTCTCAAGAGTTTAGTTTTAGAATCTTATCCTTAGTCAAAAAATGTTCTCAATAATGTTAGACAATACAACACTTTATTTCAGATGACTTGTTTCGGTACTAAACAAATTATAGAGGGAATTTTATGCATACATTTAAAATTCAAGGTCAAGTTTACCATCGCATAAGAAGTTTATTCCCAGCACCTGGTGTCGATCACAAATTTTTACAAATTTACTTCCTTTCTGATGCTGCTCAAACTGCTCTTCATACTAATAATACCACTTAGGAACTAATAATACCACTTCAGCAAGTTTTGCTGGAACATATTAATTTGATCAGAGAGTTTAAATGCAATCTTGACAGCAAACCTTTAGGTAATGTAGAAGATTTTAAATTAATAATTCACGCTGATCATTTACCTTTTAATCAGTATAGGGGTCACTATAATGTTCCAACTAATGAAGTTTCTGTTTTAATGGTCAATGAAGATAAAGGACCTAGAAATACAATCTTACATTGTCGTGATGGTCAAATGTAACGTGTGTCTGAGCTTCATCGCCCTTATGATCCTTTACAACTTCCCCTTATGTTTTCAAAGGGTGAAGAAAGTTATTATGTAATTATACCGCTAAATAATAATGAACAAAATAAAACAGTTTTCTGCTTTTCATTTTATGCTTGTCAACTTATGGCTCAAGATAACTGACAATTTTTTATATTATTACAGAAACTTATTTAATCACTATTGTGTTGACATGGTGGCCAAAATTATCACTGAAAGAAGCCTTTACTTGTAATAACCAAAAAAAATTACTTGCTGATGATTACATTCATCTTTGAGATGCTGTGCAACAAGACACCAATGTTAATGCTAATAACTGGGTCAAAGTGTCATACTTCCCTCATCTTTAACTGGTTTATCAAACTGTATGCATGATAAATCTGAAAATGCTATTACATACATGCGTAAACATGGGCGTTTAGATTCATTTATAACTTTTATATAACTCTGAATAGCCAGAAATAAAAAACTAATTATTCAAAAATCTACTGATAGATGCAATATTATATCCAGAGTTTTTCATTTGAAAATGAAAAAACTCGTAGACCTTATTAACAAAAAAAAATATTTTTTACAATCGGCTACACGCTAAATGTCAAGAGGCAAAAACGAGGCTTACCTCATTGTCAGATATTAGTATGGTTGTTAATTAAAATATGACCTGATGAAATTGATCTTAACATACCTGCTGAATTCCTTGATAGAAATGTTGACCCATTACTATATGACATCGTTTATAAACTTATGTGTCATGAACCATGTGGTAATGTAAATAGGTCATCACCATGCATGATTAATGTTCAAAAAAGGATCCTCGAATTTACATTTGCAACACCCAAACTGCAGATGAAGGTTACCTGACTTATCACAGTAGAAGTCCAGAGCACGAAGGTCATACAACAACTTTAAACATGCAAGATAAAATAATTGATATTGATAATAAATGGGTTGTCCCACATTGTCCACTATTGTCATGTTGCTTAAATGCCCACATAAATGTTGAATTTTGCAACTCCATGCAAGCGATTTGATATATTACCAAAGGTTCATATCAAGCAAGGTTTTTGGTTCAAAATGAAAGATGAATTGAATCAGTACATTATTGGCAGGTATGTACATACATCTGAGGTCAATTGGCGATTTTTTGTTTCCAATACAACTACGTTATCCCACTATTGTTCACTTAGCGGTTCACTTAGAAAACTATCAATTTATTTATTTCACTGAACAAAATCTCCAACGAGTCTTTGAAAGTCCACAGAAGACCCACTCTTATTACTTTTTTTGAGCTTTGTCAGTCCGATGACTTCGCTAAGACACTATTATATCCTGAAGTTCCTAGATACTGTACCTATAATAATAACAACTTTAGCAGAAGAAAGCACGAAACTAACATCGAAGGATTCCTGGAATCAAAAAGGATGCTGCTCTGAGTAGAGTATATACAATTCACCCAAACCAAAGTGAATCCTTTCATCTGCATATGTTCAATAACATACGCAGATGAAATGATGTGTTACCAATGCTAACACATCATAAGCTATTAATGCTTGTGATACAGTGTTAAGACTTTCTTTCGACATCGATGAACAGAAAGAATTTGTAAGTATTAATCTTTCTAAATCAGTATCAGATCAATGTCAAGTGTTTGATGATATTAATGACAGTATTGCTAGCAACAACCCTAAGATTTTTTTTCTTAGATGCTCCTGGAGGCATTGGGAAAACTTTCTTATTCAAACCGCTTCTCACTCAACTAATAATGTTGCAATTGGTATAGCATCATCAGGAGTAGCTGCTACAATTATAAATGGTGGGAGAACTATACATTCCACTTTTAAGTTACCGTTAAATGTTGCATGTGGGCAAGAATCTGTTTGTTCTATTCATAAAAATGGTTCATTTGGACAAGTTTTGCAAGATACTTAACTTAAAGAGTGGGATAAATGCACAATGATTCATCAAGCTCATATTGAAGCCATTGATTGACTCCTTTGAGATTTTAAATCGTGCAGTAAATTAAAGGGTGTTATAACTTTCATGTTTGCTGGAGACATGTTCTCTGGTAAAAATTGCCTGTCATGAGAGGAACTACAGCTGATGTTGTTCAGGCATGCCTTAAATCATCACCCGTATGGAAATTTGTTCATGTTATTAACTTATGAACTAATATGAGAGTTCATCTTGGGGTGGCAATGCTAACTTTCCCTTACAACCACTAAACACTGGAAATGGAACTCTTCCTCACAATGATGTTTACATTTCTATCAATGGAAACATCGTTATTGTTGTATATAATGGATGATCTTATTTTCACTTTTTATCGAGAAATTAGTAAGCTTTAATAAAACCATACGAGTGACTTAGCAAAAAATCTATCATAACTCCTCAAAATATTTCTGCATTTTAAATTAATAATATGATTTTAGAAAAAGTTGAAGGGCAGAGCAAGGAGTATCAATCTGTAGATTCTGTAATCAATACTGAAAATGCAGTCCTATATCCTCCAACATTTTTTAATTCTCTATTCCTGCAGGTTTTCCAGCTCATAGTCTCAGTCTTAAAATAAGAGTTACAATTATTTTACTATGAAACCTTAACCCTCCCTCCAAGGTTAAGTAATGGCATGAGGTTACAGATAAAAACTATGCAAAATCACATCATTGAGGCTACTATTTTGAGAGGTCCAGCTGCAAGAGAGCTTGTTTGTGTTCTTATACCCCACATCACAATGATCCCAACAGACTTACCATTTTGATTCAAGAGGCTGCACTTCTCTATAAAACTTTAGTTTGCTAAAACACTTAATAAAGCACAAGGTCAGACATTCAAACACATTGGTATTGATTTATGATCAGACTGTTTTTCTCATGGACAGTTATGTTGAACTTTCCAGAACTGGTAATTCGGAAGGTCAATACATTCTGCTACCAGAAAATTAAAACTTCACAAAAAGATATCTTATATCTGGAATTTAATACTGTTAGAAAATGAGTTGGCTGCATTATAATCTCGGGTGAAACCAAGAAGGGATATATATATATATATATATATATATATATATGTTTTTTAAAGTAATAATTTTAATAACTACTCCTCTGTATCAGTACAAATTAATTTATATTTAATAGATCAACCCTAAGTATAGAACAATTGAAATAGAATGACTTACCTTATTTCATTATACAAAAAACACTTTCACGAATTTGATTCACGTCATCAGCTACATACATTATATATATATATATATATTACAAAACCATCAAAAACTTGTAATCCATGACAACATACAGTCCATTCAATTATAATTTTATGTTAAAAATATTTTTAAATCTAATTAAATTTAACTTATACTTTAAAACCATACAAAAATTTTAAATTATAATCCCAGCAAGAGATAAAAAAAAAGTATAAAATTTTAAAAATATATAAAAAATTGTTTAAAATTACAAAGATCAATTAATTAAAATTAAACAAGTCAAAATTAATTGTAAAAATGTAATTAAAACAAAGTAAAAATGCATAATTAAAAATAAATAAAACAAAAACTTAAGCAAAACACATGAAATAGCTAGCACATGACTTTACTTTGCTTAAGTTTTTGTTTTATTTTAAAATTTTTAATAATATATTTTTATCTTTTTTTAATTTTAATTAATTGATCTTTGTAATTTTTAAAAATTTTTTATATTTTTAAATTTTATGTTTTTTATCTCTTGTTGGGATATAATTTTAAATTTTTAATTTAAATAAAAGGTTTAAAATTTTTGTATGGTTTTAAACTATAAGTTAAATTAAATTTAAAAACTAAAAAAAAATTTAATAAGTTTTAAAAATATTATTGAATGGGAAGAGTATATTGTCACGGATTACAAGTTTTTGATGGTTTTAATATATATATATATATATATATATATATATATATATATATATATATATAAAAATCAACACCCAGCAAAAACTACTGAAGATAAATTTATGAAAATTTGTGTAAATTTTCTACTTATGATGTAAGTGCATATGAAGAAAATCCAGTATGAAATTTTAAGTTTAATGGGTTAAAATGGAGAACAATGAAATTTTTTTTTTTTAATTTCTCGGTAACAAACATAGATATCTCCTTAATTTTTGGTGTGTATAATGTTCGTATGAAAATCTAAAAACTGATTTCTACATTTTTTGAAGTTCAGAGATTAAATGGATTGATTTTTTTAAACCCAACAATTTTTTTTTTTTTTTAATTGCTTGGTAACAAATGAAGATATCAACTTGATTTTTGGTGTGAGTCATTTTTATGTGAATATCTAAAGACAAGTTTTTAGATTTTTGGAAATTGGACTGAAAGGAGTGAAGAAAGGTAAAAGAATTTTGAACAATTATTACAAAATTTCCCCATACCCGACTATACTAAACAAGACATTCAGTTGATTTGGACTTGCAAATATTTTTTAGATAATTACCTAAAAACCATTTTTGGTTTTTTTCTATTTTCAATTTTTTAAGGAATGAGATTGTGCAGTGTGGTGTTTTAACCAACACAGCCACTGCTACTGTTATTGTATGTGTAATGCAACTGGCTGTACCTGCCTACTTGACTAAAAAACATAAATTTAAAAATAATTGACCGTGATGGGAAACCCACGTAACCATATGGAGCAGGTGAAGTGGCGACAGGAAGCTAGTAACAATTTATCTTATCCTGATGATATACTTCTACTGACAGACCATTTAAAAGATTTACAGTATCCATTTGAACACTTGAAATAGTAGTAAATGTGTTTCAGACTAAATCTCAAAAAGAGAAAATTAATGATGCCAAAAATTACAAACATTGACACTATTTCAAGAGTTTTTCAGCTCATAAATTGAGAGCCAGGTTATACAGATATTTATATATGGATTACTGTAATTGGTGATTAAAAGGATCTGAACTTTTTACAAACCATAAAAAGTAATCTTTACAGCTTTGACTCATCTCACTGCTTCTTTCAAAGAACTTTATTACCGTGCAGTAGAACTGACTTTCATGTGTGTGCATTATTTGCCTTGTTTGTATTTTTCTTAGTGACAGGATTTACTAAAAGCCACTCATTAAGGAATATACAGAATTTCCCTTCTGTGTAATTTCACCTGTTGCTAATTGTTTAAGAACCATTTGGTAAAACGGATGCCAGATATAAATACAGTCAAAATGAGCTAACCATTCTATTATGCTTCAAAATGAATCAGCACATTAAATAGACAGCTACTGTACTGTGATTGTGTTTAAAGCTTGTTGTTAGGTAGTGTATCATTGATAAATAAATATTAGCATTCATACTAAACTGATGATAGATACAAAATTTGCCAATAAATTGTAGTAATGTAAAAGCATTGGTAATGTAAAAGCTCTGGAGCAAGTTAGCTTTTGGTCAGTGTCAGATTTACATATAAGCTGCACAAGCTATAGCTAGGGCCTCCACAAAAAATTGTCCAAGTGAGTAAGTGTCATATATACTTAAATGTACTACAGCATTATTTGTCTCTATGCCACACATCTGGGACATCCTGCACTCTTCACCCAATTTTTTTTTAGCATTATATGCATTTTACATGTATCATTTTATATGTAACTAATAAAAATTTTGAATTCTTAAAAATGTCATGCATTATATTATTTTTAAGGGTATGATTATAGTTACATTAAATATTCTGCCCACAGTTGCAAGATGTCAACCACAAGTTATAAAAGTGGAGTTCAAAAGAGGAAGAAGAAGCAAAGAGCTAAAGAAGAGCTTAGCAAGTTAACAAAATTAGAAAGTTTCTTAACAAAGATAGATAAGACACCTTATGGTCCCAAAGCCTCTGCCATAGTGAGTCGGTCACGGGAGGATATTCATTCTATTCCTGATACAGAACCTGGTACATCTGGTTGTATAGAATCTTTTTCAACAAATGAAGCAATAAATATTAATATTTACAAACTAGAGAGTAGTACAAGTACAGAAGATTCAGCGCATCAAAGAACAAACAGAATGATATTGAGTTATGGGGTGATTTAAGTAAATATGACATTTTATACTGGGTAGAAAAAGGTTTGGCAGTGTCAACACTCAAATGACTCATTTGAAAAATCAAAAAAGCTTTTTGCAAACCAAAACAATTATTACTCAAAAAGCTTGTTCTATCCCAAATGAGCTAAGGGTGTGAAAAATATTGCAAAGAATGGTTAGTATATTCACCAGCAACTGGTCGTGTATACTGTTTCGTGTTTAAACTCTTTTCAAATTTTTCTACATCATTATTATCATCAGATAGATTTTGTGATTGGTGAGACACCTATTTAGAAAACTCTGTAGATCATAAACCAGCTTCACTAACATATTTTATAAAAAAATGTGGCTCAACAACTGACTGCCAACTAACAGAACAGATAAATAATAAATGGCAAAAATGGAATAATAAACTGGAAAAATGTTCTTGAACAATTTGTGGCAGTCATAATTACTATGGCAGAGCATGGTTTACCTTTCAGAGGAGATGAGGAAGCATTTGGTTCTCCTCACAATGGCAAAGTGTCACATCTTATCCTTCTAAACCATGTGATGAATTTATCAAAATTATGGCATATAAAGTAAGAGAATCAATCTTGGATGATTTAAGAACTGCAGGGTATTTAAGTGTATCTGTAGGTTTCACTCCAGACCAGTCCCATATTGATCAACTCACTGTTATTATGAGGTATGTTTCACCACCTCACAAATGAATGCAAAATAGATTTTACTAAGTGTCAAGACCAATCAAATAATGGTGCTGCCAATTTGTCTGGCAAATACAAGGGTATGCAAGAAATAATATTGAAGATTAATAAGTATGATTAATAACTATGTATATTCCACGTGCTGTTCATTCCTTGAATCTTGTTGGTAGAGCAGCAGTTGACTGTTGCTCAGATGCAGTAAACTTTTTTGGAATTGTACAATAAATGTGTAATTTCTTTTTATCATCTACATATAGATGAGCAGTACTGTTGTTACTCTTCAAAAGTTCCAAAGTCTTTGTTAAAGACTAGATGGTAATCACATTCAATGGCCACAAGTGGAAATAATACTTGTTAATTATGATGGAATAATTTCTGCATTGCATCAGCTACATATTGATACTGCAGAGAAAGGCAAAACAAGAAATCAAGCCATAAACATTTTGAATAAAATGGAGGAGTTTGAATTAATGGTAATGTTTTATTTAAGGAGTTACTTACTGGATGAATTTCACAAGACTAGTCAATCACTACAGACCCCCAAATTAGTCTAGATGTATGTAAGAAATTGTATGCTTCACTTTTGGATTATTTTAAAGGTTCCAGGGACATTTTTGATCATTTTGAAGAACAAGCAAAGGAAAAATTGCCTGATGATTTCAAGAAAAGCAGATCTAGAAGGCATATCAATAATGATGAAGATGATGCTTTAGAGAACCTTGAGTCAAGAGACAAGTTCAGAATCAAAACATTTGTACCTGTGATGGATGCATTAGAGTCAAGTCTGGCACAGAGGGTCTCAGTATACAATGATCCTGCAAAAAATTTTCAATGTTGACAAAATATTAGAAGCTACAGAAGAAGAGATTATGGAGTTAGTGCTTTGTGCCAAACATATCCTGAAGATTGGACATGAATATTGTAGAACAAGCATTTTCTTCAATATGTTAGAAACAGTCAAGTCCATGGTTCACTGGAACATGATAATCTGACATATCAGAATAGGGTAGTATTTAGCAATCGTGTCCAATCAGCATTTCCTAATGTAGAAGCAATTTTGAGATTGTTTCTTAGTATGATGGTTGCAAATTGCTCTGGAGAAAGATCTTTTTCTCAGCAGAAGACAGAAAATGAATTTAGAACAACTCATGATAAATTATGTTTCCACATCTGTATAGAAAGTGATAAACTATGCAGTTTATCATTTGATGATGTCATCCCTGACATTGCTCTGGCAAAGGCAAGAAAGAAAATATTTAGTTTAATATAATTCCTTAATCCTTTTAACATGTCTAAAGAGATTAGATAATAAATGTTTGTAATTTGTATTCTTTAAAAGAACGTTTTTTCTTTTTACCAAAGTTTGCATTATTAAGTTTGTTATGAATAAAAATGATTTTGAGTTAAAGATCTTTATTTTACTAGCAATATACATCTTAATTGTATTTCAATTTAACCCTCTAGATATCTGAAAATCATATTTGTCCAGACATATCTGGACTTATGAAGGGCCCCATATCTCAAATAGTTTACAGCCTCATCAAGTCTAAATCCGGCCCTGTCCTTGGTAAGGATTTTTAAAAAAACTGTAGTTAGGATCATGGTTCATCTATATTTCTTAATTGAATGTTAGATGATGCTGAGAAACTAAGATTTACTATTGAGATTGACTGTAATCACAACTAGCCCAGCATTACCGCTGACAACATTGCTAAATCAATTTTGCATGTGCGATCATTACAGTTTAGGGGCATGTATAGACACACATGGCCTATCATTGTGGGAAAGATTGAGTGATAGAAATATTACAATATACAAAATAGTAACTACATTTCAAGTAAAGATCAGCCCTTTCTTTCTTTCAGAATTCAACTCTGAAATATATAGTTCCAATAGCTCAACTTTTTCAAACTAGCAAACGCCAAATCACAGTAGCTCTGAAAGAGTTACTATCAACATTTGGAAATCTTCAATTTCAACATGAATAACATAGTTGTACAAATGATTTCTGCAAGTAGCAACTAATTATTTTAAGTTGTGTAGAAAACTGTAAACAAATTCAGTATTTTTCCAGGTCTACTGAACCGATCGGAATTTCTAGTAAATGGGCTTTGTAGTAAATATGTGGTTGGTATTTGATATACCGACCACATCGGTTTATTAAATTATTACTTTTTACTGAAATACTGTAAAATAGATCATTACTTGCGTAAAAAAAATTGTACATGCTTATTTCTTTAAGTTTGGCATCCCTCATCGATATTTGATGGTTCGCGCAGTTTCCGTAATGGAATGTTTTTAGCTTACAATAATAACCTTTTTCATAAGTTAATTAATTCATGATAAGTTATTCTATCATGATAAAGTAATTTAATTAAACTATTACCTATTAAAATTTTCTGAGGATACATTTTGTTTAATTTAATTCTATTGTTATTGTATTATTTTTAAACTCTATTTTACTATTAAAATGTAAATAAGCGTTTCAAGATATTGATTTTATTTTAAGGTTTCATTTTTTAAGAAAAACTGAATATAAATATTGCAATAATTTATTGAATTATCAAATAAGTATAACATAAGTAGAAAAGTATATAACAAGCATTGAAAAAATAAAACTAGTGATAAAAGAGAATTTATCTAGAACAGCAAAGGAAAAGTCGAGTACGATAAGTAATGACAGCTTTATTATTAGAAGAAAGAAACGAACTTGTAAGATTTATCTATTTAACATTTTATTAATGATCGAATAATGAATAGCTCCGAGGCCAATCGTGTAATGGAATGGAATGCAAAAGTGGCGGGAGTTTCACAAATTCTCCCTTCGAATTGCAGAACCTGGACAGTGTCCCTTGCTGCTGTATGATTCTGTATTCGGGCGTTTTTAAGGGTTTATTTTAATGACGGGTCTAAGTTTCAAGTTTTGTTATATTTTACGGACGGATTTATGATTAGCATTCCATATTCGTTTGGACCACCGCCAATCGTGAATTACTTTCAAGAATATACCTTTAAAAGGAGTAAAATATCCCAACACTATAATTGAGCAAGACGGTATAATTTTCAATGCCCATTATTATTTTGGTCATGTGGTGCATTTTCCTCGTTAACTTTTCAATCTGTTGTTGCTAATGAAAAATGCAAATAATAATTCAAGAAGACTTTTATTTTACAAAATATTGATAAATATTTGTTTTAATTGTTTAATGTTTTATTGTAACAAATTTCTATTAAAATTCAAATATAGATTTTAAAAAAACTCGTAATAATCTTTATTTAAAATAAGAAACTTAATTTTTTCATTTTATATTTTTATGATTATATAATTATAAATAAATAAATCGATATATTTATTATTTGTTTTAATTTTTAAAAATATTAATTTTTAATATTGAAATATTTTATATCTAATAAGAATTTTTAGATAACTGTTTTTCTTTAGCATTTCTTTCTGAATTGGCGGTTTGGCGGGAGGGTGAAAGCGCTCGCGTACATTGGAAATGTCGTTTTGAGGTTGTGTCTTTGTGTCTGCTAAGTTTGTTAAGAGATTAGTTTTGATGTTTCTTATCCTTACGGTTATTTCTTGTGAATGACAGTTATTTTATTATCTATTTATTTGTATGATATATAATCTTTAACATAAATACTTCTGTTTAAACATTTTTATTTTGTCATAATTTGTTAATATATCGAAATGTCCAACACACTTCTTAATTATTTTACTAAATCACCTAGTGTTAATAGTAATAAAAATTCAATTAGTGAACCAAAAACTCCTAAAGGAAATTCTAAATCTGCTTCAAAGTCAAGTGCAAAGAAACAAAAGGATTTAGACAGTTCTACTCCTAAAGCGAAAAAACCTAAAACAGACGAGACTCCTAAAGCGAAAAAACCTAAAACAGACGAGACTCCTAAAGCGAAAAAACCTAAAATAGACGAGACGCCTAAAAGTAGCAAAAAGAAAGACAGTAAAGAAAATGAAACTCCAAATGGAATGGAAGACAGCCCTGACAGAGGTAGTATCCTTCATTTTTAGCTGATAGTAATATCGTGTGAAATCATTTTAAATTAAGAGAATAAATGATTTATGTATTCATTGAACAGCATGATTAAACTTGATAATACATTGAACATTTTTATGTGATTTCCTTTCTTGTGAGTGTCCCGTTCAGTCGTTTAACAATTAGATTTTACTAAAATCGTGTGATTTTAGTAAAATCACTGACAACAGAAAAAATACATTACTGTAACATTTCACCTGATTTAATTCTAGTTTGCTAGTATTTTTAGTAAAAGAGGTTACTGTATATTTTTGAAATTATAATGAAATATAAACTTTTCAACTCTAGAATATACAAATAAAGTGAACGTCCATGCTATGTACTATATTAGACACATTCACATATTGGCAAGTTCAAAAAGAGACCATACCAAGAATCAGAACTGATGTATCAGATTGCCTTATGGCAGCAGGAAGAATGTTTAAAAACAGACTTCAAACATTAAAATTACAGTAAACACCAAATTATAAACAAATTCTTATTTTTATGTGATGCAAAATCCAAGAACTCAACATATTTGAACAGTTTAAATTGTGAACACCAAGTTTCACAAACAGGTTTTGAATAAAAAAGAAAACCTGTACCAATTATATTGCTCCCCTACTTAAAAGTAGGGATTCTTTATCTTTTTAAACTTGCTGTCATTAGCAACTCTGCCTTTGGTAACTACTGGCTTTACCTGATAACCATGTAAACTATAAAAATTATTGGGCTACCACCAGAAAGAAAATGGAGTCAGAGTTGACTCCTTTACCAGATTACACCATGAGTCTCTGAAGATACTTTCTGTTCTCTGAGTCTGTAAAGGCCCAGAGACTTTATAGTCCCTGAAGTTTCTATTACAAAAATGAAGGACCTAACAAGGTCTATAGAAAGAGGAAAGAGTGATGAGTAAGAAAATACATCCTTGTTGGATCTGTGATATAAAACAACTTGAAGGAAAACACTCTTCTTGAAATCCTTTCTCAAAGAAAACAAATCCTCTTTCTGGGAGCAGGTGTTCTCATTCCACCCACAATCCTCAGATCACCCCAATCTCCCTTTTACCCGATAATAGCAGAGAGCAAGTCATTCTGATTAATGGTTTTGCATTGACCAGCTTAAATAAATATTATCAAAATCTGTTTAAAGAAATAGTAACACAAAGTTTCTTTTCCCCCAGGAATTAAAGAGTTACCCAGCTTTGAGATAACATCTAAATATAAGAAAAATAATGCTTTTATGGCTTATGTTCACCCAAAACTTTAATAGATCTGTAAAGTAATTTACCATATACTATAGTTTTTATATTTATACAATCATAGTTTTAAAAATTAATTGGATCTCTAATGTAGCATCTTGAATGTAATGATTCAGCAGTTGATGTGAAGTAGGTACTCAAATATTAGTCTACAGTCAGGTCTGAGTAATAGTGGTAATCTAGGTAAAGATGTTCAAATCACATGTTCACATTTTTCACAGTTTATTAGTATTTTGGATAATAATGAAATAGATCTAACCGAAATAACCGAACAGTAGAATAAAATTTTGTTTATGCATGTAAAAATGGAATGATTTTAAATGAAGATAAAATTTTTATTAAATTTAAAATAAACATAATATATTGTATAATTTTTTAATTAATTTGTTTACTTGAGTGACGAACAATAAAAATGTTTTTAATGAATATGTTGTAAGATTGTGCTGCATACTAAGCTTACATGAAGCACTTTATACTTGTTCTGATGTATGGTTGAGATTATTGCCTGTTTTAATTGAAATTCTTTTTTACATTGTAAGAAAAAGTTAATATTTTCCTTTTGTGGTGTATTTTTACTTTTCGTATTAACACAAGAATTTGTATCCTGTCTGCTAGAAATTTTTAAATTTACTTCTAAAAGTAAAATGAAGTTAAATCATAGAAATAATGAATCAAATTTTATATACAGGTTATTTTTATTTTTGTTTATTTTAGATCAGTCAGTTGATGATTATGAATCAGATCCAGATGGCTCTGGAAAGAAAAGAAAAAGAGTTTTAATTTTGGAAAGTGATGGCTCAGAAGATGAATATATTCCAGAATCAGGTATAATAAATTATAAAGAAATTAAGCTCTTAAAAACTATTTTAAAGGGATTATCAGTGAACATTTTGTATACAGTGGTTTCTTCTATACTGACATTATTCTTCAACTGTTTACAATGTCATGAAATGCATATGCATTTTTTATTATAATACTGACTGTTTTGTATGCATAAATTATGTAATTTTAAACATGAGATTTTGATGCTTTAAAATACAATTTAATTTTATTATTCCAATTACAAGCTAAATATTGAACTTTTAAAGAAACATTTGTTCAACAAAAAACTTTTTAGATTATTTTTACAATTTCAGATCAAGGTGAGAGTTCAGAAAGTGAAGAAAGTGTTGTTGAGAGTACAGAACCTGAAAGCAATATGGATACTGAGGATGAGCCTACACCAAAGAAGGTTTGTTTTGTCTTTCTTCCTAACCATCTTTATTAAAATATATACACGTCTTTTAATGTATTTAAAATTTAAAAAATGTGTTATTTTTTATAGTCATTAGCAATTGAGATTTTCATTTGTAGTTTGTAAATAAATGACTTTTTTTTACATTTTTACTATTGTATTTTAATTATTTGTTATTGTTGTAGGATAGAAATAGAAAGACTAGTTCAAATTCTAAAATGTCATCATCTAGAAATACAAAGAAAGTTGCAAAGAAACTGGAAGGTAGTTTTGCTATTCCAGCCAAACCTAAAATACAGTCTTCACAAGAATCTAATGTAATTGGGACTGAGGTAAGAAATGTTTTATTATTTTTATCACATTTCTTTTAAGGTTTCAGCTGGCAAAGTAAGTCATCAAAATACGTCAGCTGAATAGAAACTTCATCTGCTTTTGCTTAACATATAATATACAGGAAATGGTTTATGTTGTTTAAACATAGATTGTATTTTCTCCCTACTTTCTGTTGTTAATTTTTAAAATACTATTGCTTGAGACATCCATGTTTTATTTATAATTATTTAGCAGCAACAAGTTATTAATTATGTATAGATTATAGTTACTAATTAATGTGAACAGCATGTAGTGAAACTGCATCCACCATTATGTTAAATTTATGCAGTGTGTGGGAAAATGATTTATTTTTAATGTGCTTTATGTGTAGGTATTGTATCCTTATTTCACAACCTTAGTTCCAGTTATGCAACTCACAGATTTTCCAGGTGTCTAGATGTTGCTGGCCTTCATGGCACTAGTGGTAGTGTCTCGGCCTTTCATAGGGTTCGAATCCCAGTCAGGCATGGCATTTTTGCACATGTACAAATTATTCATGAAGCAGTACCTAATGGAGGTTAAACAAAAAAAAGTGTTACTTAACCGTCAGGTTGTCAGGGATACAGTTTATTATCTTTTTAAGGAATTTTTATTACAAAAAAATAGTACTATTTTAAACCGTATTGAATACCTGCTGTGCTCATTAGTCATTAAAAGATGCCAACAAGGTGCAGTGAACTGTCCAGAACAGCATTGTAGTGATCTAACAGAATCTTTATATTGAATGTATTTTTGGCCACTGGACCATTGTCTGCTTGGGATGCTACTACCTAAGATGATCCAGGTTTTGTGGATCCAGTTTATAATTTTTTATCCAAATATAAGAGTGAGCCTTAGGTATTCAGGACCAACTAGATTAATCTTCTCAGTTAATATTTTTATTTCAAAAATATATTAAAAAATGTGCAATAAAAATTTCTTGATCCTACTTTTGATTAGGTTATTAGTTAAGATGAATATTAAAGCTAACCTTGATTTTTCATGCCCATGGCGGACTGTCCAATTGGATATCAGCACTTGATAACCATAAATCATGTGGCTTTTTGTACATCTGAACCTATAGTTTGAAGGTTTTGCTCATTCAAAACGTAGTAGATAGAGAAACTAATTTATAAGAAACAGCTTTTAAGCCGAACGAAGGTTTATTTCAACTTATGGTTTCCTTGATGTGGAACATATCATATTTAAATTCCAAATACCTGTCACACACCATGCTAAAATTTCCTTACCTGCATTCAGTTGCCATAATTATTTGTTAAAATCCTACTTTTCTATGGCTTTGGTATTTGAATTAATAATTACATCAATAATTTTAGTTTGATTTTTGATTTAATAAAATGCATTTGTGGTCAATTCAGTCCTTGTAGTTCTGCCCACTAGTCTAGTGGTTAACTTGTCAACACAAGTCAGCTGATTTTGAAGTCGAAAGTTCAAAGGTTCAAATCCTAGTAAAGGCAGTTACTTTTATATAGATTTGAATACTACATCATGGATATCGGTGTTCTTTGGTGGTTGGGTTTCGATTAACTATATATTTCAGGAATGATCGACTTGAGACTGTACAAGATTACACATACATTTACATTCATACACATCATAACAGATGTTATAATGTATTTTAAAAATAACACGTCATTAGCAGTTGAGATTTTCATTTCTAGTTTTGTAAGTAAATGGCTTTCTTAATTTTTTTAGTAGGGCATTTTAATTACTATTTTATTTTGTAGGATAGGAAAAGAAAGTCTAGTCAGTTTTGTTACCTAACCTCTAATTGTTTTTTTTTGTAGTTAATATTATTGAAATATTTATAAGCTTTCATTTTATTTTGAACAAAATGACACCTCATTTGTAAAAATCCATTGACAAAAACAGTTGAGTTATCACAGACAATTAACTTGGCAGTATGCTTGCGCACCATAATACAAAGCTGATAATTTTTTGACTGCTAAATGTAATAAAAATTATTAATAATAAATAATATAGTAAAAAATTGATCAGCTTGCATTACGGTTTTACTTTATTTTGTTCAAAATAAAATGCTTAATAAATTTTATAATAAGTAAAAATGTGATAGAACAAATAATTACAAAGATATTGAAGATTAAAAAATTTAGGTGGCTGCCATTTTGAAGGTGATCTCAAAATTGTTTAATTTGTAAAAGACACTAGTCTTAGATTTGCCAAATTTAATTGAAGTAGGTTTATCCGTTCTTGAAAAACAATTGTTTTTGTTGAAAATCAAAATGGTGTCCAGAAGGAAAACAAAGCAAAATAGTACTTATGTTAATATGAAATTTTTGCTTATTTTGGTGACCTGAAGTTTGAGGAATATGTTCTGAAACATTTCATTTATGAGTTATAATTTTTAACAGTAATTTACAAGTAAGTGTGATAATATTTGTTAAAAAATTTGTTGATGGATTGTTAAATGTCTTGTTATTTCAATAGTTTGATGAAGAAATAAATGAAGAATAGTTTGATGTATATTCATTTCTTCCTAATGTGTACATTGCAACTAGTGAACAATAAGAAACCGCTCCCCGTGGCCCAATTAAATGAGGATGTATGGCCTGTAAATGAGGTGTAATCTTGTATGGACCCAACCCAACCATTCATGAGATATGTGATTAATTAAACCCCAGCCACCAAAGTACATGGGTATCCATTGCCTAGTATTCAGATCCATATAAAAGCAACTAATTTTTACTAGAATTTGAACCTTAGAACCTTCAACGTTAGAAATCAACTGTTAAACTACTGATTTTTGGTGATAAGTTAACCACTTGACCAGCCTGGCGGGCTAGTTTTTAATGAATTTTTTTTTCTTAATTTTTACCTTTGTGGCAGTTGTAGGTTTTGCACATACTGTAGGTTTCCCTTGCTTGTACTTGAAAATCAATTCTCACAAATTTCTAAATCTGTTTTGCTTTTTTGCCCTAATCTGTATCCTATTTTAATACAGTGCACCCTCAATTTACATGTAATTTTTTTTATCTGATTTTGGTTATACGTGTTTGAATAACTTAGGAAAATTATTTCTGAATACACAATAGGTTTCACTTATATGCGATAACATGATTATTATCATACTTTGTAAAACAATTTAAAATACTGCAGTACAGTTCATATTCCGATTACCAGATTAAGTATCCACACATTTATCAGTACAATTTATCCTGTACTAACAGGAAATGCCTATGAGTCATTGTAATGACTCAGTGTAATGAACACTGCTTTCACAATCATTGTTCATTCACAGTTTATGTTAGCCTGCATGTGTCTGAGTACAAAAACAATGCGTTAAATACATCTCATTACTGTTATTGAGTTTTAGTGTGTTTTGCAGCCACGTTCATAGGACTATTTTTTTTTTTGTACCTGTTCCTTTATGTACTGTGATCAAAAATAAGTACTGTGTTAAAACCTCAGAAACAATAAAAAAGGTTTTATTCTTATTAGAAAAGAATAAAATTCTAAATTGCCTAGATAATAAATATATTGTGGCGTATGTAGGTAGAAAGTTTAACTTAAATGAATCATCTGTGTGTACAATATGGCTTAATAAAGTCAAATTCACCAAAGTATCGCAGCCAGTGTACCGGTCTGTGCCTAGGTTGTTTTGTACATGTGAAATCCAATATTGGAGAAAGTTGAAAAATTGTTAGTTACATGGATTGAAGACCAAACTCAAAAGCTTACACCATTAAGTTCAGCTTTAATTTGAGAAAAGACTATGCGGCTTTATCGCAGAATGTTCAGTGAAACAGGTAATAAGTATGAAATTTTGACCAATAGTTCATCCAGTTTCATTTTTAACGCTAGTAAGGGCTGATTCGAGAGATTTAAAAAATACACCATTTGCACAATGTGAAACTTCAAGGTGAAGAAGCTTCTACAGATTTCAAAGCTGCTGAACAATACCCCACAATTTTTAAACATCATAAAGGAGAAAGGCTATATACTGGAACAGGTTTTCAATGCAGGTGTATATTGAAAAAAATGCCAAAGCGTACATTTCTTTTTAAAGAACAGAAAACCGCATCGAGTAATAAAGCAGCACAGGATCTTTTTACGTTGTTGTTGTGCTTGAATGCGCCTGGAAACTGCTTGATGAAGCCATTGTTAGTTATAAATCCTTGAATCCTCGTGTATTAAAAAACACAAAAATAACTTTCTGGTTTTCTGGCGAGCTAATAAATATGCTTGGGTGACTGCTGATATTTATTTGGATTGGTTTAATAACTGTTTTAAACCAGAGGTTAAAATTTACTTAGCCTCCAAAAATCTTGCATAAAAAGTTTTGCTTGTTCTAGATAACTGCACTAGTTCTAGCTCACCAGAGGTACTACTGAAAGAAGCTGATGAAAATATCCAAGTTGAGTTTCTCCTGTCCAACAGCACACCCTTGTAACCCCTTGACGGGTGTGTAAATGCAGCTTTCAAGCACTACGTTCATCAAACATTTAAAAAATCTTTTGATGACATGGAATAGGATAAATCTTTAACTTTGAGCAAATGCTGGAAAAATACACAATTACTAATTACATTGCAAACATAAAAAAATCTTTAGACAGGTTATAACAGAAAACATTAAACACCTGCTGAAGAAGCTTTGGCCTAAAGCAGTAAAGGTCTGGTTGAAGAGAGGATGTAATGAAGCCATAGATGATAGAGACAAAATAAATAAAGATGTAGAGGATACTTGTAACGAAATAGTCAACATTGCCAGACAGTTACCAGGAGAAGGATTTTTAGACATACAGGAACAAGATATAAATGAACTTATACAGAATGAAGAATTAAGTGATTCAAAACTTATGGTAATGATAGAAAATGAAATCATACAAGTGATGAAAATGAAGAAGAGAAAATTTTAATAAAAAATAAACAGTTGACTTTAACAAATTTAGACAAATTTGTAAAAAGATGGAGGAATTATAAGATTTTATAATTGCCGAAGATCCAGTTGTGGAGCATAGTTTGCGGTTTCAGTGGAAACTAGGAAATATAGTTGCACCAAACAAGGAAGAACAGACTCTTACTGAACAGTCCACCAATACTAGCTTTTTAATGTTAAGTGAAAATAAAACTAAATGATAAATGATAATAAATGTTAAATGATGTTAGTGGAAATAATCTACATACAGTACCTATTTTTTCTTTTGAAGTACATTGTACTGTAATATCATCAAAGTAATACAATGATACTGTAATAATAAAGTAGTAAAATAAAGAACAGTTCTTTTGAGTACAGTAATTTACATATATCATTTACTGTATAACTTAAAAAGAACCTGACCTATATTTCTGCATTAAATGTGAGTCTCAATATATGTGATTTCATTTTACGCAGAAATTTTCCAGAACGTAACACCTGTGTAAATTGAGGGTGCACTATACTTTTATCATATTTGTTATCATTATTCCAATTTACTAATTATTTTTATTGCTTTGTTTATTCATTTTGTAGATATTCGTAATAAGTAAATTGTTTTACAGTATGAAAGGGTAGGAAATATAATTTTATTTAAATTTTGATTGTCCAAATGATAGATTCATTTATCTTTTTAATGAAATAATATATTTATATACAAAAACATAAAATTGCTATCCAGAATTCATTTCTGACTCACTACTGATGAACTGATGTATTTGTGAATAATTTATATGTTGTATAACAACGTGTTTTGAAAATGTCGTAATTTTTAAAAGACATGCTTGATAGAGCTTGTAATAATAATAAGACAGATTGGAGAAGAGAAGTTATGGTATATTGAGAAGCAATGATGGAAGTTTTTAAAAAACTATGTTGATTGCTGAGGTTTATATTACAACAGCGGCTACAATTAAGAGCAGTGTTAATTTTATACTCTATTGAGGATAACAACTGCAGAAAAAAACCAGTATTAGGTAAAAAAAGCATGTATTTAAGGATGTAAGATATAATAAATATTGTGCTATTTCATCTCTTCCTATTTCCAGGCTTTTCTGGTTTTAAGTTGATTACCATATATCAATCTTCTCAAAAAAACATATTTTTTCTTTTACTATTACTTTTAAAGACCTTTCTTATAACTTCTGTCATTATCATTCTCTTCAAATTCTAAGTCATTATCTTTCCTAAATCTGTTAAGTATTCTATTCACACCCATCTGCCCTGTTTTTTCAATTTGATTCTGACTTGTTTTCCTCTTTGTACTTGAGAAATTTAATTTCTGTTGCCTGCAGTTTACTTTATTCCTGTTACTTTATCTTCCAGCTTCCAGTGCACATGTAAAAGTATTAGTGATATGTATTTGTAAAATTTTTGCATGTTTAAAATTTATCTCTGTTTTATCTATTTAAAATTTTTTTTTACTACAGGCACAGGGAATACAAGAAAGTCGAACTGATAGCTGGCCCCATTTAAAATTTGATTTTCTGAAGCCAGATAAAATTCGTGATATTAAAAATAGAAAGCAAAATGACCCTGATTATGATCCTAGGACTTTAAGAATACCTGAAGATTTTAAAAAGAATCTCACTCCTGTAAGTGTTATTTTTTTTAATAATATTTTACAATTAGGTGTATCATTTTTTATTTTTGCTGATGCAGCAGTAATGGATTCCTGTAAATAAATTCTTAAAATGAATATGTTAACTATACTTTAATAATAATAATGTCTCCCATTTGTTTGTATGATGATAAAATAAGCCAGATTTGATAATTGTTAATGGGTCTTGAAAGATTTGTGTCTAAGGTATTGAATATCTTCTACTTCATTTAAATTTGGGGGAAGCAGATTAACATTGTTATTATAGTGATCTAACTATCGAATGACAAACTGTGCATACACTGTACTTCTGACTAATGATTATTTCTTAATCTGTGAACATTATTATACTATTGCCAACATGACAGGAATTAATTGAGAGTCTCAGTATATATTGATTGAAGTGCAAGGAAAGTTTGTAGTTAAAAATGTTTTATCATCGACAAATAAAGCATTATGGTTTGTTGACAGTGTTTTACAGTTCTAAAAAGGTAATATAATAATATACAAAATAGAATTAATTAATTATATTTGCGTAATACTTAGTAATATAAATGTTGTTTTTACTAAAAACAAAAAAATTGATAAAGAATCTTGTCCAGATGCTACATTTTGAATTTTTGTGACTGATGATGGTTTTTGGTGATATTCCATTGCTACCATTTTCCTTGGGAAGTGATATTGTTGTTTCTGATCATTAGTTACAATTGAAAAGAAATTTATCTCCTTTCTGATAACAATTCAAAGGTAGTTGCTAACATACAGCTTTTTGATTTTTGTTTCCTGGACAAGTTTTTCACCAACCACCAAACTAATTTTTCATTAACCAGGTCAATTATTAATATGATCATCCTTTCTTCTGATGTTCTGATCTTAACTGCAATATGTTTTCAGTAATACAAACATCTTATTTAATCGATTGACTAATAAGAATTTTGTATTTTGAATCTGTTATGGAAATTAGTCTTCCCTGCAAGATTTGTCTGATATTTCTGTTTGATCAAGTTCACATTAATGAATTCTCATTATTCATTGACATTATACATTTTGTCAACAGCTCCTTTGCTATAAAAACTTGAGAAAAGTAATGAATTTCAATTGAAGTAATATTTTCAACCCTAAAAGTTTTGAGTACTGCACATTTTAATTTTGTTGGTATGGTGTAGGTACTCTGCCCCATTTCAAAGCTTATTGTTATTCATGAACAAAAGACAGTCTCATATGTTTATTACAAAGGAATATAATTATGTAGAGACATTTGGATTAATCTTATTTGTGGGGGTTTCATTACATTTCATTCTACCCTTATATGATAAATAAGTGGAAGTTAAAAGAAATGTTTAAAACTATCACATAGAAAAAATAATTAAAAACTTATTCATACTATCAAATCAGAAATCTACTGTGATATAAAGTATAATAAATTGTAATGTAGAAGCTGCTAATATTTAATTTTTTAATATGAAATTTGTTTATGCATCATTTTGGTACTGGTTTTACAAATTAAAATTTCCACCTATGATATAAAGAACATTAAACAGCCATGAGATATGATATATTGAATCAAATTAATTATAAAAATCACATAAAGAAAGAATCTAATAAATGTGAGACAATTGAAAATATGAAATTTAAAATCAGTGATTTTAAATCAGTATAATATAGGGAAGATATTCTTCCCTTTTTATCTCAATTTTTGCTTTTATTTAATAAGAACATGTTTTCAGAGTTATCTTCATAAGTTCCTTACTTTGTAACAAAGTATATTTATTAAAAAATTACAATAACATTAAAATTGAAATATGTGATAATATTTGATAACTAGAAATTATCAAATACATGTGTATCACAGTTTCGTATAAGAATCAAATCATTTTACCAGTTAAATTTAAGATATCATGATAAAGACTGCATGCTTACTTTAATAAAACTGTCTTCCTTACTTTGAAAGTTTGAATTAATTGTTTTTAATTATACTGGCTGAAATTGATGGTTTTAAAATTAAAACATTTTGTGCAGAAGGTTAATCTTCTGAAAATCGTTTTAATGGTAAGCATAAAATACTTTAGCAGTGTGCGGTTAGAAATACTTCTTACTTTTATTTTTTTACCTTGGCCAATCAACAGGCCACATGGATGTGTTTTTTTTTTCATATTTCTATATTTGTAAAGCATTGTTTTGAAACTATTTTTTAATGACATAAGAAAAGGAGGAGATTCCCAATTCTACCAGTTTGTATTTTATTTAACCTTTTCAAGACTGGCTTCGCACTTCTGCAATTGCAATAAACTGTCTGCAAAGACTACGGTCGTGTAAACTTGTTTTAGAAGTTTATCATTTGAGTACTATCTTCGTGTTAATGTGACTGATACAGTTCTTTTACCTGCAAGTGCTGCACTTTATTGGCTTTAAAATAAACTTTTGTACTATCTGTTCACTAAACAGTGCACTAAATAAACTGTGCACTATCTGGTTGCAGCTAAGAGCTGGAAATAGAAAGAATAAAATCGTGTTACCAGTGTTCTAAAACTAGGTTGTGTAAGTTTTGTTAAACTCTATTAGTAAACAGCTGATTGTCACATTTGTGTCCAGGATTTAATATTTCTTCTCATTAAAACTTTAATAATGCCTGAAATTACTGAACATATAGTGAATGAAAAAAACACACGTTAAACCCATGCGTCTGAATAAACTAGTCTTGTTCATTCAAATTTACAATGTTGGAAACTAACCGACATCAATGAACTGTATACATTTTTTAGTTTGACCATGATGCTTTTGTTAAGAAATAAGATAAATTCTATAAGTGTTCTGGTCAGCATACAGGTTATAACATTTCCCAATGTTTTCCAAAACTGTCTAGAGACAAATATTTGAATACTCTTAGTATGCTTCATTTTGCCAGTAATAAAGATCAACCACCTGGCTTCTGACTTTTCAAAATTCAAGAATTATTAGATAAATTAAAAAAAACATTTCTCAGATATGTTTTATCCTTTTAGTCCTTAGTTTTATTCAAAGGAAAACTTAATTTTGTTTATATTTATAATAAAAATTGTGTTTTAAAAATTCTTAATAAAAAAAGTTATAAATGAATTAAAGAAACCTTCATTCCTAGTGATTGTGAAGTGATAATCATACAGAGAATGACTACATAAGGATGAGTAACTTCAATAAAATAACCTAGTCTGAGCATGAACTAGGATTTACAGTATGTTAGTTCTGAAAAGATTTAAAAAAATGTATATTGCCTTGCTGAATGGATCAATTTGGATTACTCTTTTTGTATTTTGTAGAGAAAGTTCTCTTGGTAGTTTTGCTGTAAGTTGTTTCATTTGACACTTCCATATACAATATGAAGGAATTTTTTTATGTTTCCTTAAGATAAGATTTTTTAATAAATTAATATGAGAGAATTACTTGTAAAAATAAGATTACAAAATTGGTACACATTCTCACTTTTCAGGAGACTTAGCTTATCTGACTGCCTGCTATTGGTAGTAGTTTCCTTGTTTTACACTTCTCTGTATTAATTTTCTTATTTTTATCAAGATTTCACATGAAATTCATCAGATTAAACTATTTTCATCTTGTATATCTTGTGAATAACTTCTTTTTCTGTAAGAAGCATTTGTCTATAAAAATTAAGTTAATACATAATTTAAATAAAAATTAAAAATAAAGTAAATAATACTAACTTTGAAGAAAAAAAGTATAGAAAACACTGCTCAGAGATTAAAAAAAATAACACTTTTTAAATTTTCTAAATTTAAGCTTGTTAAGTTACTTCCAAACTAAGAGTTGTAAGTGATAATTAATCTGTTGTCTGCTTTAAAAGTAAAATTCTACCAAAAAAAAAATTTAGTTTATTATTTCATTTAGAATGAAATGTTTTATTGTTTAATGATTAGTTAAAAAGTAGAATAACAACTATTTTCCTTTTGAAATGCTTGTTTATATAAATTCAATTATGCAAAATAATATGTTTCTATTGTTGATTACAGTTGAAAATAAAAAGTGTTATTTGTGTTTTTTAATTGGAAATATTTATATTTTAATAATGATTAATATAACCTAAACAAAAGCGATAATGATAGTGTTTTTGTATGTATATAAAACTAATTCAGTCTATAAACCCAATTTAGTAATTGTTTATTACTAAATGAAATGTAATGTGTGCAACATGTAATTTTTATTGAATTCAGTTTTTTATAACTTTGTTAGTATTCATCAGAATTTTATTCAGTCATATCAGATTACTCACTTAACTGTTTTCTTTAAATTTGTTTATGCAACTTAAAAATAAACCAGAAGAAAGTGTTTACATTATAAGTTACGTGGCTTGTATGTTGTGTATGAGAAAATATTTGTCATGGTAGTTGATTGGTTTTATCTGAAAAGTCAAGCATTCATTCTAAATTTTTTGACACACTTAACACCCATTTATAAAGGACAATAGATTGTTCAAATTTTTTGAATGAAAACTGGTGGAGAGGTATGCATCTGTTTAACCAACATCATACAAATTTATTGAATGGCTTTTGATCTACAGCACAGTATACAACCTTTATTGTGTACAAATTGTTGTAGTAGGGTTAATTAATGGAAAATAATAAGATGGGTTGTAAAGATTTCTTCATTTACAAACAAATCTCATATGTGACTCAGGAGACTTCACTTTAACAATAATGTATGATTAATAATAAATTTGTAATCTATTACTTAGTGTTTCTCCATAATCTTTTTTTTTTCTTTATTCTGAATATTGAATTTATTTATTATTTCAGGCACATAAACAATGGTGGGATATGAAAGCAACATATTTTGATTGTGTTTTATTTTTTAAAGTTGGTAAATTTTATGAATTATTCCACATGGATGCAGTAATTGGTGTTAATGAGTTAAATCTCACATATATGAAGGTAATCTATTGGTTAATTCTTTTCAATTTATGTACAAGAAACTTTCTTTTTTTTAATATTTATTTATGTATTATATAGTTTTTTTTTAAATTCCATTTTATATTACTAATTAAGTTTTATAATTTAGAGGCAGCATGAGGAAAAAAGATTCATCTGATTCCAAAAAATTGTATTTTTTAAGGAAATGAACAGTGAATGTCCTTGCAGTAAATTGTAAAATACATGTTTGAATGCAAAATTTTATTTACAATTTTCATAAATGCTCAGTATGGCACTCTCCAAATGCATAAATCTATGCGATAGTTAAACTCGTCCTATACTTGAGTGATCATGTTGGGTGTTACTACAGCCTCTGCTGTTGTTGAGTGGTTTTGGAGTTCATCCACATGTGCTGGAAGAGGATTATTGTAAATAGAGTCCTTCACAAACCCCCACAAAAAAAATCACAGACAGCGAGACTGGTGACCATAGTGGCCAGTGATGAAATACCAAATCAGCAAGCATCTTATGGCTGATCCATTGTTGTGGAAATTCCTTGTTTCCTTGTTAAGAAACGTTTGAACTTGCAGATGACAGTGTAGGATGTTCCATCCTTCTAGAAAATGAAATTCATCACAATCTGCTTGTAACTGCTGGAAAAGACAATCTTGCAATATTTCCACATATGGTATTCTCCTAAAACTGTTCTCTAAAAAAAAATTGCAAGGACCATAAACCTTTACTTGGAAAATTGCACAGAAAACATTGATAATCTTTCAAGCTTGACTGTTGTATGCAGCAGTTCTGATCCCCATATCCTCATGTTGTGGTAGTTCACCTTTTCAGTTAGATAAAACATGGCCCTCTAAGATTGAATATTAAGCGCAGTAGAAAAGCATAATATTCCTTCTTGACAAGGATGAGTTCGCAAAACTACATATTGTTTATCACCTCTATGGAGGTCTTAACACCAGTTGAATCAGTTGTACGGTTTGAGTAGCAAACGTCACTGCAAAATACATCAGGTAGTCGTATAAGGAATGATTAGCTTTTGGCTGGCATGATGAGATAACTTTCCTGATTTACATGCAAAACTTTCACATGCACTCAACATTTTTATCCAACTTACAGGGGTGACCTGCAGATTTCTATTTACACAAACATTATGTTTCTTGAAACTGTAAGGTTCCAATGTAAAATGTTCTAAGCAGCTGGAGGTGGAATAACGGGATACTGTCGAAAATCAGAACAGCTGTGCAGTGCACAGCTGTTCTGGACTCATAATTGTTGAAGTGGAGAACACAGAGCACTTTCTGTTGCAGGGTCGCTATTTTGGCACAGGTTGAAGAGAGCATTCACGAGGGAAGTAGTTGGTGGCAACCAAGTAAAACTCTAGAATTCCCTTATATGTTATAGATTTGTTAGGTAGTGGTGAACAGATGAGTTAAAGCCTTTTGAAATTAGATGAATATTTTTAACACTGTATAATTAACACTGTATGTTTAACCAAGGTAAGAAGAAGCTTTCAGTTCATGTGTGTTTGTGTGTTATTTTCACTTCTGATTTATCTTAAGCAACGAATTGTTTTAGTTGAAGAATATTACTAATTTTTTTTTTTTTAGTCATTGAAAGCTTATGTAAAAGAAATATTGTACTTAATTAATTTATGTTAACTCACTTTAAATAGACATTTACCATGTTAATCGACTATAATTAATGCTTTGTGAGAATTTTATTTTTTATGATAAATTGTTACAGGGGGATTTTGCACACTCTGGTTTTCCAGAAATTGCTTATGGTAGATTTGCAACAACTTTAGTAGAGAAAGGTTATAAAGTAGCTCGCATTGAACAAACTGAAACTCCAGATATGATGGAAAAACGGTGTAAAACAAGTAATATATTTATTTTCTTTGTTTTATTAATGGGTAGATTATCATTATACTACATTTTACCTATATGTTACTAGTGACTGAGTTGAGTCTAAATAATTTCAAATGTTACAACTTTAATTCATAGGTAATTATGTTAAGAAGAAATATTTTTCCAGGGAATAGCAAGCTCAGTGAAAAATTAATTACTAGTTATGTAGCTATATTTTTTATTCAGATAACTGAATATGTTTTACACTGCCTTTTGTCATTATTCTCTTCCATATCATCTGTGATACATCAGCAATCTATTCTCCTTTGTTCCTTCACAGTACCACATTTTCTTTCTGTAATCTCCTAGCACTACTTCCTGGTTACTTGCGTTACTGTCATTCATATTCTATTCTAGTAGTTTATTTTTTAAGGATTAAATTTTATTATACTGGTTAGAACCGGTCAGGTGGAGATTTTGATTATTAAAAGCCATGTCATATGCTAGCTAAGCTTTGGCTTTCCACTTAGACTCCTTACCGTGAAGTTCAGTCTGAAATAAGATGTGCTACGAGCTAAGTTAGGTATTATGTACTGAAGTAGTATAAAGATTATTTAAGTATGCAAAGATCATCTTCAGTACAATATAATGGATTGTTTGAGTGGTTTAGCATGAACTACATATTCTCAAAAAAGTGGTACTTTTTAAGCTAATATCTTTGATGACACAGCTTTCTTTTTAAGTATTTCAGAGATTTTTCATCATGTTGTAATCTAAAACCTACATTCTTATTACAAATATTTGTTTAGGATTAATAAAAATGTTGGTCAAAGAAATATATTTCAGAGTATGAAGTTTATGGGAACTTTATATTACGGTACTGCTAAAAGTACTACTGCTACGGTACTGCTAAAAGGTGTCATTAAGTATTTCTTAATGACACCTTTTTACGGAATAATAATTCTATAAATTGATTATATTTCAAAATATAGCTTATCACTTTATATTTTTATTACATATTAATATGTGTAACTAAATTATTTTATTATTTCAGTGGGGAAGGTGACAAAGTTTGATAAAGTGGTAAAAAGGGAGATTTGTCAAATTACGAGTAAAGGTACAAGAATATACAGTGTGGTTGATGGTGGAAATAGCCAAGCCGAAGCCCAGTTTCTTCTTGCTATCTGCGAAAAAGTTTGTATTTATATTTATCTTTCATTGATTTTAATTAGAAGAGACTAATTCTTTTACTGATAGAAATCTTTCCTCCCTCTGCATAAAAATTGTCAGGAGTTTTCAAAGCAAATTTACACAAAAAAGAATTTGCTGTTTACATACGAGTTAGTTACCACAGTGAATTTATTTGAAAGTAATGTTGGTAATAAGTTATATTAAATTAAATTTTCATTTAAAATATAAAAAAAATCATAGATCAGCGAAAACTGATCAGTGATTTTGTACTTTCTCATTAGTAATCTAAAAAAATAAGGTTAAGTAAATAAAGAAAAAAAGGTTAAAGGTAAAATAAGGTTTAAGTAAAAAAAGAAATTCATTGGGCCTTAGGAAATGAAATTGAGTTTACACATCCTTTAAAACATAAGTCTTAAGTAAAATAAGGTTAATAAGTCTTAAGTAATAAGGTTTAAGTAAAAAAAGAAATTCATTGGGCCTTAGGAAATGAAATTGAATTTACATATCCTTTAAAACATAAGTCTTTTCCACGTACTGTAAGAATAAATGAGTGTTCTAAAACAAAAAATTTATTAGCTCTTTTGGGGTATTCCACATCAATATTACAACGATAGAGAGATATCTATGTATTTATATATACTGATAAGTTGATGCCCAATTGTAGTTATTAATTGTAAAAGTTCATAAAGCTTAGTTGATGAACACACATATACAATTGTGAATGCATGTACAGTATGCTTGTGAATGTATGTAATGCATGTGCAGTTCGTTTCCCTTTATTATCTATCAACGATATTTTTATTTTTATATATTTTTTGTAGTTTACTTTGATTTCTTTATTATAACAAAAAGGAAAATTAGGAAGAAAGGGTTTTTTTTTTAATGTAATGTTCTGTCCCAACCTTATCATCTTTTCACTGTCTGATAACCAAGCTTCATTGGCACTATGGTCGTCACTGGTTTTGCTACATTGTTAGCTACTGCAAACATTCCAGTTTTCATGTCAACATTGTGTTTGTAGCATTGCTTCCAATATTTAGCCGGCAGCTCAGACAATTTTATCTGTTATTTTTTTTATTATCTCTTACTAATATAAACATTTTCTAATTCAATCCGTCATATTTTCACCTAAATCAGCTCAGTTGGGTTGAATTCAGGATCATATGGTGCCAGTTTTAATACATTGTCATCAAAATTCTCCAATATTCTGTTGAAGTAGTACTCTTCATAGTAGGAATTATTTAATTGCTCTATTTTATATAGTTAACTTATCGCATTATACCATAACATACCTGCTCAGGATAGAATTCTCTGCTTTGGAATCATTCTGGCAATTCTTGATTTCTGCCACTGAATTTGATGGCTTCTGTAATTGTAAGTTATGATAGTGAGTATTGTCAATTATCTAAGCTGAATGAGGTAAAAGGATTTTTATTAAATTGCCATCCATTTTTCTCAGCATTCATGTTGTGGTTTCTTGCTTTTGACCTAATTTAAAAATCAAAAGTTTATTTGGATTTCTCCTGTAGCACTGCTTGTGTTAACCAACATCAGCTTTGATCATTTGGATATGGGATTTTTATAGCCATTAATAGTGTCCAATCATTATTTTTTATGTTTGTTGAGTAATGTATGACTTGTCTGAAAAAATAATTGATATTCTTTCTTGTCTGTAAATTTTCATTTGTTTTAAATAATTTACTTTTTTAAAACATATTGTGTTTCTCCCAACATTTTTGTATTTTCCATCTTCCACCTAAAACTCATGTTCCTCAAAATTTCCCATAAAATTTCTTGGATGCAATTTGCATGTGTTCTATTTTTAAAAGCAATAATAACTTCTTTAATGTTGGTAATGTTTTATGCTATATATAAATGTTGTATACAATATTTCTTAATGAAATTTTTTTTTAAGTTTCAATTTTTTAACTTTCTTCTTCAGAAATAAAGATTATTTTAAAAGGTTATTTAGTTGTACTGAAATGTTCATTTTCTCCAAGTTTACTTGATTGTGTTATAACTTCACACACACTGTATGGGTAGACATGGTGCTAAGGTCAGGTATACTAGTTTGAATTTCAAAACAAACAATTCTGGATTTTCTTCAGTTATTTTGTTGTAAATGCTTATTATTACACATTTGTTTTGATTTTTTAAAGTCATTTCTCATCCTAATGTGAAATTAGATGTTTGCTGAGGCATTGCGAAGGTAAATGTGATGAGAAGATAGTATAAAACAAAAAATGGTTAGTGATGAATATTGAAAAATACTGCACATAAAATGTGGAAATGAAGAATGAGTTCTGAAAAGCACTGGTTATAAAACTTGAAAATGCTGTTTGTAAAACCTGTGGAAACAAAGAATGCAATATGAATACAGTATAAATGACTGGCTTCTTGTTACCACTATATCCTGTTGTGATTCATTATCCCTTATACTGTACTATTTCATTATTTCTGGTAGAACTATTGCACATCTGTATTCATGCCTTCTAAACTTTGATGAGCAGTGCTTATGATAGATGAGAAATGAATTTTGTAGTGGGTGAAAAATGTAAGCCTGATTTGGATTTGAATCCTGAATTTTAAATGAAGTTTTAGAGGTTAGAAGAGTGGTATTTTGGACTTTTCTATAGCAAACGGTTTAGTGTATTTTTTAATTTTTTTTATGAAATTCTCCATATCTGCAGTTAATCATATACTTATATTTATGGAAGTAAGATTAAGAAGCATTACAATTATTGCAAGTAATATTATTTTTATAAATTCCAAGAAATTACTTATTAAAAATTTGGTATTTAATAATACTTTGTTTTTATAACATTGATTTTTTCCATTTTATGCTTTGTTTCTTTCACATTTAGTTTTTTGATAGAGATATATACTTCTTCAGATTGTTTATTTAGAATTAAATTGAAAACATTACTTAAGGAGTTAAAATTATAGAGGGATATGTTTACCATTACAGTCACTAATATAAAATTTTATATTATACCTCTTTAATTTGGATGTATTAAATGTTTTGGTTTTAATTCTATGTCAAACTTTCTGATAAAGCAAAACTGTGAAAATACTAAGGGATGGAAGAAGAAACAAAGCAGTAAATGGAAAAATACATTTTTTATATAATTATTATATTTTTCAGCTTGGATTTATTATTAAATTACTTATTAAAATAAAATTACCAGTTCAACATTGAATTTAGTCTGATGTTAAAAGCCACAGTACCAGCAGGAAAAGTATTCAGTCAATTATATTGAAATAGTTCCTTGTACTTTTCTACATTATTTTAGTAGTAAGGTATTTGGTTTTTACAATAATAGTAATTGTTTTGTATGATTGGAGATTTA